>NC_053028.1:75716886-75981350 GCF_003073215.2 Triticum urartu | reverse complement strand
AGCAATAGCAACATACTAAACGATCGGGTGCTAAGCTAATGGAATGGGTCATGTCAATCAGATCATTCAACTAATGATGTGATCCCGTTAATCAAATAACAAATCCTTTGTCTATGGTTAGGAAACATAACCATCTTTGATTAACGAGCTAGTCAAGTAGAGGCATACTAGTGACACTCTGTTTGTCTATGTATTCACACATGTATTATGTTTCCGGTTAATACAATTCTAGCATGAATAATAAACATTTATCATGATATAAGGAAATAAATAATAACTTTATTATTGCCTCTAGGGCATATTTCCTTCAGTCTCCCACTTGCACTAGAGTCAATAATCTAGATCACATCACCATGTGATTAACATCGATAGTTCACATCATCATGTGATTAACACCCATAGTTCACATCACCATGTGACCAACACCCAAAGGGTTTACTAGATTCAGTAATCTAGTTCACATCACTATGTGATTAACATCCAAAGAGTACTAAGGTGTGATCATGTTTTTCTTGTGAGAGAATATTAGTCAACGGGTCTGTCACATACAGATCCGTAAGTATTTTGCGAATTCTATGTCTACAATGCTCTGCATGGAGCTACTCTAGCTAATTGCTCCCACTTTCAATATGTATCTAGATCGAGACTTAGAGTCATCCAGATCTGTGTCAAAACTTGCATCGACGTAACCTTTTACGATGAACCTTTTTGTCATGTCCATAATCAAGAAACATATCCTTATTTCACTAAGGATAATTCTGACCGCTGTCCAGTGATCTACTCCTAGATCACTATTGTACTCCCTTGCTTAATCAGTGCAGGGTATACAATAGATCTGGTATACAGCATGACATACTTTATAGAACCTATGGCCAAGGCATAGGGAATGACTTTCATTCTCTTTCTATCTTCTGCCGAGGTCGGGCTTTGAGTCTTACTCAAATTTACACCTTGTAATACAGGAAAGAACTCTTTCTTTGACTGCTCCATTTTGAACTACTTCAAAATCTTGTCAAGGTATGTACTTATTGAAAAACCTTATCAAGCGTTTTGATCTATCTCTATAGATCTTGGAGCTCAATATGTAAGCAGCTTCACTGAAGTCTTTCTTTGAAAAACTCCTTTCAAACACTCCTTTATGCTTTACAGAATAATTCTACATTATTTCCGATCAACAATATGTCATTCACATATACTTATCAGAAATGTTGTATTGCTCCCACTCACTTTCTTGTAAATACAGGCTTCACCGCAAGTCTGTATAAAACTATATGCTTTGATCAACTCATCAAAGCGTATATTCCAACTCCGAGATGCTTGCACCAGTCCACAGATGGATCGCTGGAGCTTGCACATTTTGTTAGCACCTCTCGGATTGACAAAACCTTCTGGTTGCATCATATACAACTCTTCTTTAACAAATCCATTAAGGAATGCAGTTTTGTTTATCCATTTGCCAGATTTCATAAAATGCGGCAATTACTAACATGATTCGGACAGACTCTAGCATAGATACGAGTGAGAAACTCTCATCGTAGTCAACACTTTGAACTTGTCAAAAACCTTTTGCGACAATTCTAGCTTTGTAGATAGTAACACTACTATCAGCGTCCGTCTTCCTCTTGAAGATCCATTTATTCTCAATTGCTTGCCGATCATCGGGCAAGTCAACCAAAGTCCATACTTTGTTCTCATACATGGATCCCATCTCAGATTTCATGGCTTCAAGCCATTTTGCGGAATCTGGGCTCATCATCGCTTCCTCATAGTTCGTAGGTTCGTCATGTTCAAGTAACATGACCTCCAGAACAGGATTACCGTACCACTCTGGTGCGGATCTCACTCTGGTTTACCTACGAGATTCGGTAGTAACTTGATCTGAAGTTTACATGATCATCATCATTAGCTTCCTCACTAATTGGTGTAGTAGTCACAAGAACAGATTTTTGTGATGAACTACATTCCAATAAGGGAGAAGGTACAATTACCTTATCAAGTTTTCTACTTTCCTCCTACTCACTTCTTTCAAGAGAAACTCCTTCTCTAGAAGGGATCCATTCTCAGCAACGAATATTTTGCCTTCGGATCTATGATAGAAGGTGTACCCAACATTTTCTTTAGGGTATCCTATGAAGACGCACTTTTCCGATTTGGGTTTGAGCTTATCAGGATGAAACTTTTTCACCTAAGCATCACAACCCCAAACTTTAAGAAACGACAACTTTGGTTTCTTGCCAAACCACAGTTCATAAGGCGTCGTCTCAACGGATTTTGATGGTGCCCTATTTAACGTGAATGCAGCTGTCTCTAATGCATAACCCCCAAATGATAGTGGTAGATCGGTAATATACATCATAGATTGCACTATATCCAATAAAGTACGGTTATGACGTTCGGACATACCATTATGCTGTGGTGTTCCAGGTGGCGTGAGTAGTGAAACTATTTCACATTGTTTTTAACTGAAGGCCAAACTCGTAACTCAAATACTCTTCTCTACGATCAGATCGTAGAAACTTTATTTTCTTGTTACGATGATTTTTCACTTCACTTTGAAATTCTTTGAACTTTTCAAATGTTTCAGACTTATGTTTCATCAAATAGATATACTCATATCTGCTCAAATCATCTGTGAAGATCAGAAAATAATGATATCTGTCGCGAGCCTCAATATTCATCGAACCACATACATCAGTATGTATGATTTCCAACAAATCTGTTGCTCAATCCATTGCTCCGAAGAACAGAGTCTTAGTCATCTTGCCCATGAGGCATGGTTCGCAAGCATCAACTGATTCATAATCAAGTGATTCCAAAAAGCCCATCAGCATGGAGTTTCTTCATGCGCTTTACACCAATATTACCTAAACGGCAGTGCTACAAATAAGTTGCACTATCATTATTAACTTTTCATATTTTGGTTTCAATATTATGATTATGTGTATCACTACGATCGAGATCCAATGAACTATTTTCATTGGGTGTGTAACCATAAAAGGTTTTATTCATGTAAACAGAACAACAATTTATTCTCTTACTTAAATGAATAACCGTATTACAATAAACATGATCAAATCATATTCATGCTCAACGCAAACACCAAATAACACTTATTTAGGTTCAACACTAATCCCGAAATTATAGGGAGTGTGCGATGATGATCATATCAATCTTGGAACCATTTCCAACACACATCGTCACTTCACCCTTAACTAGTCTCTGTTTATTCTGCAACTCCCGTTTCGAGTTACTAATCTTTAGCAACTGAACTAGTATCAAATACTGAGGGTTTGCTATAAACACTAGTAAAGTACACATCAATAACATGTATATCAAATATACTTATGTTCACTTTGCCATCCTTCTTATGCGCCAATCACTTGGGGTAGTTCCGCTTCCAGTGACCAATCCCTTTGCAGTAGAAGCACTTAGTCTCAGGCTTAGGATCAGATTTGGGCTTCTTCACTTGAGCAGCAACTTGCTTGCTGTTCTTCTTGAAGTTCTCCTTCTTCCCTCTGCCCTTTTCTTGAAACTAGTGATCTTGTCAACCATCAACACTTGATGTTTTCTTTGATTTCTACCTCCGTTTGATTTCAGCATCACGAAGAGCTTGGGAGTTGTTTCTGTTATCCCTTGCATATTATAGTTCATCACGAAGTTATACTAACTTGGTGATGGTGACTAGAGAATTCTGTCAATCACTATCTTATCTGGAAGATTAACTCCCACTTGATTCAAGCGATCTGTAGTATGATAACCCACAAGTATAGGGGATCGCAACAGCTATCGAGGGTAGAGTATTCAACCCAAATTTATTGATTCGACACAAGGGGAGCCAAAGAATATTCTCAAGTATTAGCAGCTGAGTTGTCAATTCAACCACACCTGGAAACTTAGTATCTGCAGCAAAGTGTTTAGTAGCAAAGTAATATGATAGTGATGGTAACGGTAACAAAAGAGTAACGAAAGCAAAGTAATGTTTTTGGTATTTTGTAGTGATTGTAACAATAGCAACGGGAAAGTAAATAAGAGTAACCAGTATATGGAAAGCTCGTAGGCATCGGATCAGTGATGGATAATTATGCCGGATGCGGTTCATCATGTAACAGTCATAACATAGGGTGACACAGAACTAGCTCCAATTCATCAATGTAATGTAGGCATGTATTCCGAATATAGTCATACGTGCTTATGGAAAAGAACTTGCATGACATCTTTTGTCCTACCCTCCCGTGGCAGCGGGGTCCTAATGGAAACTAAGGGATATTAAGGCCTCCTTTTAATAGAGAACCGGAACAAAGCATTAGCACATAGTGAATACATGAACTCCTCAAACTACGGTCATCACCGGTAAGTATCCCGATTATTGTCACTTCGGGGTTAACGGATCATAACACATAATAGGTGACTATAGACTTGCAAGATAGGATCAAAAACTCTCATATATTGATGAAAACATAATAGGTTCAGATCTGAAATCATTGGCACTCGGGCCCTAGTGACAAGCATTAAGCATAGCAAAGTCATAGCAACATCAATCTCAGAACATAGTGGATACTAGGGATCAAACCCTAACAAAACTAACTCGATTACATGATAAATCTCATCCAACCCATCACCGTCCAGCAAGCCTACGATGGAATTACTCACGCACGGCGGTGAGCATCATGAAATTGGTGATGGAGGATGGTTGATGATGACGATGGCGACGGATTCCCCTCTCCGGAGCCCCGAACGGACTCCAGATCAGCCCTCCCGAGAGGTTTTAGGGCTTGGCGGCGGCTCCGTATCGTAAAACGCGATGATTTCTTCTCTCTATTTTTTTCTCCCCGAAAGCAATATATAGAGTTGGAGTTGGAGTCGGAGAGGTCTCCAGGGGGCCCACGAGGTAGGGGGCGCGCCCTAGGGGGGCGCCCCCCACCCTCGTGGAAAGGGTGTGGGCCCCCTGGTCTTCATCTTTGGCGAGGATTTTTTTATTATTTATTGTAAGATATTCCGTGGAGTTTCAGGTCATTCCGAACTTTTGTTTTCTGCACATAAAACAACATCATGGCAATTCTGCTGAAAACAGCGTCAGTCCGGGTTAGTTTCATTCAAATCATATAAGTTAGAGTCCAAAACAAGGGCAAAAGTGTTTGGAAAAGTAGATACGACGGAGACGTATCAACTCCCCCAAGCTTAAACCCTTGCTTGTCCTCAAGCAATTCAGTTGACAAACTGAAAGAAATAAAGAAAAACTTTTACAAACTCTAGTTTGCTCTTTGTTGTTGTAAATATGTCAAGCTAGCATTCTAAGTTTTCAGCAAAGATTATAACTAACCATATTTGCAATAATTCTCAGGTCTCATGATTACCCATATCAATAGCATAATCAACTAGCAAGCCATAATAATAAATCTCTGGATGACAACACTTTCTCAAAACAATCATAATATGATATAACAAGATGGTATCTCGCTAGCCCTTTCTGAGACCGCAAAACATAAATGCAGAGCACCTTTAAAGATCAAGGACTGACTAGACATTGTAATTCATGGTAAAAGAGATCCAATCATAGTCACACCCAATATAAATTAACAGTAGATGAATGCAAATGACAGCTGCGCTCTCCAGCTAGTGCTTTTATTAGAGGGTGATGATCAACATAAAAGTAAATAGATAGGCCCTTCGCAGAGGGAAGCAGGATTTGTAGAGGTGCCAGAGCTCGGTTTTGAAATAGAGATTGAATTAATATTTTGAGCGGTATACTTTCATTGTCAACATAACAACCAAGAGATGGCGATATCTTCCATGCTACACACATTATAGGCGGTTCCCAAAAAGAATGGTAAAGTTTATACTCCCCCTCCACCAACAAACATCAATCCATGGCTGTCTCGAACAACGAGTGCCTCCAACTAACAACGGTGTCCAGGGGGAGTTTTGTTTTGCAATTATTTTGATTTAGTTTGCATAAAGCATGGGACTGGGCATCCGGTGACCAGCCATTTTCTCGTGAGTGAGGAGCGGAGTCCACTCCTCTTGAGAATAACCCGCCTAGCATGGAAGACAGAGCCCTAGTTGATACATGAGCTATTCGAGCATACAAAACAGGATATTTATTTGAAGGTTTAGAGTTTGGCACATACAAATTTACTTGGACAGGCAGGTAGATACCACATATAGGAAGGTATAGTGGATTCATCTGGAATAACTTTGGGGTTTAAGGGATTGGATGCACAAGCAGTATTCCCGCTTAGTACAGGTGAAGGCTAGCAAAGACTGGGAAGCGACCAACTAGAGAGCGAAACAGCCATGTCATATGCATTAAAATTAATAAACATTGATGCAAGCATGAGTAGGATATAAATCCACCATGAACATAATATCGTGAAGGCTATGTTGATTTTGTTTCAACTACCATGCGTGAACATGTGCCAAGTCAGTCACTTAAATCATTCAGAGGAGGGATACCACCCCCTATCATACCACATCACAACCATTTTAATAGCATGTTGGCACGCAAGGTAAACCATTATAAGCTCCTAGCTAATCAAGCATGGCACAAGAAACTATGATCTCTAGTTGTCACTGCAACATGTTTATTCATAATAGGCTGAATCAGGAACGATGAACTAATCATATTTACAAAAGCAAGAGAGGTCGAGTTCATACCAGCTTTTCTCATCTCAATCAGTTCATCATATATCGTCATAATTGCCTTTCACTTGCACGACCGAACGATGTGAATAATAATAACAGTGCACGTGCACTGGACTAAGCTGGAATCTACAAGAATTCAATAAACAGGAGAAGACAAGGCAATATGGGCTCTTTTGTCAGATCAATAATAATGCATATAAGAGCCACTTCAACAATTTAATTATGGTCTTCTCCTATCAACCCCCAAAGAAAAGAAAAGAAATAAAACTATTTACACGGGAGAGCTCCCAACAAGCAAAAAGAAGAACATGAAATCTTTTGGGGTTTTATTTTTAATTACTACTACAAGCATGGAATTTAAAACTAGCTAAAAGCTACAACTAATTTTTTTGGTTTTTCTTAAGGTTTATTGAACACACAAGAAGAAATCATAAAAAGGAAAATAAACTAGCATGGATGATGCAATGAAAAAGTATGATCACCGACATCTAGCAATGAGAGTGTGAACATGAATGTAATGTCGGTGAGAAATACGTACTCCCCCAAGCTTAGGCTTTTGGCCTAAGTTGGTCTATGGCCATGGCTGGCCTAGCGGATATCCATAGTAATAGTTGGGGTCGTACTGCGAAGAAGAAGACTCTGATTCCCCCTGGTTGGCAATCATCTCCGGATCCCATAGGTAATTAGACTGTCGTGGAGGATCAACTTGTGGTTCCGACTCTGGCTCTGTGGCTGATGTAGGGTTCCGGTAGGCGTGAATAGCCTCTAACGAAACAAGGTACTTTCCTGCAGATAAATCAAACAAGGAAGGAGCAGGCAGGGTAATAGTCTCAGGATGATGTTTATCAAAGAACAATTTGTATTTAAGCTCCCCTTTCCTCTTCTTAATAATAAAATCATGTGCCACCATACTCTTATAATCTAAATAAATAGTGGGCAACAATTTTTCTTCCTTCCCATAATGCCTAATACGTATGTTGAAATGTGCAGCTAGGCATGAAGTATAGATGGCTCCAAAGATGGGCCCCTTTGTACGGTTCAGACTTAACCGTTTAGCAATAATACCGCCCATACTAATAGAGTTATCACAGAATAAACCGTGGAACAAAATAATAATATCAGGAACACTAAGGTTTCCACAGTTTCGGCGACCAATTAAGCAACGACTAGCAAATATTGCAAAGTAGTGTAAACAGGAAAATGTATGCTAGTGATTCGTGCATCAGAAACCTTCCTCGTTTCCCCTACAGTGATGGTATCAATAAACCCATCCACATCGTCACAATGTGGTTCCTCTACACTGCCCTCGAAAGGGATCAAACAAACCCGACAAAAATCATAAAGTGACATCTCCTTATGCTCATCATATAAATAAAATTCCAACATAGGTGGTGAGCTCCTAGCATGGAAATGAAAGTTTTGCACAAAGATATTGGTGAGTAAGAGATACTGTTCGCGTCGGTCATGGAGGAAGGCGGTGAGGCCTGCATTCTCAGCCAATTCATAAAAGTCTTCATAAATCCCGGCTGCTCTCAAGAAATCATCAGAAGGCTATTCACACGGCCGAACCTCCGCGGTGCATGGCAGATTATATTTGGGCCTCTCTGCCTTTTCATTTTGCTTTTCCTTCGAGCTTCGACTCGATGAGCCCCTCAAAAATCTCTTCATTATTTTCTAAAAAATTCTGAAAGTTTTAGTAACCTCAAATAAAAGTGAGCCAAACTCAACAATATTGATAGCAACTACTCGTACAAGTGCCTAGAGCTAATATCATGCATCAAAACTACTTGGAACCACATAAATTTGACATGCAAGCTCAAGAACAGGGTCACCTAAGCAGCATAAATTTGCAATGAATAAAGCACTAGAACTAAAACTAATTGGACCAATGGAGGAGTCACATACCAAGGATCAATTCCCCCAAGTAGTTTTGTGAGAGGTGCTTTGAGCAAGGAGATCGAAAATCGCAGCAAAATGAGATAGAACTCGTGCTTGAGCTGGATATTCGTGTTTGTGGGAGGAAGAGGGAGTGTGTGGGTGCAAGAATAAGTGGAGGAGGACCACCATGGGCCCACGAGGCAGGGGGCGCGCCCAGGGGGTAGGGCGCGCCCTCCACCCTCGTGGCCAGGTGGATGCCCCCTGCTGTGTTCTTAGTGCCAAATATTCTCAAATATTCCAGAAAAAAATCATATTTAAATTTCAGGGCATTTGGAGAACTTTTATTTTCGGGGTATTTTTATATTGCACAGATAATTCAGATAACAGACGGAAAATACTCTTTTTATTTTATTTAATATAAATAATAGAAAGTAAAAGGAGGGTACAAAAGGTTGTGCCTTCTAGTTTCATCCATCTCATGCTCATCAAAAGGAATCCACTAACAAGGTTGATCAAGTCTTGTTAACGAACTCATTCCGAATAACATGGAACCGGAGACATTTCGAATAACACTATGTTACCTCAGCAGGGATATGCACATCCCCAATAATAAGAATATCATATTTCTTTTGACAATAGGTAGAGGAAATTCAAAACCTCCAATAATAATCGATGGAATTTCTCCAATAGAATTGATACTGTGGACTTGAGGTTGTTTCCTCGGAAAGTGTACCGTATGCTCATTGCCATTAACATGAAAAGTGACATTGCCTTTGTTGCAATCAATAACAGCCCTTGCAGTATTCAAAAAGGGTCTTCCAAGAATAATAGACATACTATCGTCCTCGGGAATATCAAGAATAACAAAGTCCGTTAAAATAGTCACGTTTGCAACTACAACAGGCACATCCTCACAAATACCGATAGGTATAGCAGTTGATTTATCAGCCATTTGCAAAGATATTTCAGTAGGTGTCAACTTATTCAAATTAAGTCTAGGATATAAAGAGAGAGGCATAACACTAACACCGGCTCCAAGATCACATAAAATAGTTTTAACATAGTTTCTTTTAATGGAGCATGGTATAGTGGGTACTCCTGGATCTCCAAGTTTCTTTGGTATTCCACCCTTAAAAGTATAATTATCAAGCATGGTGGAAATTTCAGCTTCCGGTATCTTTCTTTTATTAGTAACAATTTCTTTCATGTACTTAGCATAAGGATTCATTTTAAGCATATCAGTTAACCGCATATGCAAAAAGATAGGTCTAATCATTTCAGCAAAGCGCTCAAAATCCTCATCATCTTTTTTCTTGGATGGTTTGGGAGGAAAAGGCATGGGTTTCTGAACCCATGGTTCTCTTTCTTTACCATGTTTCCTAGCAACAAAGTCTTTCTTATCATAACGTTGATTCTTTGATTGTGGGTTATCAAGATCAACAGTAGGTTCAGTTTCTATATCATTATCATTGCTAGGTTGAGCATCATCTGAACATTATCATTAACATTATCACTAGTTTCATGTTCATTACCAGATTGTGTTTCACATCAGAAATAGAAATATCATTTGGATTCTCAGGTGTTTCAGTAATAAGTTCACTAGAAGCATGCAGAGTCCTATCATTTTTCTTTTTCTTCCTTTTAGAAGGACTAGGTGCATCTATATTATTTCTCTAAGAATCTTTCTCAATTCTCTTAGGGTGGCCTTCAGGATACAAAGGTTCCTGAGTCATTCTACCAGTTCTAGTAGCCACTCTAACAGCATAATCATTATTATTACTATTCAATTCATTGAGAAAACCATTTTGAGCCTTAAGTACTTGTTCTACTTGAGTGGTAACCATAGAAGCATGTTTACTAATAACTTTAAGTTCACCTTTGATATTAGCCATATAATCACCCAAGTGTTCAAGCATATTTGAATTGTATTTCAATTTTCTACCAAAATAAACATTAAAATCTTCTTGCTTAACCTTAAATTTATCAAACTCATCTAAGCATGGGCTAGCAAACTTAGTAAATGGGATTTCAGCTTTATCATATCTATAGAGAGAATTTACCTTTACTACCTGTGTCGGGTTATCAAGACCATGGATTCCTTCAATAGGTAATGGATTAAGATCATATGTTTCTTCAACAGGCGGTAAATTAAGACTGTGTATTGCTTCAATAGGAGGTAAATTCTTAACATCTTCAGCTTTAATACCTTTTTCTTTCATAGATTTCTTTGCCTCTTGCATATCTTCAGGACTGAGAAATAGAACACCTCTCTTCTTCGGAGTTGGTTTAGGAATAGGCTCAGGAGCTGGCTCAGGAAGTGTCCAATTATTTTCATTTGTCAACATATTATTCAATAGAATTTCAGCTTCATCCGGTGTTCTCTCCCTGAAAACAGAACCAGCACAACTATCCAGGTAATCTCTGGAAGCATCGGTTAGTCCATTATAAAAGATATCAAGTATTTCATTTTTCTTAAGAGGATGATCATGCAAAGCATTAAGTAATTGGAGAATCCTCCCCCAAGCTTGTGGGAGACTCTCTTCTTCAATTTGCACAAAATTATATATATCCCTCAAAGCAGCTTGTTTCTTATGAGCAGGGAAATATTTAGCAGAGAAGTAATAAATCATATCCTGGGGACTACGCACACAACCAGGATCAAGAGAATTAAACCATATCTTAGCATCACCCTTTAATGAGAACGGAAATATTTTAAGGATATAAAAGTAACGAGTTCTCTCATCATTAGTGAACAGGGTGGCTATATCATTTAATTTAGTAAGATGTGCCACAAAAGTTTCAGATTCATAACCATGAAAAGGATCAGATTCAACCAAAGTAATTATATCAGGATCAACAGAGAATTCACAATCCTTATCAGTAACACAGATAGGTGAAGTAGCAAAAGCAGGGTCAGGTTTCATTCTAGCATTAAGAGATTGCTTCTTCCATTTAGCTAATAACCTCTTGAGCTCGTATCTATCTTTGCAAGCTAAAATAGCTAGAGCAGCTTCTTTTTCAAAAACATAACCCTCGGGAATAACAGGTGATTCATATTGATTAGGGGGAGAGTCTTCATCATCACTTTCGTCAATATTATCAGTTTCAATAATTTGATTCTCTCTAACCCTAGCAAGTTGTTCATCAAGAAATTCACCAAGTGGCACAGTAGTATCAAGCATAGAAGTAGTTTCATCATAAGTGTCATGCATAGCAGAAGTGGCATCATCAATAACATGCGACATATCAGAATTAATAACAGAAGCAGGTTTAGGTGTCGCAAGCTTACTCAAAACAGAAGGTGAATCAAGTGCAGAGCTAGATGGCAGTTCCTTACCTCCCCTCATAGTTGAGGGATAAATCTTGGTTTTTGGATCTCTCAAGTTCTTCATAATGATAAGCAGATATAAATCCCAAGTGACTCAAAGAATAGAGCTATGCTCCCCGGCAACGGCGCCAGAAAATAGTCTTGATAACCCACAAGTATAGGGGATCGCAACAGTTTTCAAGGGTAGAGTATTCAACCCAAATTTATTGATTCGACACAAGGGGGGCCAAAGAATATTCTCAAGTATTAGCAGCTGAGTTGTCAATTCAACCACACCCAGAAACTTAATATCTGCAGCAAAGTGTTTAGTAGCAAGGTAATATGATAGTAGTGGTAACGGTAGCAAAAGGTAATGATAGCAAAAGTAGTGTTTTTGGTATTTTGTAGTGATGATAGCAATAGCAACGGAAAAGTAAATAAGCGAAGAGCAATATATGGAAAGCTCGTAGGCAATGGATCGGTGATAGAGAATTATGCCGGATGTGGTTCATCATGTAACAGGCATAACCTAGGGTGACATAGAACTAACTCCAATTCATCAATGTAATGTAGGCATGTATTCCGAATATAGTCATACGTGCTTATGGAAAAGAACTTGCATGGCATCTTTTGTCCTACCCTCCCATGGCAGTGGGGTCCTAGCGGAAACTAAGGGATATTAAGGCCTCCTTTTAATAGAGTACCAGACCAAAGCATTAACACATAGTGAATACATGAACTCCTCAAACTACGGTCATCACCGGTAAGTATCTCGATTATTGTCACTTCGGGGTTAATGGATCATAACACATAATAGGTGACTATAGACTTGCAAGATAGGATCAAGAAATCTCATATATTGATGAAAACATAATAGGTTCAGATCTGAAATGATGGCACTCGAGCCCTAGTGACAAGCATTAAGCATAGCAAAGTCATAGCAACACCAATCTTAGAACATAGTGGATACTAGGGATCAAACCCTAACAAAACTAACTCGATTACATGATAAATCTCATCCAACCCATCACTGTCCAGCAAGCCTACGATGGAATTACTCACGCACGGCGGTGAGAATCATGAAATTGGTGATGGAGGAAGGTTGATGATGACGATGGCGATGGATTCCCATCTTCGGAGCCCAGAACGGACTCCAGATCAGCCCTCCCGAGAGGTTTTAGGGCTTGGCGGCGGCTTCGTATCGTAAAACGCGATGAATCCTTCTCTCTGATTTTTTTCTCTCTGAAACCAAATATATAGAGTTGGAGTCGAGGTCGGAGGAGCTCCAGGGGGCCCACGAGGGGGGGGGCCCCCCCGGGGGGGGGGGGGGGCGCCCCCCACCCTCGTGGCTAGGGTGTGGGCCCCCTGGTCTTCATCTTTTGCAAGGATTTTTTATTATTTACAAATAGACGTTCCGTGAAGTTTCAGGTCATTTCGAGAACTTTTGTTTCTGCACATAAATAACACCATGGCAATTCTGTTGAAAACAGCGTCAGTCCGGGTTAGTTCCATTCAAATCATGCAAGTTAGAGTCCAAAACAAGGGCAAAAGTGTTTGGAAAAGTAGATACGATGGAGACGTATCACACCGCACACGGCTGGGAGAGATCAATGATCAACTTGTGTGTCTAGAGGTGCCCCCTGCCCCCGTATATAAAGGAACAAGGGGGGAGGCCGGCAGGCCCTAGAGGGCACGCCAGGAGGAGGAATCCTCCTCCTAGTAGGAGTAGGATTCCCCTCTTTCCTGAATCCTACTCCTACTAGGAGGGGGAAAGGAAGGGGGAGAAGGAGAAGGAAAGGGGGGCGCCCCCCCTCTCCTAGTCCAATTCGGACCAGAGGGGGAGGAGCGCGCGGCCTGCCCTGGCCGGCCCCTCTCTCTCTCTCCACTAGGGCCCAACAAGGCCCATTAACCCCCGGGGGTGATAACCCACAAGTATAGGGGATGGCAACAGTTTTCGATAAGTAAGAGTGCCGAACCCAACAAGGAGCTAAAGGTAGAACAAATATTCCCTCAAGTTCTATCGACCACCGATACAACTCTACACACGCTTGACGTTCGCTTTACCTAGAACAAGTATGAAACTAGTAGTAATTTGTAGGTGTTTTTGGATAGGTTTGCAAGATAATAAAGAGAAAGTAAATAAAAAGTAGGGGCTGCTTAGATAAAGACACAACTAAGTTAGTTTAGTAGAGAGCTTTTTGTCACGTGAAAGTTATTTGTCCCTAGGCAATCGATAACTAGACCAGTAATCATTATTGCAATTTTATTTGAGGGAGAGGCATAAGCTAACATACTTTCTCTACTTGGATCATATGCACTTATGACTGGAACTCTAGCAAGCATCCACAACTACTAAAGATCATTACGGTAAAACCCAACCATAGCATTAAAGTATCAAGTCCCCTTTATCACATACGTAAACAACCTACTTACTCGGGTCTGTGCTTCTGTCACTCACGCCACCCACCATAAGCAAATCATGAACATATTGCAAACCCTACAGCGGGAATCCCTCACACTTGCGTGACACATAGAGCACCATAGGACAGCACCAATAATAAAACATGCAACTCAAACCAATCACGATCATCAAATAACCCATAGGACAAAACGGATCTACTCAAACATCATAGGATAGCCATACATTATTGGGAAATAATATATAGCATTGAGCACCATGTTTATGTAGATATTGCAGAGGGTAAGAGAGAGGTTACACCGCTGCATAGAGGGGGAACAGTTGGTGATGATGGCGGTGAAATTGTTGGTGAAGATTTGTGTGATGATGATGGCCCCCGGTGCCACTCCGGCGTCACCGAAAGCGAGGGGGAGAGAGCCCCCCTCATTCTTCTTCTTCCTTGACCTCCTCCCTAGATGGGAGAAGGGTTTCCCCTCTGGTCCATGGCCTCCATGGCTTGGGAGGGGCGAGAGCCCCTCCGAGATTGGATCTGTCTCTCTGTCTCTCTCTGT
The DNA here is from genome assembly GCF_003073215.2 of Triticum urartu. Classification (NCBI taxonomy): domain Eukaryota; kingdom Viridiplantae; phylum Streptophyta; class Magnoliopsida; order Poales; family Poaceae; genus Triticum; species Triticum urartu. The sequence goes on along the minus strand of NC_053028.1, from coordinate 75,966,553 downwards.
TTCTGCGTTCTCAGATTCTACCCTTTCACCGTTTCTTATATTCCCGGAGATCCGTAACTCCGATTGGGCTGAAATTTTAACACGATCTCTACCCGGATATTAGCTTTCTTGCGGCGAAAGAAGGGCACCAACTGCCTTACAGGGTGGCCACGAGGGTCAGGGGCGCGCCCCTGCCTCGTGGCCCCCTCGGGCATCGTCTCGCGTGGATTTTTCTTCCCAAAAATCACATATATTCCAAAAACAATCTTCGTCAGTTTTTATCCCGTTTGGACTCCGTTTGATATGGATATTCTGCGAAACAAAAAACATGCAACAAACAGGAACTGGCACTGGGCACTGGATCAATATGTTAGTCCCAAAAATAGTATAAAAAGTTGCCAAAAGTATATGAAAGTTGTAGAATATTGGCATGGAACAATAAAAAATTATAGATACGACGGAGATGTATCAGCATCCCCAAGCTTAATTCCTGCTCTTCCTCGAGTAGGTAAATGATAAAAAAGATAATTTTTGATGTGGAATGCTACCTAGCATAATCTTGATCATGTATCTAATCATGGCATGAATATTAAGACACGAGTGATTCCAAGCAATAGTCTATCATTTGACATAAAAACAATAATACTTCAAGCCTACTAATAAAGCAATCATGTCTTTTAAAAATAACATGGTCAAAGAAAGTTATCCCTACAAAATCATATAGTCTGGCTATGCTCCATCTTCACCACACAAAATATTCAAATCATGCACAACCCCGATGACAAGCCGAGCAATTGGTTCATACTTTTTAACGCGCTTCAGCATTTTCAACCCTCACGCAATACATGAGCATGAGCCATGGACATAGCACTATAGGTGGAATAGAATATGATGGTGGAGGTTGTGTGGAGAAGACAAAAAAGGAGAAAGTCTCACATCGATGCGGCTAATCAACGGGCTATGGAGATGCCCATCAATTGATGTCAATGTGAGTGAGTAGGGATTGCCATGCAACGGATGCACTAAGAGCTATAAGTGTATGAAAGCTCAGACTGAAAACTAAGTGGGTGTGCATCCAACTTGCTTGCTCATGAAGACCTCGTGCGTTTGAGGAAGCCCATCATCGGAATATACAAGCCAAGTTCTATAATGAAAATTCCCACTAGTACATGAAAGTGATAACTCAAGAGTCTCTTTATATGAAAAACATGGTGCTACCTTGAAGCACAAGTGTGGAAAAAGGATAGTAGCATTGCCCCTTCTCTCTTTTTCTCTCATTTTTTTATTTTCTCTTTTTTGGGGGCCTTCTCTTTTTTTGACCTTTCTCTTATATATATATACATATATATACATACATATATATATATATATATATATATATATTATTTTTCGTCCGGAGTCTTATCCCGACTTGTGGGGGATAGTCTCCATCATCCTTTCCTCACTGGGGCAATGCTCTAATAATGATGATCATCACACTTTTATTTACTTACAACTCAATATTACAACTCGATACTAGAACAAGGTATGACTCTATATGAATGCCTCCGGCGGTGTACCGGGATGTGCAATGATCTAGCGTAGCAATGACATCAAAAAACGGACAAGCCATGAAAACATCATGCTAGCTATCTTACGATCATGCAAAGCAATATGACAATGAATGCTCAGGTCATGTATATGATGATGATGGAAGTTGCATGGCAATATATCTCGGAATGGCTATCAAAATGCCATGATAGGTAGGTATGGTGGCTGTTTTGAGGAAGGTATATGATGGGTTTATGGTACCGGAGAAAGTTGCGTGGTACTAGAGAGGCTAGCAATGGTGGAAGGGTGAGAGTGCGTATAATCCATGGACTCAACATTAGTCATAAAGAACTCACATACTTATTGCAAAATTCTATTAGCTATCGAAACAAAGTACTACGCGCATGCTCCTAGGGGGATAGATTGGTAGGAAAAGACCATCGCTCGTCCCCGACCGCCACTCATAAGGAAGACAATCAATAAATAAATCATGCTCATTACATAACGTTTCACCATACGTGCATGCTACGGGAATCACAAACCTCAACACAAGTATTTCTACTAATCCACAACTACCCACTAGCATGACTCTAATATCACTATCTTTATATCACAAAACTATTGCAAGGAATCAAACATATCATATTCAGCGATCTACAAGTTTTATGTAGGATTTTATGACTAACCATGTGAATGACCAGTTCCTGTCAACCCTCTAAATAGATATAAGTGAAGCAAGAGAGTTTAATTATTTCTAAAAAAGATATGCCCCCGCTCTAACAAATATAAGTGAAGCAAATGAGCATTCTACAAATGGCGGTTTTCTATGTGAAGAGAAACAGGCAATCCAAACTTCAAATGATATAAGTGAAGCACATAAAGCATTCTATAAAGCCATACTCAAAAGATATAAGTGAAGTGCAAAGAGCATTCTATAAATCAACCAGGACTATCCCATACCAGCATGGTGCATAAAAGAAAAATGAAAACTAATGAATACAGACGCTCCAAGATTGCACATATCGCATGAACGGAACGAATCTGAAAACATACCGATACTTGTTGAAGAAAGAGGGGATGCCTTCCGGAGCATCCCCAAGCTTAGACGCTTGAGTCTCCTTGAATATTTACTTGGAGTGCCTTGGGCATCCCCAAGCTTGAGCTCTTGCCTCTCTTCCTTCTTCTCACATCGAGACCTTCTAGATCATCGAACACTTCATCCACACAAAACTTCAACAGAAAGCTCGGTAAGATCCGTTAGTATAATAAAGCAAATCACTACTCTAAATAATATTGCAAACCAATTCATATTTTGTTTTTGCATTGTGTCTACTGTAGTATAACTTTTTCATGGCTTAATCCACTGATATGAATCGATAGTTTCATCGAAACAAGCAAACTATGCATCAAAAACAGAATCTGTCTAAAACAGAACAGTCTGTAATAATCTGAACATTCACCATACTTCTGATACTTGAAAAATTCTGCCAAAATTAGGAAAAATAAACAATTTGTATAGAAAGACAGTGCAAAAAGAATCAGAACCATTTGACGTTCCAGTAAAAAAATGTAAAATCGCGCGCTACAGCCAAAGTTTCTGTCCTGCACCGTACAAACCAACAAGCATCTAAAACATCCTAAAGGCAAACCTTGGCACATTATTTTTATATTTAAACCTTATAAAAGCACACAACAGACTCTCTAAAACTTCCGGGTTGTCTCCCTGGCAGCGCTTTCTTTAAAGCCATTAAGCTAGGCATAAAGTGCTCAAGTAATGAATCCACCCGGATCCCAAGGTATATCAACGCCAATTTTAATTAACAATGATTTGTAATTTAGTAGTGAACACAAATTAACATATATCATGCAACAACGAAGTCTAACTCTCGTCCTATGCATCGGCATGTTATAAAAGAACAATTCATGCACACAAAGTAAATGCCAATGCATAGTATAAATAGTTTCTTGCAATTTTTTCGTGTGGGAAACATAGAGAGGTGGAGATGTAGTTCCTCTCTCATAATAATTGCAAGTAGGAGCAGCAAGCACATGCATATTATATCTATCAAAATCATCACGTGCAACAGTAAAGTGCAACCCATCAATATAATCCGTAATAAAAGCAAACTTCTCCGGTATAGTGTAGTTGGGAGAATTCAAAAAGATAATAGGACTACCATGCGTGGGTGCAATAGCAACATTTTCATGTTTAACATACGGAACTATAGCAAGTTCATCTCCATAAGCATCATTCATATTGGCATCATGGCCACAAGCATAGAAAGCATCATCAAAAAGGGATATTTCAAAAGAATCAACGGGATCATAACAATCATCATAACATTCATCCTTCGGTAAGCACGAAGGGAAATTAAACAATGTATGAGTTGAAGAGTTACTCTCATTAGAAGGTGGGAACGGGTAGCTAATCCGCTCTTCCTCCTTTTGTTCTTCGCTCTCCTCATCATCTTTTTCATCCAATGGGCTCACAGTTTCATCAATTTCTTCTTCCATAGACTCCTGCAAAATATTAGTCTCTTCTTGGATAGCGGAGACTTGCTCAATAAGTGCATAAATATAGGAATTGTATTCATAATTCTCATAGAAATATTTCAATATAGCAAAATTTTCAGTCCTATAAACATCATCATCAAAAGCTTCATACTTTTCAAACAAAGATTCAATTTCATAAGCACCGTTAAAAGCAACAAATTCTTCTATTTGTTCCACATCATAGTAATCATATATACCTCTAGCATAAGAAGCCAAGGTTTCATTATCTTGAAATTTGCATGAAAAGGGAAGGTGTGGAGCCTTCATCCTAGAGCAACAAGTATAATCATATCTCAAGCATAGTTGCCTAGCATACCACTTCAACATATAAATTTGATCCCATAATAGTTTCCCTTTTTGAGTCAAGCGATAATCCCTAAAGTATTCACGTTGATCCAACATGTCTCCCATAACATAATTGAATGGGGTTTTCTTAGGATTATCAAAGTAGTAAATAATCTCTTTCACATAATGAGCATCGAGGGTTTTAGGAGGTTCCCCATCTCCATGAGTAGCAGGTAAACCTAATTTTTTGGTATTCGTGTTCCATATCCATAACTAAAGATAAAGAACAACGAAGAACAACAAATAAAATTTACTTAGTGATAAAGCAAACAAGCACACACGAGAATATTCACCCCATGCTATGACTCCCCGACAACGGCGCCAGAAAAAGGTCTTGATAACCCACAAGTATAGGGGATCGCAACAGTTTTCGATAAGTAAGAGTGTCGAACCCAACGAGGAGCTAAAGGTAGAATAAATATTCCCTCAAGTTCTATCGACCACCGATACAACTCTACGCACGCTTGACGTTCGCTTTACCTATTTTTTTTGGTATTTCGTGTTTTTGGATAGGTTTGCAAGCTAATATAAAGAGCAAGTAAATAAAAAGTAGGGGCTATTTAGATAAAGATACAACTAAGTTAGTTTTAGTAGAGAGCTTTTTGTCACGCGAAAGTTATTTTTCCCTAGGCAATCGATAACTAGACCGGTAATCATTATTGCAATTTTATTTGAGGGAGAGGCATAAGCTAACATACTTTCTCTACTTGGATCACATGCACTTATGACTGGAACTCTAGCAAGCATCCGCAACTACTAAAGATCATTAAGGTAAAACCCAAACATAGCATTAAAGTATCAAGTCACCATTATCCCATACATAAACAACCTACTTACTCGGGTCTGTGCTTCTATCACTCACGCCACCCACCATAAGCAAATCATGAACATATTGCAAACCCTACAGTGGGAATCCCTCACGCTTGCGCGACACGGAGAGCACCATAGGACAACACCAATAATAAAACATGCAACTCAAACCAATCACGATCATCAAATAACCCATAGGACAAAACGGATCTACTCAAACATCATAGGATAGCCATACATCATTGGGAAATAGTATATAGCGTTGAGCACCATGTTTAAGTAGAGATTACAGCGGGCAAGAGAGAGGTTACACCGCTGCATAGAGGGGGGAAGAGTTGGTCATGATGGCGATGAAGTTGTTGGTGAAGATTGCGGTGATGGTGATGGCCCCCGGTGGCACTCAGGCGCCACCAGAAGCGAGGGGGAGAGAGCCCCCCTCCTTCTTCTTCTTCCTTGACCTCCTCCCTAGATGGGAGAAGGGTTTCCCCTCTGGTCCATGGCCTCCATGGCTTGGGAGGGGTGAGAGCCCCTCCGAGATTAGATCTGTCTCTCTGTCTCTCTCTGTTTCTGCGTTCTCAGATTCTACCCTTTCACCGTTTCTTATATTCCCGGAGATCCGTAAATCCGATTGGGCTGAAATTTTAACACGGTCTCTATCCGGATATTAGCTTTCTTGCGGCGAAATAAGGGCACCAACCGCCTTACGGGGTGGCCACGAGGGTCAGGGGCGCGCCCCCTGCCTCGTGGCCCCCTCGGGCATCCTCTCGCGTGGATTTTTCTTCCCAAAAATCACATATATTCCAAAAAAAAGTCTCCGTTAGTTTTTATCCCGTTTGGACTCCGTTTGATATGGATATTCTGCTAAACAAAAAACATGCAACAAACAGGAACTGGCACTGGGCACTAGATCAATATGTTAGTCCCAAAAATAGTATAAAAAGTTGCCAAAAGTATATGAAAGTTGTAGAATATTGGCATGGAACAATCAAAAATTATAGATACGACATAGACGTATCAGGGGGTTCCGGTAACCCCTCAGGCGCTCCGGCAAAATCCCGATTTCAGCCGGAACTCTTCCGATGTCCAAATGTAGGCTTCCAATATATTAATCTTCATGTCTTGACCATTTCGAGACTCCTCGGAATGTTCATGATCATATCTGGGACTCCGAACTACCTTCGGTACATCAAAACACATAAACTCATAATACCGATCGTCACAGAACTTTAAGCGTGCGGACCCTACGGGTTCGAGAACTATGTAGAAATGACCGAGACATGTCTCCGGTCAATAACCAATAGCGGAACCTAGGTGCTCATATTGGTTCCTACATATTCTATGAAGATCTTTATCGGTCAAACCGCATAACAATATACGTTGTTCCCTTTGTCATCGGTATGTTACTTGCCCGAGATTCGATCGTCGGTATCCCAATACCTAGCTCAATATCGTTACCGGCAAGTCTCTTTACTCGTTCTGTAATGCATCATCCTGTAACTAACTTATTAGTCACATTGCTTGCAAGGCTTATTATGATGTGCATTACCGAGAGGGCCTAGAGATACATCTCCGATAATCGGAGTGACAAATCCTAATCTCGATCTATGCCAACTCAACAAGTACCACCGGAGACACCTGTAGAGCACCTTTATAATCACCTAGTTACGTTGTGACGTTTGGTAGCACACAAAGTGTTCCTCGGGTAATCGGGAGTTGCATAATCTCATAGTCATAGGAACATGTATAAGTCATGAAGAAAGCAATAACAGTAAACTAAAGGATCAAGTGCTAAGCTAACGGAATGGGTCAAGTCAATCACATCATTCTCCTAATGATGTGATCCTGTTTATCAAATGACAACTCATGTCTATGGTTAGGAAACATAACCATCTTTGATTAACGAGCTAGTCAAGTAGAGGCATACTAGTGACACTATGTTTGTCTATGTATTCACACAAGTATTATTTTTCCGGTTAATACAATTCTAGCATGAATAATAAACATTTATCATGATATGAGGAAATAAATAATAACTTTATTATTGCCTCTAGGGAATATTTCCTTCAGAAAGAAGGACAAAGAATCTGGATTTAGCCTGCTTTGGCAGAGTTGTTGTCAACCATGGAAGTCGACCGGGTGAAGAACGAGGCAACCACCTGATGCCACTCGCAAGCAAAGGAGTGAAGCTCCATCGTAGCATAACACCAGATGCCACATGAGCAAACTTAAACCTAGACCTAGCCCTAGACTTACTATGTATTCCGGCCTCCTCTTCTGCCGCTAGATGGGAGAAGAGTCGGTGATATCTATGAGCAACTCCCAATAGGAGGGATGAGACACAAAGGGGGGATGAGAGCATTTGGGTGGGGGGGGGGGCTGTCAGTATTCATAACTTGATATGCCAATGAAAGCAATGGATTCACTAAGAAACCAAAAGATATATGCAAAGAAAGATCCTAAGACCAATCCTGTGTGGTGTATTCCAGTCCACCCTCCTAGACTATAATCGAATACTGTCGTTCCCTTCATTCATGTTTCCTCCCCTAACTCCATCCCCACTTCTCTCCATCCTTAGCCGGCGAGTAGGGTGAGGGTCCCACCTTTTCATGTAAATTAGTGGTAGTTGGCTAGCTTCACTCTAGATAGATCGAAATGAAAAATGAAAAATACAAAGAAGACCCTAAGGACCAATATGCACGGTGTACTGCAGTCTACACTCCTAGACTAGTACTACAAAATAATACATTTTCCTTCAGTGTTCTCTTAGCCATGTTTCCTCCCCTAGCTCCCTCTGGATCTCTACCTATCTACCCCTCGCATCTTCTCTCTAGCCTTAGTCAACGACGAGTAGTATGAGGGGCCCACCTATTTCATTTAGCTTAGTACTCTCTCTATACGGGTTTATTTGGTTGAAGGAACACCAAATGTTGTACCTTTTTTAGGCCGCTGCATTAACAACGCATCACTTGATGGAAAGCCCACATATGCGCTTTCCTAATTGATTGAGCATTCAAGCTACATGTGAGTGGTAGACGCAACAAGTGTATGTTAGTTAATAGGCTAATCAGTGACCAATCACTACACTGTAATGACAAATAATTACATGTTAAAGGAGAGCTCGAGGGCCAACTCGTGGGGGCGTTCGAGTACCCCCCCCCCCCCCCCCCCCCCCCCCCCCCCCCCGCCTCCCCTCGAGCTTGCTTGTGTGTAGGAGTTTTGAACCTCGAAGTGGGTGGACTCCATCGAGGCCTATGCGACCTCTTTGTCTCTCTTGTTCCAGCTTTGGAGCTCCACTCTCAAACTGCAAATGCTAGCTCGGGTACTTTTGCCGCTTCTCCCCTCCTTCCTGCCCTTAGCCTTTTTTGCTAGAAAGACCATGCTGGAGAACAACTCATCCGAGCTGTAGAACAACTCGATAGGTACCCGAGGTAATGTCACAAGACCATCATCGATCGAGTTATATCACTTCGCTTTATAGGGCAAGGTTGGAGTCAAAGTAGATGCCTTGCTCGGAAATACCAAGGTGGGAAAGATTGCATAGTTCAAGAGTTTCACCACGGGCAGGTTATGTTCGGGGCCCACGAGGGCTCCAAATGTCGATGATTGATTCCAATAAATCATGGAGAATAATATAGAGAAGGATGGCTTTCAAAGGAATCTTGTCAACCGAAATGAAGACGAAGTGGTTTTACCAAGGTCCAAGCTCCTAGATGTGTAATAGCACTACGTCATGCTTGTAATGTTGACATATGGCGGTTAGAATGTGTAGACTGGATCTGCAAAGAGCTAATTTATGAGGGCATTGTTCTCCTGCCCGCAAAAAAGAGAGGGTATTGTTCTCCTAGAGTGGATGATCCTTTGGCGGCGGCCGTCTAGGCCTTTCTATAGGCCAACCTGTGTCGGTAATTAGGTAGTTATCTTCAGGCGACATGATGAAAGTATCTCCTATAACAACACAATCCCAAACTTAGCGAGACATGCTTATCCCCTTCCTAGTGTTTACTCTGGCACGACTGGGCACGAGTGCCGAGGGTCTAGCATCATATATGGACTCAGTGTGCACCACACCCATATGGTATACCCCTCCGATAACACAGCCATACTCACTGGCAGTTCCTTTTTATCCGAAATGTAGCTGAATATGCGTACGTGGGGTGATTAGTTCAGTTATTCAGTTAGATGTAAAGTCTCTCATGTTCATATCATATATTCCCTCCGTTCCTAAATATAAGTCTTTCTAGAGATTTCAATAAAAACTACGTTCATATGTATATAGACATATATTAGAGTGTAGTTTCACTCATTTTGCTCCGTATGTAGTCCGCATTGAAATCTTTAGAAAGACTTATATTTAGGAACGAATGAAGTAGTGATAAGAATTCTACTCGAATTCAGTTAGCATGTACATCATCTAACTACTCTACAGTGAAATACTACTGCACTCGATCTAACTGAGTCGGTCGCCTAAGTGTGCCATCTGTGGCCTCCCTCGTTCAGAATTTAGGTGCTCGGCATCACAACAACACACGAGACAGTAAAAACAGCACAACTGAAAACACGATCACCAGCTCACAGGAAGAACCCGCTACATTTTTCATTCATACCGAATGCATAGTGTAAAAGAAACACATTGCAGGATGCATTTTCCATTCAAGCGAAATGCATTGTCTAAAAAAAGTCGCAGGATCATCGACTCATTGCAAGAACCCCTACACTGAAAAGCAAGATGAATCGGCAGCTCACTGGAAGAACCAACTGCATTTGTTGTATATATGAAATGCATCATCTAAAAGAAATACAGGACCATCATCTCAGTGCAAGAACCACTGCATTCTCCATTAATGCAAAATGCATCCATCATCCAAAAGGAACACGGCGCCAAAACAGACAGACAGGGGTTCCCCCTGTCCTGTCAGGAGTTCGGAGCAAGTTTAGCTAGCACAAGAAGCACGAGGGCTGCTGAGTTTTCTGAACCTATATATCTATCTACATGCAAAAGTAGGCGTCCAGTTCTGCTGTCATTGTATCCGAGATGGCGAAACTTCAGAAGAGGTTAACTGACAGGACTCCTGCTCTGATCTTTCTCTATTCTGCATCAACATTCGGGTGTCGCAGCGCATTGTAGGCTGAATTAGCAGAAATAATGAGTAAGTTAGGCGGAAGACCGATAACAAATAACAATATAATGATAAGATCAAGATGACAAAACCTGAAAACCTAACAAGGTCAAAAAGTGAAAACCTGAAACAACATAATGTGCTAGATTCATGTACAGAACTGATGAACACAACATGATAAAGGATCAGTTCTGTACAACATGATAACATAATGAGCAGGGTGGCTGGCACAATATTCTATGGTTTTTAATATGATGAAGGAATACATGTACAGAACTGAAAAATCTCTTTTTTTCCTGATCAACCAAGCCTGTTGATAGCCACAAAATAATTTGGTACAAAGCTTGTTACTGCTAAAATGATGCTCTCGAGCTATGGCTATGAGGCTGCAAAGAGGAGCCATTGTTGCACTTGGTCATGGTTGAGAAGCGGACGGCGCCGGTGGAAGGAGACCAAGTGATGCGAGGGAAGCCATCGTAAACAATAAATCATAATATTGCAGTCATCTATTGTCATTCACCACCGAGCTGTAGTCAGAGATAACACCTTATTCTGGCCATAGTACAAACATGATAAAGGATCCAATGCACCGCACAGAAAAAGATTAAAAAGATGTGATATACTATGTGATGTTTTATCCAAAACACCAAGCTTGCTCATAGACTAAAGAACAAAGGGTGGCAAAAGATAAATTATTTGAACTAGTCTAATTTTTGAATAATAGTTACCAAGCGCTAGAGATATATAGCGAACCAGCCTAACAATTCCATACAAAATGTGGAATCTATCAGGGCCCATGCTTCAATTTATGATTCGTTTGGAGGAGTAGCGCAGCTCATCATTTTCAGGTCGACAACACCTCTTATTTTGCGATGTCTAGGTGAGGCCACTAATATAATATGAAAACCTCTCCTTTACTTCCAGATTATCAACCGATCGAGCCTGTGGATGACCCCAAAATAAGTAAATTCATACAAAGCTTGTTGCTGCTATAACTAAATAGGTGAATGAGATATAATACCTCATAGGGCCTCAACGAAGGGCCTTCTAGGACAGAACCACGAATAGCCTAACCAGCCACTCTTTTTGCAGCCGCCCTCCATGTGCTCTTGTGGGTGGGGAATTCGTTCGAGAGCGTTTGACCCCAAATTAAACACAATAACCCATTGCTCATGCTTTATTGTATCGTGCTCCACAAAGTAGACACAATTTCTCCTAATGGCAGGGAAGTCCTCTGCAGAGAGCGCGAGGCTGTCACCCCTGCCCAAGAAGAGCGAGTAGTCGCCGAGATCCGTCACCTTCTCCCCCCCAAAGTCGAGGCGCTGGGCAGCCCAATCCAGGTGGTGCACTTCTACAAGGATCACGGGGCCGGGGCTTCCTGATCCACGATACACAATAACGAGCAATAGCTGGTTGTTGCATGCCACCACGTGTGGCACCAGATCCCCGGGTAAGCGGCTTGGATACCGCGTTCGCAGAGGAGTGTAGAGGGAGATACGCCGCAGGCGCTCGGGAGGATGCTGCTGGAGATCGAAGATGCTGACTCTCATGCCCACCATGCTGGAGATGTAGAGCCTGCCTTGGTGGAAGGCTGCGCCCTCGATCCGGCCTGTAGGGTACTCGGGCTGTATCGTCCAGGCCGCGTCTCCAGGACGCCAAAAGATGAGCATGTGCTCGATCTGTGCGCCCAGGATTTCCTGGCTCGCGATCGCCATCCAGCCCCCCGGCGAGGCGAGCGGGTCGCCGGAGAGGAACAATTGGGCGACGGTTGTCAAAGGCGGCAGAGGAATCTCAGCCTGGGAGAGGGGCTCCCAGAGTATTAGCCTGGTGGGGGATTGCAGGTCGTCCGTTAGGGCGAGCCAGCCACGGGGCGTGCCGCAGCAGTAGGGGAGGCCCGCCGGGGCTAGGGCCCGGGAGTGCATCCTTTTTCCACCGCGGGGCAGCCAGAAGGAGTGGTCGCAGGCAGGGTCGACGGCGCTAACAGGGTTGCGGCGGCGGTCGTGGACGGCGACGATCCACGGACGGCAGGCTGCGAGCGGGGCGGTGGACGCGCGCCAGTGGGAGCATACCTGGTGGATGTGGATTTGGTCCACGTCGGCCTGCAGACGGTCCGATACTTCCTGGATAAGCTCCGCCGGCAGGGAGGTCCAGCCGCCGCCGTGTCCTCTGCCTCCGCCTGCCATTGCAACAACCGAACCGACCGAGCGAGTCGGGGTTTTCGTCGTTCCTCCAAAGCGTCGCGCCTGTGTTTATTGGAGTATAAAGGCTACCAAACGTTGTCTTGTTTATTTTATTGTGGGAAACCCTTCCTATCTGTAGTCTGATAGGTCGATCCGTCGATTCTTCTTTGATCCCACGGTCAGAGATCCTCCAGAAAAAATACCACACCGAGTTAGTATCTCCATAACTCACGCATAAACGTTCGCATATACCCCCCACGGTCAGGATCGAATGTATAGCATTGCGTGAATCTCCCCAAGTCAATCATCGTCCGTCACCACTCCCTACACATATATATTATTCTCAATTTGTTTCTACTAATTTCTGTGCCAACGAGTTTCATTGGTAGATGTTCATGTTATAGTTATACCGACTATTGAGTGTTGTTGGGTGTCAAAAATAAAATTGTTCTTTGCAGTACTTTTCATCACGAAATCATCATCAAAACTAGGTGTATTCGGTATTTTGTTTTGACAAACTTGCGTAGCTATCTTGCTTGCATGCAATCGCAGTTATTATTTTATGTTTTCAAATCTCTGTGCTTCCTATTCAGACGAGAATAGTTGCAAAAGCAATATTTTCATGCTTCTTACATGCTTACGGAGCATCCAAAGTACACTACGTATGATTCTACCGTCTTGATAATGTGCTTCAATAGCTCACCATGCATTTGTTTCATCAGTGCAGGTTGCACTAGACATGCTTCTTTGCCATATATAATTTGCTTCGTCCCTAGTTCAACCAAATTCTGTGACTTTTCTGAAAGGTCGGTGACATCTTTGAGCTCTTCTTGCTGTCGCCTTCCATCCACGATGACCAAAGCCTCAGGTTTTATGTGCAACATTTAGGGTGATATGGAAGACACAAAGGAGCATGGTCCTACCATATTTTCATGTTCTGGGTGGAGATCACCTGTGTGTAAAAATTAGAAGACGATGATGACGGTGTCCACCGAAGCAACATTGCGCTGTCGCCTAGCCCTAGTTGAAGTAGACTACAATTTGTTTTGGAAGCAAGTTCTATTTTCCTTGGAAGCACATTGTAATATCTTTGTAAGCAATGTTTGATTGATGTAAACAAATATTTGTTCTGCTAGAAAGCAATTCGATGTTACATTCGGAAAAAAAATCAGTTGCTTGAAATGTACGTCTATATGTAGCCAAAAAAAAATCTGTTATGCTGTACATATATTTTACTATATCGAAGCAATCTTCCACTGGCATGGAATCAGAGACATATGTTGACTTTGTCTTCAACTCCGGTGCTCAAGGACGTTGCAATGATCAAAGACAGACAAGGGATAGAATGGGGTCCCTCTGTTCTTCCTTCCCCTTGACGGTGATGAAAAAATGATGAGGAATCTGTATTAGCCTGCTTTCATAGACTTACGAGCTTACTAAAGAAGCTCCCATCGAATCCACCTCAGTGGTTGTTGTCAGCCATGGAAGCTGACCGGAAGAAGAACGAGGCAACCACTCGATGCCGCTCGCAAGCAGAGAAGTGAAGCTCCTTGGTAGTATAACACCATATGCCACGTGAGCGAACCTAGCCCTAGCCCTAGACTTACTATGTATTCCAACCTCCTGTTCTGCCACTAGAGGGGAGAGGGGTCGAAGATATATCTATGGGCAACTCAACAGAAGGAGGGGTGAAAGATAAAGGGGGAATGAGAGTATTCTTGGGAGTGGGTTGTATTTATATGCCAAGGAAAGCAATAGATTTGCTAAAAAACAAAAAAAATACAAAGAAGATCCTAAGACCCAACTTGTGTGGTGTATTGTAGTCTACGCTCCTAGATTTATTGAGTACTCTTGTTGCCTCCACTCATGTTTCTTCCCCTACCTCCTTGCAGATCCCCATCCTTTGGCCCCTCGCCACTTCTCTCTATCCTTAGCCGACGACTAGTAAGGTGAGGGTCCCACCTATTCATGTAACTTAGTAGTCGTTAGCTAACCTTCATCCTAGATAGATTGAAACGAAAAATACAAAGAATACCCTAAGGACCAACCTGCACGGGCTACCGCAGTCTACACTCTGCAGCTGGTACTACCAGTTACAACCTTTTCCTTATGTGTTCTCTCCGCCATGTTTCCTTCCCTAGCCCCCTACGTATCTCCACCTATCGGCTCCTTGCCTCTTCTCACTAGTCTTAGTCGGCAACTAGTGGGATGAGGGACCCACCTATTCATGTAGCTTACTACTCCCTCTGTCTAAGTTTATTGGGCCGAAGGACCACCAAATGTTGCACCGTTTTTAGGTTGCATTAATAATGTGTTCGTTATTTTCTCGATCACCTGATTCCTACGCCACCTGCATGCCCTCGGTACTCGCTGCAGGTGTAGTTTAGTTAATAAGCTAATAAGTCAAGGACATTAAGGAGCACATTTAGCAGATTTAATGCCCAATTATCTGCCCGGTGCACCTTCTTGGTCTTTGCATTTCGGCTCTTTGGCCCAATAAAACCGGATGGAGGGAGTATTATTTAGCTAGCTTTCGCCCTTAATGGCATTTGTGTGGTTTCTCTCAGCAGTTAGAAGACTTCGCAGAGTTCGCTCGTGTGAATCTCTTGTTGGTTTTGAGGATCTATTGCTGCAGGGAAACCGCTAATGAGGGCGACAACAGGGGGATGAGCAGCGGCACGCCTATGAGGCCATCACCAGGTTTGAGAACAACCATTTTT
Organism: Triticum urartu; assembly: GCF_003073215.2. Classification (NCBI taxonomy): domain Eukaryota; kingdom Viridiplantae; phylum Streptophyta; class Magnoliopsida; order Poales; family Poaceae; genus Triticum; species Triticum urartu. Next base: position 75,951,319 of record NC_053028.1, on the reverse strand, counting down.
AGATCATGCCCCATGATCGACTCCCGAATCTCAATCAGTACCCACAAATATGTGCATTTTGCATCACTATGTCATTAGACAATTTCTCACATATCATGCATTTTCAATCATCATTGCTACATTTTATATCAATTTCATTTGCATTATGGTAAAACATGTCACTATCGTACTAGAATGTGGCTGAGATTGAAGCGTCCTTTCGAGTCTAAGATTGAGGAGTTCTTTCGGGTCTGCACTGACCAATAGTCGAACTTTCGTCACCCTTTTTGTTATAACGAGTGGGGTTATTGAACCTTCTCTATATTGTGGTGGTTTTACCAAGGTCTAGGCTCCTAGATGTGTAATAACACTATGTAATGCTTGTAGTGTTGACCTATTGAAGATAAGAATGGATAGGTTGGATCTACGAAGAGAGTGGATGATCCTTTGGCGGCGATCGTCATGACCTTTGTATAGGCTAACCTATGTGGTAATTAGGTAGCTATCTTTGGAAGACATGATGAAAATATCTCCTATAACAACACAATCCCGAACTTAGAGCAACTCTAACAGTTCCTCTAAAAAACTTCCCTTAAAAGTGCTTTTAGAGGATGTCTGTAAAATTTAGTGCCAGTTTCTGAAAGCTACTTTTGTCAGATCCCGTATAACTTCTTCCCCTAAATCTATTTTTATATTTTATTAAATAAAACTAGATAATGGTCTAGGGCCTGCCTGTCAGTGACATGCGTGACAGCCTCCGGCGTGGGCAGCGTGAGGTAGTGTGGTGGCCACTGGCAAGGGTTGTGTGGTGATGTGGGGCGGCGCGGCATGTGCATGGCGGCAGCATGGGCGGCGGTGGGGCCATGACGCGTAGGCCGGGTGGGGCGGGGGCGGCTGCATTCCGACGAGACAACGGTGGGGAGGGGGGAGGGGGCTGCGTTCCGGTGGGGCGGCGGCGGCTCGACGGAAACTTTCAGGTGGTTTCTAGCCCACCAAAAATTTAAGGGAAGAAACACTTCCATAAACCTGACGGAAGTTGGGGCCAAGTTAGCAGGATCCTGTAAATTCCACGTCTACTCGAATTCAGTTAGCATGTACTCCCTCTGTAAAGAAATATAGCGTTTATAGATCACTAAGCGAAATACTACTGCACTCGATCCAACGAATCGGCCACGTAAAAAGGGAGAACATGAACGAACGGCAAAGTAGACAACACGGCGGCCAGACAAAATTCAGGTGTCATCTCTGGCCTCCCTCGTTCAGAATTCAGGTGCTCGGCATCACAACAAAACACGAGACACTAAAAACAGCTCAACTGAAAACACGATTACCATCTCACAGGAAGAAACTGAAAAAGTTTAGCTAGAAACTGAAAAACGAGATGAAACCGGGCGCAACAAAAAAAAATCGGCAGCTCACCGGAAGAACCAACTGCATTTTTTTTGTATAACCGAAACGCATCATCTAAAAGAAACACAGGATCATCGTCACACTGCAAGAACCACTGCATTTTCCATTTATGCAAAATGCGTCCATCATCCAAAAGGAACGCGAAGCCAAAACAGACAAACAGACAAGGGTTCCCCCTGTCCTGTCAGGAGATCGGAGCAAGTTTAGCTAGCAGAAGAAGCACGAGGGCTGCTGAATTTTCTGAACCCATATCTATATACATGCAAAAGTAGGCATCCAGTTCTGCTGTCATTGTGTCCGAGGTGGCGAAACTTCAGAAGAGGTGAACTGACAGGACTCCTGCTCTGATCTTGCTCTACTCTGCGTCAACATTCGGGTGTCGCAGCGCATTGTAGGCTGAATTAGCAGAAATAAATGAGTAAGTTAGGCGGAAGACCGATAACAAATAACAATATAATGATAAGATCAAGATGACAAAACCTGAAAACCTAACAAGGTCAAAAAGTGAAAACCTGAAACAACATAATGTGCTAGATTCATGTACAGAACTGCATGCCCACCATGCTGGAGATGTAGAGCCTGCCTTGGTGAAGGCTGCGCCCTCGATCCGGCTGTAGGGTACTCCGGGCTGTAATCGTCCAGGCCGCGTCTCCAGGACGCCAAAAAGATGAGCAATGTGCTCGATCTGTGCGCCCAGATTCCTGGCCTCGCGATCGCCATCCAAGCCCCCCGGCGAGGCGAGCCGGGTCGCCGGAAGGAAACAATTGGGGCGACGGTTGTCAAAGGCGGCAGAGGAATCTCAGCCTGGGAGAGGGGCTCCCAGAGTATTAGCCTGGTGGGGGATTGCAGGTCGTCCGTTAGGGCGAGCCAGCCACGGGGCGTGCCGCAGCAGTAGGGGAGGCCCGCCGGGGCTAGGGCCCGGGAGTGCATCCTTTTTCCACCGCGGGGCAGCCAGAAGGAGTGGTCGCAGGCAGGGTCGACGGCGCTAACAGGGTTGCGGCGGCGGTCGTGGACGGCGACGATCCACGGACGGCAGGCTGCGAGCGGGGCGGTGGACGCGCGCCAGTGGGAGCATACCTGGTGGATGTGGATTTGGTCCACGTCGGCCTGCAGACGGTCCGATACTTCCTGGATAAGCTCCGCCGGCAGGGAGGTCCAGCCGCCGCCGTGTCCTCTGCCTCCGCCTGCCATTGCAACAACCGAACCGACCGAGCGAGTCGGGGTTTTCGTCGTTCCTCCAAAGCGTCGCGCCTGTGTTTATTGGAGTATAAAGGCTACCAAACGTTGTCTTGTTTATTTTATTGTGGGAAACCCTTCCTATCTGTAGTCTGATAGGTCGATCCGTCGATTCTTCTTTGATCCCACGGTCAGAGATCCTCCAGAAAAAATACCACACCGAGTTAGTATCTCCATAACTCACGCATAAACGTTCGCATATACCCCCCACGGTCAGGATCGAATGTATAGCATTGCGTGAATCTCCCCAAGTCAATCATCGTCCGTCACCACTCCCTACACATATATATTATTCTCAATTTGTTTCTACTAATTTCTGTGCCAACGAGTTTCATTGGTAGATGTTCATGTTATAGTTATACCGACTATTGAGTGTTGTTGGGTGTCAAAAATAAAATTGTTCTTTGCAGTACTTTTCATCACGAAATCATCATCAAAACTAGGTGTATTCGGTATTTTGTTTTGACAAACTTGCGTAGCTATCTTGCTTGCATGCAATCGCAGTTATTATTTTATGTTTTCAAATCTCTGTGCTTCCTATTCAGACGAGAATAGTTGCAAAAGCAATATTTTCATGCTTCTTACATGCTTACGGAGCATCCAAAGTACACTACGTATGATTCTACCGTCTTGATAATGTGCTTCAATAGCTCACCATGCATTTGTTTCATCAGTGCAGGTTGCACTAGACATGCTTCTTTGCCATATATAATTTGCTTCGTCCCTAGTTCAACCAAATTCTGTGACTTTTCTGAAAGGTCGGTGACATCTTTGAGCTCTTCTTGCTGTCGCCTTCCATCCACGATGACCAAAGCCTCAGGTTTTATGTGCAACATTTAGGGTGATATGGAAGACACAAAGGAGCATGGTCCTACCATATTTTCATGTTCTGGGTGGAGATCACCTGTGTGTAAAAATTAGAAGACGATGATGACGGTGTCCACCGAAGCAACATTGCGCTGTCGCCTAGCCCTAGTTGAAGTAGACTACAATTTGTTTTGGAAGCAAGTTCTATTTTCCTTGGAAGCACATTGTAATATCTTTGTAAGCAATGTTTGATTGATGTAAACAAATATTTGTTCTGCTAGAAAGCAATTCGATGTTACATTCGGAAAAAAAATCAGTTGCTTGAAATGTACGTCTATATGTAGCCAAAAAAAAATCTGTTATGCTGTACATATATTTTACTATATCGAAGCAATCTTCCACTGGCATGGAATCAGAGACATATGTTGACTTTGTCTTCAACTCCGGTGCTCAAGGACGTTGCAATGATCAAAGACAGACAAGGGATAGAATGGGGTCCCTCTGTTCTTCCTTCCCCTTGACGGTGATGAAAAAATGATGAGGAATCTGTATTAGCCTGCTTTCATAGACTTACGAGCTTACTAAAGAAGCTCCCATCGAATCCACCTCAGTGGTTGTTGTCAGCCATGGAAGCTGACCGGAAGAAGAACGAGGCAACCACTCGATGCCGCTCGCAAGCAGAGAAGTGAAGCTCCTTGGTAGTATAACACCATATGCCACGTGAGCGAACCTAGCCCTAGCCCTAGACTTACTATGTATTCCAACCTCCTGTTCTGCCACTAGAGGGGAGAGGGGTCGAAGATATATCTATGGGCAACTCAACAGAAGGAGGGGTGAAAGATAAAGGGGGAATGAGAGTATTCTTGGGAGTGGGTTGTATTTATATGCCAAGGAAAGCAATAGATTTGCTAAAAAACAAAAAAAATACAAAGAAGATCCTAAGACCCAACTTGTGTGGTGTATTGTAAACACACGTACAGCCCAGGGACGTCTCCTCCTTCTTGATCCAGCAAGGGGAGAGGAGAAGTTGAGGGAGAACTCCGGCAGCACGACGGCGTGGTGGTGGAGCTTTTGGTATTCCTGCAGGGCTTCGCCAAGCTCTACGGAGGAGAAGGAAGGGTTGGAGGAGGGAGGGGCTGCGCCAGGGAAGGGGTGCGGCTGCCCTCCCACCCCTCCACTATATATAGGGGCAAGGGGAGAGGGGGAGGCGCCCTAGGGTTTCCCCTAGGGGTCGGCGGCCAAGCAGATTGGATCTCCCTAGGGAAAATCCTAGGGAGACTTGCCCCCCAAGCCAAGCAGGTGGAGGCTTGCCTCCCAAGTAACATGGGAAAGGGTGTGGGGGGCGCACCACCCCTTAGTGGACTGTTTTGCCCCTTCCCCTTTGGCCCATGAGGCCCTCCAACACTTGCCGGGGCTCCCAAAACACCTTTCGGTCATGCTGGCCATAGCCTGGTACCCCCAGAACACTTCCGGACTCCAATACCCGTCGTCCAATATATCAATCTTCACCACTGGACCATTCCGAAACTCCTTGTGATGTCCGGGATCTCATCTGGGACTCCGAACTACCTTCAGTAACCACATACTATTTCCCATAACAACTCTAGCGTCCCCGAACCTTAAGTGTGTAGACCCTACGGGTTCGGGAACCATGCAGACATGGCCGAGACACCTCTCCGGCCAATAACCAATAGCGGGATCTGGATACCCATATTGGCTCCCACATGTTCCACGATGATCTCATCGGATGAACCACGATGTCGGGGATTCGATCAATCCTATATTCAATTCCCTTTGTCAATCGGTATGTTACTTGCCCGAGATTCGGTCGTCGGTATCCCAATACCTCGTTCAATCTCGTTACCGGCAAGTCACTTTACTCGTTCCGTAACGCATGATCCCGTGACTAACTGCTTAGTCACATTGAGCTCATTATGATGATGCATTACCGAGTGGGCCCAGAGATACCTCTCCGTCATACGGAGTGACAAATCCCAGTCTCGATTCGTGCCAACCCAACAGACACTTTCGGAGATACCTGTAGTGCACCTTTATAGTCACCCAGTTACGTTGTGACGTTTGATACACCCAAAGCACTCCTACGGTATCCGGGAGTTGCACAATCTCATGGTCTAAGGAAATGATACTTGACATCAGAAAAGCTCTAGCAAACGAACTACACGATCTTGTGCTATGCTTAGGATTGGGTCTTATCCATCACATCATTCTCCTAATGATGTGATCCCTTTATCAATGACATCCAATGTCCATGGTCAGGAAACCATAACCATCTATTGATCAACGAGCTAGTCAACTAGAGGCTTACTAGGGACATGTTGTGGTCTATGTATTCACACATGTATTATGGTTTCCAGTTAATACAATTATAGCATGAACAATAGACAATTATCATGAACAAGGAAATACAATAATAACCATTTTATTATTGCCTCTAGGGCATATTTCCAACAGTCTCCCACTTGAACTAGAGTCAATAATCTAGTTCATATCACTATGTGATTGTAATGAATCCAACACCCATGGGGTTTGTTCATATCTCACTTGTGAGAGAGGTTATTAGTCAACGGGTCTGAACCTTTCAGATCCGTGTGTGCTTTACAAATCTCTATGTCATCTTGTAGATGCAGCTACCACGCGCTACTTGGAGCTATTCAAAATAACTGCTCTACTATACGAATCCGGTTTACTACTTAGAGTCATCCGGATTAGTGTCAAAGTTTCCATCGACGTAACCCTTTACGACGAACTCTTTTACCACCTCCATAATCGAGAAAATTCCTTAGTCCACTAGTTACTAAGGATAAGTTCGACCGCTGTCATGTGATCCATTCCTGGATCACTCTTGTACCCCTTGACTGACTCATGGCAAGGCATACTTCAGGTGCGGTACACAGCATAGCATACCATAGAGCCTACGTCTAAAGCATAGGGGACGACCTTCGTCCTTTCTCTCTCTTCTGCCGTGGTCAGGTCTTGTGTCTTACTCAATACTCACACCTTGTAACACAGCCAAGAACTCCTTCTTTGCTGATCTATTTTGAACTCCTTCAAAATCTTGTCACGGTATGTATTCATTTGAAAGTACTATTAAGCGTTTTTGATCTATCCTTATAGATCTTGATGCTCAATGTTCAAGTAGCTTAATCCAGGTTTTCCATTGAAAAAAACTTTTCAAATAACCCTGTATGCTTTCCAGAAATTCTACATCATTTCTAATGAACAATATGTTAACAACATATACTCATAAAAAATTATATAGTGCTCCCACTCACTTCTTTGGAAATACAAGTTTCTCATAAGCTTTGTATAAACCCAAAATCTTTGATCATCTCATCAAAGCATACATTCCAACTCTGAGATGCTTACTCCAGTCCTTAGAAGGATTGCTGGAGCTTTGCATACTTGTTAGAATCTTTCAAGATTGACAAAACCTTCTGGTTGTATCACATACAACCTTTCCTCAAGAAAATCATCGAGGAAACAATGTTTTGACATCCTATCTGCAAGATTTCATAAATAATGCAGTAACTGCTAATATAATTCCAACAGACTCTTAGCATCGCTACGAGTGAGAAAGTCTCATCGTAGTCAACTCCTTGAACTTGTCGGAAAACATCTTAACGACAAGTCGAGCTTTCTTAATGGTGACACTTACCATCATTGTCCGTCTTCCTTTTAAAATCCATCTGCACCCAACAGCCTTACGACCATCAAGTAGTTCTTCCAAAGTCTATACTTTATTTTTATACATGGATCCTCTCTCGGATTTTATGGCCTCGAGCCATTCGTCAGAATCCGGGCCCACCATCACTTCTCCATAGCTCGTAGGTTCATTGTTGTCTAGCAACATGACTTCCAAGAAAGGATTACGTACCACTCTGAAGTAGTACGCATCCTTGTCGTCCTATGAGGTTTGGTAGTGACTTGATCCGAAGTTTCATGATCACTATCATAAGCTTCCACTTCAATTGGTGTAGGTGCCACAGGAACAACTCCCTGTGCCCTGCTACACACTAGTTGAAGTGACGGTTCAATAACCTCACCAAGTCTCCACCATCCTCCCACTCAATTCTTTCGAGAGAAACTTTTCCTCGAGAAAGGACCCGTTTCTAGAAACAATCACTTTTGCTTCCGGATCTGAAATAGGAGGTATAGCCAACTGTTTTGGGTATTCTATGAAGATGCATTTATCCACTTTGGGTTCGAGCTTATCAGCCTGAAACTTTTTCACATAAGCATCGTAGCCCCAAACTTTTAAGAAACGACAACTTAGGTTTCTCTAAACCATAGTTCATACGGTGTCGTCTCAACGGAATTGCGTGGTGCCCTATATAAAGTGAATGCGGTTGTCTCTAATGCCTAACCCATAGACAATAGTGGTAATTCGATAAGAGACATCATGGTATGCACCACATCCAATAGGGTGCAGCTATGATGTTCGGACACACCATCACACTATGGTGTTCCAGGCGGTATTAGTCGTGAAACAATTTCCACAATGTCTTAATTGTGTGCCAAACTCACAACTCAGATATTCATCTCTATGATCATATCATAGACATTTTATCCTTTTGTCACGATGATCTTCAACTTCACTCTGAAATTACTTGAACCTTTCAATAATTCAGACTTGTGTTTCATCAAGTAAATATACTTAGCATCTACTCAAATCATCTGTGAAGTAAGAACATAATGATATCCACTGCGTGCCTCAGCACTCATTGGACTGCACACATCAAAATGTATTACTTACAACAAGTTGCTTTCTTGTTCCATCTTACTGAAAACGAGGCCTTTCTGTCATCTTGCCCATGTGGTATGATTTGCATGTCTCGAGTGATTCAAAATCAAGTGAGTCCAAACGATCCATCTGTATGGAGTTTCTTCATGCATATATACCAATAGACATGGTTCACATGTCTCAATCTTTTCAAAAACGAGTGAGTCCAAAGATCCATCAACATGGAGCTTCTTCATGCGTTTTATACCAATATGACTAAAATTCTAGTGCCACAAGTATGTGGTACTATCATTACTATCTTATATCTTTTTGCATGAACATGTGTATCACTACGATCGAGATTCAATAAACCATTCATTTTAGGTGCAAGACCATTGAAGGTATTATTCAAATAAACAGAGCAACCATTATTCTCCTTAAATGAATAACCGTATTGCGATAAACATAATCCAATCATGTCTATGCTCAACGCAAACAGCAAATAACAATTATTTAGGTTTAACACCAATCCCGATGGTAGACGGAGCGTGCGATGTTTGATCACATCAACCTTGGAAACACTTCCAACACATATCGTCGTCTCACCTTTGGCTAATCTCCGTTTATTCTGTAGCCTTTTATTTCGAGTTACTAACACTTAGCAACCGAACCGGTATCTAATACCCTGGTGCTACTAGGAGTATTAGTAAAGTACTCATGTATATCCAACATACTTCTGTCGACCTTGCCAGCCTTCTCATCTACCAAGTATCTAGGGTAGTTCTGCTTCAGTGACCGTTCCCCTTATTATAGAAGCACTTAGTCTCGGGTTTGGGTTCAACCTTGGGTTTCTTCACTAGAGCAGAAACTGATTTGTTATTTCATGAAGTATCCCTTTCTTGCCCTTGCCCTTCTTGAAACTAGTGGTTTTACTAACCATCAACAATTGATGCTCCTATTTGATTTCTACTTTCGCAGTGTCGCGAATAGCTCAAGGATCATCATATCTATCCCTGAATAGTTCATCACTAAGCTCTAGTAGCTTGGTGGTAGTGACTTTGGAGAACCATCACTATCTCATCTGGAAGATTAACTCCCACTCGATTCAAGCGATTGTAGTACTCATATAATCTGAGCACATGCTCAACGATTGAGCTTTTCTCCTTAGTTTGCAGGCTTAAGAAACTTGTCAGAGGTCTCATACCTCTTGACGTGGGCACTAGCCTGAAATCCCAATTTCAGTCCTTGGAACATCTCACATGTTCTGCGATGTTTCAAAAATGTCTTTGGTGCCTCAATTCTAAACCATTTAAAATTACGCACTGAACTATCATGTAGTCATCAAAACGTGTATGTCAGATGTTCGCAACATCCACAACCGACGCTCGAGGTTCAGCTCACTAAGCGGTGCATTAAGGACATAATCCTTCTGCACAGCAATGAGGACAATCCTCAGTTTACGGACCCAGTCCACATAATTGCTACTATCAACTTTCAACTAAATTTTCTCTAGGAACATATCTAAAACAGTACAACTAAAGCGTAAGCTACGACATAATTTGCAAAGACCTTTTGACTATGTTCATGATAATTAAGTTCATCTAATTTTTTAATGAACTCCCACTTAGATAGACATCCCTCTAGTCATCTAAGTGATACATGATCCGAGTCAACTAGGCCGTGTCCGATCATCATGTGAGACGGACTAGTCATCATCGGTGAACATCTTCATGTTGATCGTATCTACTATACGACTCATGTTCGACCTTTCGGTCTCTTGTGTTCCGAGGCCATGTCTGTACATGCTAGGCTTGTCAAGTCAACCTAAGTGTTTCGCATGTGTAAATCTGGCTTACACCCGTTGTATGCGAACGTTAGAATCTATCACACCTGATCATCACGTGGTGCTTCGAAACAACGAACCTTCGCAATGGTGCACAGTTAGGGGGAACAATTTATTGAAATTTTAGCGAGGGATCATCTTATTTATGCTACCGTCGTTCTAAGCAAATAAGATGTAAACATGACAAACATCACATGCAAATCATAAAGTGACATGATATGGCCAATATCATCTTGCGCCTTTTGATCTCCATCTTCAAGGCGCGGCATGATCACCTTCGTCACCGGCATGACACCATGATCTCCATCATCATGATCTCCATCATCGTGTCTTCATGAAGTTGTCTCGCCAACTATTACTTCTCCTACTATGGCTAACGGTTAGCAATAAAGTAAAGTAATTACATGGCGTTTTTCATTGACACACAAGTCATACAATAAATTAAGACAACTCCTATGGCTCCTGCCGGTTTTCATACTCATCGACATGCAAGTCGTGATTCCTATTACAAGAACATGATCAATCTCATTCATCACATCATTTTGGCCATATCACATCACATAGCATACCCTGCAAAAACAAGTTAGACGTCCTCTAATTGTTGTTGCATGTTTTATGTGGCTGCTATGGGTTTCTAGCAAGAACGTTTCTTACCTACGCAAAAGCCACAACGGTGATATGCCAATTGTTATTTACCCTTCATAAGGACCCTCTTCATCGAATCCGATCTGACTAAAGTGGGAGAGACAGACACCCGCTAGCCACCTTATGCATCAAGTGCATGTCAGTCGGTGGAACCTGTCTCACGTAAGTGTACGTGTAAGGTCGGTCTGGGCCGCTTCATCCCACAATGCTGCCGAATCAAGATAAGACTAGTAACGACAAGCAAATTGAACAAATCATCGCCCAAAGCTACTTTGTGTTCTACTCGTGCATAGAATCTACGCATAGACCTAGCTCATGATGCCACTGTTGGGGAACGTAGCAATAATTCAAAATTTTCCTACGTGTCATCAAGATCAATCTAGGAGATGCTAGAAACGAGAGAGATGGAGTGCATCTTCATACCCTTGAAGATCGCTAAGCGGAAGCGTTACAAGAACGCGGTTGATGGAGTCGTACTCGCGGCGATTCAAATCGTGGAAGATCCGATCTAGTGCCGAACGGACGTCGCCTCCGCATTCAACACACGTACAGCCCAGGGACGCCTCCTCCTTCTTGATCCAGCAAGGGGGAGAGGAGAAGTTGAGGGAGAACTCCGGCAGCACGACGGCGTGGTGGTGGAGCTTTTGGTATTCCTGCAGGGCTTCGCCAAGCTCTACGGAGGAGAAGGAAGGGTTGGAGGAGGGAGGGGCTGCGCCAGGGAAGGGGTGCGGCTGCCCTCCCACCCCTCCACTATATATAGGGGCAAGGGGAGAGGGGAGGCGCCCTAGGGTTTCCCCTAGGGGGCGGCGCCAAGCAGATTGGATCTCCCTAGGGAAAATCCTAGGGAGACTTGCCCCCCAAGCCAAGCAGGTGGAGGCTTTGCCTCCCAAGCCAGGTAGAGGCGCCCCACCTCCCCAAGTTAACGTGGGAAAGGGTGTGGGGGCGCACCACCCCTTAGTGGGCTGGTTTGCCCCCTTCCCTTTGGCCCATGAGGCCCTCCAACACTTGTCGGGGCTCCCGAAACATGCCCTAGAGGCAATAATAAAAGGATTATTATTATATTTCCTTGTTCATGATAATTGTCTTTTATTCATGCTATAATTGTGTTATCCGGAAATCGTAATACATGTGTGAATACATAGACACCAACATGTCCCTAGTAAGCCTCTAGTTCACTAGCTCGTTGATCAACAGATAGTCATGGTTTCCTGACTATGGACATTGGATGTCATTGATAACGAGATCACATCATTAGGAGAATGATGTGATGGACAAGACCCAATCCTAAGCATAGCGCAAGATCGTATAGTTCGTTTGCTAGAGCTTTTCCAATGTCAAGTATCTTTTCCTTAGACCATGAGATCGTGTAACTCCCGGATACCGTAGGAGTGCTTTGGGTGTACCAAACGTCAAAACGTAACTGGGTGACTATAAAGGTATACTACAGGTATCCCCGAAAGTATTTGTTGAGTTGACACAGATCGAGACTGGGATTTGTCACTCCGTATGACGGAGAGGTATCTCTGGGCCCACTCAGTAATGCATCATCATAATGAGCTCAAAGTGACCAAGTGTTTGGTCATAGGATCATGATTACGGTACGAGTAAAGTGACTTGCCGGTAATGAGATTGAACAAGGTATTGGGATACCGACGATCGAATCTCGAGCAAGTAACATACCGATTGACAAAGGGAATTGAATACGGGATTGATTGAATCCTCGATATCGTGGTTAATCCGATGAGATTATCGAGGAGCATGTGGGAGCCAACATGGGTATCCAGATCCCGTTGTTGGTTATTGGCCAGAGAGCCGTCTCGGTCATGTCTACGTGTCTCCCAAACCCGTAGGGTCTACACACTTAAGGTTCGGTGACAGTAGGGTTGTAGAGATATTAGTATGCAGCAAACCAAAAGTTGTTCGGAGTCCCGGATGAGATCCCGGACGTCACGAGGAGTTCCGGAATGGTCTGGAGGTGAAGAAATATATATAGGAAGTGCTGTTTCGGCCATCGGGAGATTTTCAGGGGTCACCGATATTGTACCGGGACCACCAGAAGGGTCCCGGGGGTACACCGGGTGGGGCCACCTATCCCGGAGGGCCCCATGGGCTGAAGTGGCGTGGGAACCATCCCCTGGTGGGCTGGTGCGCCCCACCCAAGGGCCCAAGGCGCCTAGGGTTGGAAACCCTAGGGGGCCGTTGCCCCCCGAGGGGGCATGCGCCCCCCCTTGGTTGGAAACCCTAGGGGGCCGTTGCCCCGGGGGCCGCCGCCCCCCCTCTAGATGGGATCTCCAAGGGGGCATGCGCCCCCCAGCCCCTATATATAGTGGAGGGGAGGAAGGGCAGCCGCACCCTGCATCTTGGCGCCTCCCTTCCCCTTGCTACACCTCCTCCTCCCGCAGACGCTTGGCGAAGCCCTGCCGGATCCCTGCTGCATCCACCACCACGCCGTCGTGCTGCTGGATCTTCATCAACCTCTCCTTCCCCTTGCTGGATCAAGAAGAAGGAGACGCCGCTGCTCCATACGTGTGTTGAACGCGGAGGTGCCGTCCGTTCAGTGCTAGGATCTTCAGTGATTCGAATCACGGTTGGTCATTGGTGATTTGGATCACGACGAGTATGACTCCATCATCCACGTTCTATTGAACGCTTCCGCCCGCGATCTACAAAGGTATGTAGATGCAATCTGAATACTCATTGCTATATGAACTCATAGATGGATCTTGGTGAAACCATAGGAAATTTTTTGTTTTATGCAACGTTCCCCAACAGTGGCATCATGAGCTAGGTCTATGCGTAGTTCTCTTTACACGAGTAGAACACAATTTGTTGTGGGCGTAGATGTTGTCAACTTTCTTGCCGCTACTAGTCTTATTTTGCTTCAGCGGTATTGTGGGATGAAGCGGCCCGGACCAACCTTACACGTACGCTTACGTGAGACAGGTTCCACCGACTGACATGCACTAGTTGCATAAGGTGGCTAGCGGGTGTCTGTCTCTCCCACTTTAGTTGGAGCGGATTCGACGAAAAGAGTCCTTATGAAGGGTAAATAGAAGTTGACAAATCACGTTGTAGCTTTTACGTAGGTAAGAAAACGTTCTTGCTAGAACCCTATTGCAGCCACGTAAAACTTGCAACAACAATTAGAGGACGTCTAACTTGTTTTTGCAGCAAGTGTTTTGTGATGTGATATGGCCAAAGTTGTGATGAATGATGAATAATATATATGTGATGTATGAGATCATGTTCTTGTAATAGGAATCACGACTTGCATGTCGATGAGTATGACAACCGGCAGGAGCCATAGGAGTTGTCTTTATTTTTTGTATGACCTGCGTGTCATTGAGAAACGCCATGTAAATTACTTTACTTTATTGCTAAACGTGTTAGCCATAGTAGTAGAAGTAATAGTTGGCGAGCAACTTCATGGAGACACGATGATGGAGATCATGATGATGGAGATCATGGTGTCATGCTGGTGACAAGATGATCATGGAGCCCCAAGATGGAGATCAAAGGAGCTATATGATATTGGCCATATCATGTCACTATTATTTGATTGCATGTGATGTTTATCATGTTTTTGCATCTTGTTTACTTAGAACGACGGTAGTAAATAAGATGATCCCTCATAATAATTTCAAGAAAGTGTTCCCCCTAACTGTGCTCCGTTGCGACAGTTCGTTGTTTCGAAGCACCACGTGATGATCGGGTGTGATAGATTCCAACGTTCACATACAACGGGTGTAAGACAGATTTACACATGCAAACACTTAGGTTAACTTGACGAGCCTAGCATGTACAGACATGGCCTCGGAACACAAGAGACCGAAAGGTCGAACATGAGTCGTCTGAAAGATACGATCAACACGGAGATGTTCACCGATGATGACTAGTCCGTCTCACGTGATGATCGGACACGGCCTAGTCGAGTCGGATCATGTTTGAAAGGATCGATATGGTTGACTAGAGGGGGGGGGTGAATAGGCAACTACCAATTTTTAGCTTTTCTTTACCAAATTAAACTTTGCATCAAAGTAGGTTGTCTAGATGTGCAACTAGGTGACAACCTATATGATGCAACAACAACAAGCACACAAGCAAGCAAGGGAACAAACACTAAAGAGCTTGCACAAGTAAAGGTAAGAGATAACCAAGAGTGGATCCGGTGAAGACGAGGATGTGTTACCGAAGTTCCTTCCTTTTGAAGGGAAGTACGTCTCCGTTGGAGCGGTGTGGAGGCACAATGCTCCCCAAGAAGCCACTAGGGCCACCGTATTCTCCTCACGCCCTCACACAATGCGAGATGCCGTGATTCCACTATTGGTGCCCTTGAAGGCGGCGACCGAACCTTTACAAACAAGGTTGGGGCAAACTCCACAACTTAATCGGAGGCTCCCAACAAGACCACGAAGCTTCACCACAATGGAATATGGCTCCGAGGTGACCTCAACCGTCTAGGGTGCTCAAACACCCAAGAGTAACAAGATCCGCTAAGGATGAGTGGGGGAATCAAAAATCTCTCGGTGGAAGTGTAGATCGGGGCCTTCTCAACCACTCCCGAGCAAATCAACAAGTTTGGTTGGCTAGGGAGTGAGATCGGGCGAAAATGGAGCTTGGAGCAATAATGGAGCTTTAATGGTGGAAGAGGTAGGTCAAAGGGGGGAAGAAGACACCCTTTTATAGTGGGGGGAACAATCCAACCGTTACCCCCCACTCAGCCCCGCAGAGAGTGGTACTACCGCGGGGGCAGGGCGGTACTACTTCTCATAAGTGGTACTACCGCTCCCCCTCAGCGGTACTGCCGCGCTAGAAGAGAAGGGGCTGGGGCTGGGACCCAGAGCGGTACTACCGCGGAGGCAGGGCGGTACTACCGCTCACAAGCAGCACTACCACCACTACTACCACAGCTAGTACCGTAAAACCCGACACGAGAAAATGCGCACTCGAGTCGAGGCGGTAGGAGCATGGAGCCACAACGGT
Source organism: Triticum urartu (assembly GCF_003073215.2). NCBI lineage: Eukaryota > Viridiplantae > Streptophyta > Magnoliopsida > Poales > Poaceae > Triticum > Triticum urartu. The sequence continues at coordinate 75,935,675 of NC_053028.1, read as the reverse complement.
ACTGCGGCTGAGGCCAACCAGCGGTACTACCGCTCCGAGGAGCGGTACTACCGCTTACTGAGCTTCAGCCATACTACCGCTATACTGCAGCTAGTGCCATAAAACCCGACACGAGAAAATGCGCACTCGAGTCGAGGCGGTAGGAGCACGGAGCCGCAGCGGTACTGCAGTTGAGGCCATAAAGCGGTACTACCGCTCCAAGGAGCGGTACTGCCGCTTAGTGAGCCTCAGCGGTACTACCGCTGTGGCCCGCGGTACTATCGCTGGGTCCAGGAAAAGACACAAAGGGGAGAAAAGAGAAGCTCCAGAGAGACAGAAAGAAACGGTGGGTGTGAGAAGAACGTGTACGTGTTGATTCCACCCAAACCATACCGAAGCAGATCCCGTCTTGATAGTACGGTGACTACTACGAAACTTAGTCCACCAACAAAGTCACGAAGGAAGCTACACCGTCTTGAGTAGAGCGCCGAGGGGAAATAATCGTTTCGTGCCGAAGGATGAATATCTGAAAGAACTCAAAGCACCCGATTAGTCCGCAAATGCATTGTCATCAATCACCAAAACACCGTAGGGATAAATATGCCCTTACAATCTCCCCCTTTTTGGTGGATTGATGACAATACGGGATTTGCACAGAAAAGAGTAATGACATAGAATGCAAGAGAACCCACGCCTCTAAAAAATAGACAGGCTCCCCCTAGATGTTGTGCACACTAGATAAGTGCTTTGGACTGCACGGCACACATACTAGGATCACGGCTCCTCCTATATTTTAGAGACCAACAACCTAAGCAAGATGTATGAGAACAACATATATGATAGGATAAGCATGCAAGCTATAAGATACCGAGGTGCATAACACATAGATAAGATAACAAAGGTAGCATATGTCTTACACCATATGTCTAGAACTTAGGTCTCACAAGCACAAAACCAAACAAAACCAACAACGAGAAAGCAAACGAACGACACAAAGACACACTCGCAAACACAAATCCCTAAACTCTCTCCCCCTTTGGCATCGAGACACCAAAAAGGGTAGAGAGGGACACTACGACTCCAGGTGATGGGCGAGGAAGATCCTGAACATCACATCTCTGCATCTTCATCGTGGGTTGAAAAGTGCTTGGCATCGGAGTCGGTCCAGTGACAGTTCTGATGAATCCAGTCCTCCTCTTCAGTGATCTGTCCCTTAGACCCACTAACAACTGTGGCTCCCAACTGACGCATGATCTCCTTGTGGCGCGTCCTGGCATTCTTCTCCACCACATGAGTCATGTACTGACCATGGGACTCCATGCAGAAGAGCTTCTTCATCTTGCGCTTGAGCTTTTGGGCCCAAGATGGTTCTGCACTGGAGTGGCTAACGTCCTCATCGTGGGCATCAGGAGCAGCCTCACCCTCAGTTCCCATGGCAGCAGCAGCAGACGGGCCCCCCGTGGCAGCAGTAGCAGAAGGACCCCCTGTGTGAGGCGCTGACCAGTTGTCCTTCTTCCTCAGACACTTGATCTCATGTGACACCAACTCTTCAGTTTCTAGCAGCACTCTGGGATAAGTCTGTGCCCAGGCCCTCTCAATGAGCCTCATGATGAAGGGACCATAGATAGGACACTTGCGCTCAGACACGGCAGATACAAGTTCAGACCACATGACATGAGAGATATCTAGGCTCTCTCCAGTGTTTGCTTCCTTCTCATGCTGACAGAAAAGGAGCATGTCCACGAGGTAGGAGTGAACCTGATCCAGATTCCCAATGCGAGGGAAGAGAGTCTCACGGAATATGCGATGAAGAATGTCCAGATATGGACACAGCTCATAGGTCTTCTTCTCAGTGACAGGGTGAACCTTCACAGTGCAGTAGGGCCAAAGGGCTTGCTTGTGGGTGGAAGTAACATGGCGGTGAGGACGGAAACCGACAGGAGTCTCAAGCCCGTTATCCACCACATCAAGTAACTCCATGAACGCCCGCCACTTGACAGAAAGCCGCTTGCCATTGGTCATCCAAGTCAGAGTCCTGTCGCTATCTGTTCCAAGATGGACGGTGGCATAGAATTGATCCAACAAATCCGCATCGAAATCCTTGTTGAACTGCATGATCCTGAGAATGTTCAGCTGAGTGCACATCTGAAAGGCTTCTCCAAAGTACTCTGGATCCTTCTCCATAGCATCGGTGTCAATGGAGCGAACATCAACATAGAGATTCTTCTTGGCCTTGATCACGTCAAAGTAGATGGCAAACTAAAAACGGTTCCAGAACGGACGGTTGACCAAAGTGGGTTCTTGGTCCACCGTATAGGGGTTGCGGCGACGCTTCTCCCAAAACTCCTTGCTGTTCATCTCAGTCACAACCTTCCCTTTTGGCTTGTTGGCGGCTCGCTTTGATTGCTGAGGAGGTGGAGGAACAGTTGCAGAAGCACTTGCTGGAGGCGGTTGGGTGCTCGAGGAACCACCGGCAGGCTCTGAGGTCCGGTAGCGCTTGGAGGTGGCACACCCGGGGTTGATACGGCGACCTTGCTGCTCGGAAATGTCATCACCTGGAGCCAAACACAAAAGGAGGCAAAACAACCAGAAGAAACGAGCATAAGCCAACAAACACAACAAAAAGATCAAGGGAAGGTAGGAGAATGATGGAAATTGGCATGCAGCGGTAGGACCGTGACCTGCCCGCGGTAGTACCGCCCCAAAGGGAGCGGTAGTACCGCCCTAGGCCAAGCGGTAGTACCGCTCCAAAGGGAGCGGTAGTACGGATTGAGGCGGATACACAGCAGTTTCAAAGCGCGAGGCGGTGAAACAGTGGTTTCCTACTACCGTGGACAGATCCGGCACTACCGGCCTACCAAATTCAAAAATATTCCTACCAAACATCAATCTAGATGATCTAGTTGCCTTCTCCAACAAACTCAAGCCTAGATTTAGCCAAAAATCTAGAGATGCAACCACCATTGCCCCTAAGCACAAGATCTAAAAGCAAGACCAAAAGAGAGAAGGAACGTGGGTAATACCGGCATCCATGGCAAGAGGACGAGGTGGGGATTGACTACACCGAAGGAAATGGAGAGCAACGCCCCAGAGGAGGAGATCCACCGGAGCGCTTCCGTGGCGGAACGGTGCTGGAGAGAGGGAGAGGCACGAGGGGGCGAGCGAATGGGTAAGGGGGAGAAGAAACCTCCCCCTGCCCCGATAAAAAAACCCCTGGCCCCGCCCCGCAGCGGTAGTACCGCGCTGGGGAGCGGTAGTACCGCTCATAAGCGGTAGTTCCGCACTGGTGTGGCGGTAGTACCGCTTACCACGGTAGTACCGTCCATCACCAGCAGTAGTACCGCTTATCAGCGGTAGTACCGCTCGCCAGCAGCGGCAGTACCGCCCAGCACACCGCGGCAACTAGACTACATGGCTTAGCTAAAAAAAAACAGAAAACCCACAACGAAAAGCAAAAGAACACACCAGCAAGAGGCCAAGAAACCTCTCTTCAAGAGAGGGCGGTGGCCGAAGCCACCTATGTTTGAGTCAAGAGGTATGGCGCCGCGAAGATTTTAACCTTGGGCTCATGACCAAAACTCGTCTTTTGAGCACACGTGCCATCAACAATGGCTAAAGTGAAAGACTTGATCAATTTATGCATAATGGGGGGAGGGAGAGTTCATTGAGAGAACAACACTCCCCCTATGTCCATGCCTACACCTAAACTAGACAACAAATTGAGCGTGGTAGGGTGTGCACGGGTTCAAGCAACATTGCTCGAATCAATGATATTTAGCTCATGCCTTAACTCGCGAAATCTTGATGGCACTTTCATTGTCACACCAAAGAGGCACTTTGTCACAAGTGACACCGTAATCCTTTAAAGTTTGCCTCATCCATAAGAGTTGTGCACAACAACTACCGGCCGCAACATACTCCGCTTCGGTGGACGAGAGAGACACACAACTTTGCTTTTTGGAAGACCAACTTACCAACGAGCAACCAAGGAATTGGCATCCTCCGGAAGTGGACTTCCTATCCACTTTGTCTCCCGCCCAATCGGAATCCGAGTACCCTACAAGTTTGAAGTTTGATCCTCTTGGGTACCATAAGCCAAAGTTTGGGGTATGAGCCAAATATCGAAAGATTCGTTTGACAGCCACATAGTGACTTTCCTTAGGTGCGGCTTGAAACCGTGCACAAATTCCCACACTCAACATGATGTCCGGTCTAGATGCACAAAGGTAAAGCAAGGATCCAATCATGGAACGGTATACCTTTTGATCCACCACTTTACCATTGGGATCTAGATCAAGTTGGCACTTGGTGGGCATTGGGGTGGAAGCCGGCTTGACGTCACTTAGCTTGAATCTCTTGAGCATGTCTTGAGTGTATTTGGATTGATTGATGAAGGTTCCTTCTCTTCTTTGCTTCACTTCGAACCCTAGAAAGAACTTCAACTCCCCCATGGAGGACATCTCGAACTTTGAGGTCATGAGAGCGGCAAATTCCTCATTGAAAGCTTTGTTAGGAGAACCAAAGATAATATCATCAACATATAATTGGCACACAAACAACTCCCCTTTGACCTTCTTAGTAAAAATAGTGGGGTCGATTATCCCAACTTCAAACCCACGGTCTTGTAACAACTGGGTAAGGTGGTCATACCACGCACGTGGGGCTTGTTTAAGGCCATAGAGTGCCTTATCGAGTTGATACACATGATCGGGAAAGTAGGTATCCTCGAACGCGGGGGGTTGCTTGACGTACACCAATTCATTAATGGGACCATTAAGAAAAGCACTCTTCACATCCATTTGATGTAACTTAAAGTTATGATGAGAAGCATATGCAATCAACATGCGAATGGATTCAAGACGAGCAACGGGAGCAAAGGTTTCACCGTAGTCGATACCCTCGACTTGGGAGTAGCCTTGTGCTACCAAACGAGCCTTGTTGCGAATGATAATCCCATGGGCATCTTGCTTGTTCTTGAATATCCACTTCGTTCCAATGACATTGTGGTTCCCCGTTGGCCTTGGCACCAATCTCCACACTTTGTTGCGCTCGAAGTTGTTGAGTTCTTCATGCATGGCATTGAGCCAATCCGGATCTTCGAGCACCTCATAGACCTTGTGAGGTTCCACACAAGAGACAAACACGTGATGCTCACAATCATTTGCTAATTGTCTACGAGTGCTTGCCCCCTTTCTTAAGCTTCCAAGCACATTCGTCATGAGATGATCCTTGGTGGAGAGCTTGGAAGCAACTTTGGCGGCACGACGCTCTAATTCCTCCTCGGTGGTGAGTTGAGGAGCGGTTACTTGATCATCTTGAGCGTCTTCATGAACTTGTTCTTGGTCTTGAACTTGCTCGGGGGAGAGAACTTGACCTTGAGCATCACTTGGTGTGTCAACACCGTCTTGAGTATGATCTTGCCCTAGGTCTTGTTCATGAGGTTGAGGGCCTTCACTTTGTTCTTCGGAAGCGTGTGGGCCTTGGGTTGGTGATGGCTCCACTTGAGTGGAGCATTGTCCTTCTCCTTCGGCCACAAGGGGTTCCTCAATGGGTAGGATGAAACCAACACCCATTCTTCTTATGGCTTGAGGAGGAATTTCATCACCTACATCACAAGTGCCACTTTGCTCCACTTGGGAGCCGTTATTCTCATCAAACTCCACGTTACACGTCTCCTCAATAAGTCCCGTGGATTTATTGAGGACACGGTAAGCATGAGAGTTTGTAGCATAACCCACAAATATGCCCTCATAAGCTCTAGCCTCAAATTTAGACAACCGAACACCTTTCTTGAGAATGAAACACTTACACCCGAATACCCGGAAGTACTTGAGGTTGGGCTTGTTACCGGTGAGTATCTCATAAGGAGTCTTGTTCAAACCCTTGCGGAGGTAGAGCCGATTTGATGCATGACATGCGGTGTTGATGGCTTCAGCCCAAAAGTTGTACGGAGACTTGAACTCCGCCATCATGGTCCTTGCCGCATCCATCAATGTCCGGTTCTTCCTCTCCGCAACACCGTTTTGTTGAGGGGTGTATGGTGCGGAATATTGATGCTTGATTCCCTCATTACTAAGAAATTCATCCAAGGTGTAGTTCTTGAACTCGGTGCCGTTGTCACTTCTTATTGTCAAGATCTTTGCATTGTGTTGATGTTGTGCTTCATTGGCAAAGTCAATGACAGTTTGTTGGGTCTTGCTCTTCCTCTTGAAGAAATACACCCACGTGTACCTTGAGTAGTCATCCACAATCACCAAGCAATACTTTCTACCTCCAAGACTATCGAAGGATGGAGGACCAAAGAGATCCATGTGAAGGAGCTCCAAAGGCCTCTTTGAATAAATGATAGTCGTGGGAGGGTGAGCCTTCTCATGTAGCTTTCCTTCGATACAGGCACTGCAAGCACGATCTTTAGCAAAACTAACATTCGTTAGTCCACGGACATGGTCCCCCTTTAGGAGACTTTGCAAAGATCTCATATTGACATGGGCTAAACGGCGATGCCAAAGCCATCCCACATCAACTTTAGCCATTAGGCATGTCGCGGTCTTAGTGGGTCGCTCCGAAAAGTTAATCACATATAGACCGTTCTCGACATGCCCAACAAAGGCTACTTTAAGAGTCTTGCTCCACAAGAGGGTCACGGTATCGATATCAAAGAAAGTGGCAAAGCCCATGATTGCAAGTTGATGAACGGAAAGTAAATTGTATGCAAGGGACTCAACAAGCATGACCTTCTCGATCGTGAGATCATGAGAGATGACCACCTTGCCAAGTCCCAATACCTTAGAAGATGAGGCGTCACCCCACTCGACATTGGTGGGCATAGATGGAACCTTGTGCACGTCCACCACCAAGTCCTTGCTTCCGGTCATATGATTTGTAGCTCCGCTATCGAGCAACCATGATCCACCACCGGAAGCAAACACCTACAAGAGATCAATGCTTGGTTTTAGGTACCCATTTTTTAATGGGTCCTTTGATGTTAGTAACAAGGGTCTTAGGAACCCAAATAGACCATTCAATGTGCTCATGAAGAGAACCAACAAATTTGGCATAAACATGCCCATCACTAGCACGGCACAACACATAAGAAGGATTAAAATCGCCGGCTTTGTTGGGTGAGGTGACATTGCTCTTCTTGACTTTGTTCTTCTTCTTCTCCTCGGGGACACTCTCTCCCGCCCTCACAAAGATTTGCATGAGGGGAGGAGGTCGTTTGGTCTTGTCATTCTTCTTCTTGTTTTTGGAGTCGGGGACGTACCCAACCCCTTCCTTCGCCACACCTCCCTTTTGGTTGATCAAGAGATCATTGAGGTTCTTCTTGCCTTGTATGCAAGTCGCAAGGCCTCTCTCAAGTTGCTCCTTCAACTTAGCATTTTCCTCAACAAGATGTATATGCTCACAACACGGGTTAGTAGCATTTGCATTATCAATTAAAACCATATGAGGAAAAGTTGCTTTCTCCTTAGTTAGCTTCACTTGGAGTTGATCATGAGACTCCTTGAGACTAGCATGAATACCCTTCAAGGCCGTGTGGGCCTTGTCAAGTATATCAAACTCCTCTTTGAGTCTAGCAAGATCAACTCCGAGTTTGGCCTTCTCGGAATTTAGTACACGAGAAACAACGAGGGCATGATCATAATCTTTCTCTAACTTAGCATGATCACCGTTGTATGACTCCTCAAGAGCCAAACGAAGACCATGCTCTTCCTCAAGAGCATTGGAAAGATCCGAAATCTCATCGGCATAGTCATGACTATGCCCTTCCATCTTTGAGATGGTGTCTTCGTGAGCCTCGATCATGTCATTGGCCTCACCAAGTTGTTCCAAGAGAGCAACAAAGTGCTTCTTGGATTTTCCCTTGAGTTTGCCCATAAAGGCCTCAAACTCGTTAGCCTCCACATTAGCTCCCTCAACTTCATTAATGCTCTCTGATGGGGAAGGATGATTAATGATGGTAGTTTTGATGTTGGAGGTTACCTTGTTGGTGGCTTTCGCCATGAGGCACTTGGCGTTGATGCTCTCATTAGGTGAGTCGAAGAGAGACACTCGTGACGTTGTGGCAATGGCGACGGAGGCCATGGCAACCGACTCATCATCTTCATCATCGTCATCATCCTCATTGTACTCTTCTTGCACAGCCAAGGCCTTGGGAGGAGTCTTCTTGGTGAAGTTGTTCTTGTTGGGGAACGACTTGGCCTTGTCCTTTCGAATGAGTTTGCCACCATTGTCTTCCCTCTTCTCATACGGGCATTCCGCAACGAAATGACTCACGTTGCCGCAATTGTAGCAAGTCCTTACACGTTGCTTGCCCCTCGTGCCACTCGAGGTGTTTTTGCTAAAGTTGTTCCTCGAGTTTTTCTTGCTCCAGAATTGCCTTGAAGCAAGTGCCATGTGTTCATGATATGCATACTTTGTATCTTCGGGGTTGCTCTCCTCCTCTTCCTCTTCTTCTTCTTCCACGGTGAGCTTGGCCTTCAAAGCAAGGTTAGGCTTCTTTCCCCATTGAGAACGGAGCACCGCATTGTCGGCGGTCTTGTCCAAAATGTTCATGGCAACAAACTCATCCAACACCTCGCTTGAGGTCAAAGTGTGGAAGTCCGGTCTTTGGCGGATGACGGAGGACATGGCCTTGTGGTAGGGCATCATTGCCTTGAGGAATTTGCGCTTGATCCAATTGTCATCCGTGTCCTTGCTCCCGTGATCTCGTAGTGAGACTGTGAGTTTGGTGACTCTCCGATAAAGCTCACGAGGTTCTTCATCTTCCTTCATTGCAAACTCATCGGCCTCATCTTGTACCACTTCATAGTTGGAGCGTTGAATGCTTGCGCTTCCCCGGTAGAGAGACACGACACAATGCCATGCATCTTTGGCCAAGGCGAAGGGACGAAGATGAGGTAGGTCTTCGGGTGGAATTGCATCTTGAATGATGAAGAGAGCATTCTCATTGAATTGATTTTCCGCGGCTTCTCGAGGAGTGAAGTTGCTTGGATCATGTGGGTAGAAACCTTCTTCAATGATTCTCCAAAGGTTACTGTTCACATGATTTAAATGACGTTTAAAACGGTAAACCCAAGAATCAAAATCCTCATTTTTCACAATCTTAGGAGGAGGACCGGCATGATTCAAATGAGTAGAAGGAACCGGTCCACCATACACAAGTGGTGGTTCCACATGGGCAAAGATGCCGATGCCATTCTTGCCACTAGAAGGAGCCTTTTCACTACTAGCTTCCCCCTTGTCGGGGATAGCATCCGACACCTTGTTGGTGGGATCCCCCACTTTCAACGGTGCGGTGGATAGTTTAAGCCCCTCAAGAAATTTAGTAAACATGTTTTCAACTTCGGTCATCATGGAGGTTTTCAATGTCTCCAAGGCTACATTGAACTCCTCACGAGAGACCGAAGTTCCCCCATCGCCCGTAGACGAGATAGGATTCACACCGGAGTGTTCCTCCGCTCCGTCTACGGTATCAACCATACTCTTTGGATGGTAAAGTCCTTAATAAAGAGACGAGGCTCTGATACCAATTGAAAGGATCGATATGGTTGACTAGAGGGGGGTGAATAGGCAACTACCAATTTTTAGCTTTTCTTTACCAAATTAAACTTTGCATCAAAGAAGGTTGTCTAGATGTGCAACTAGGTGAACAACCTATATGATGCAACAACAACAAGCACACAAGCAAGCAAGGGAACAAACACTAAAGAGCTTGCACAAGTAAAGGTAAGAGATAACCAAGAGTGGATCCGGTGAAGATGAGGATGTGTTACCGAAGTTCCTTCCTTTTGAGGGGAAGTACGTCTCCGTTGGAGCGGTGTGGAGGCACAATGCTCCCCAAGAAGCCACTAGGGCCACCGTATTCTCCTCACGCCCTCACACAATGCGAGATGCCGTGATTCCACTATTGGTGCCCTTGAAGGCGGCGACCGAACCTTTACAAACAAGGTTGGGGCAAACTCCACAACTCTTAATCGGAGGCTCCCAACAAGACCACGAAGCTTCACCACAATGGAATATGGCTCCGAGGTGACCTCAACCGTCTAGGGTGCTCAAACACCCAAGAGTAACAAGATCCGCTAAGGATGAGTGGGGGAATCAAAAATCTCTGGTGGAAGTGTAGATCGGGGCCTTCTCAACCACTCCCGAGCAAATCAACAAGTTTGGTTGGCTAGGGAGTGAGATCGGGCGAAAATGGAGCTTGGAGCAATAATGGAGCTTGAGCTTTAATGGTGGAAGAGGTAGGTCAAAGGGGGGAAGAAGACACCCTTTTATAGTGGGGGGAACAATCCAACCGTTACCCCCCACTCAACCCCGCAGAGAGCGGTACTACCGCGGGGGCAGGGCGGTACTACCGCTCATAAGCGGTACTACCGCTCCCCCTCAGCGGTACTGCCGCGCTAGAAGAGAAGGGGCTGGGGCTGGGACCCAGAGCGGTACTACCGCGGAGGCAGGGCGGTACTACCGCTCACAAGCAGCACTACCGCCACTACTACCGCAGCTAGTACCGTAAAACCCAACACGAGAAAATGCGCACTCGAGTCGAGGCGGTAGGAGCACGGAGCCACAACGGTACTGTGGCTGAGGCCAACCAGCGGTACTACCGCTCCGAGGAGCGGTACTACCGCTTACTGAGCTTCAGCCGTACTACCGCTATACTGCAGCTAGTGCCGTAAAACCAGACACGAGAAAATGCGCACTCGAGTCGAGGCAGTAGGAGCACGGAGCCGCAGCAGTACTGCAGCTGAGACCATAAAGCGGTACTACCGCTCCGAGGAGCGGTACTGCCGCTTAGTGAGCCTCAGCGGTACTACCGCTGTGGCCCGCGGTACTACCGCTGGGTCCAGGAAAAGACACAAAGGGGAGAAAAGAGAAGCTCCAGAGAGACGGAAAGAAACGGTGGGTGTGAGAAGAACGTATACGTGTTGATTCCACCCAAACCATACCAAAGCAGATCCCCTCTTGATAGTACGGTGACTACTACGAAACTTAGTCCACCAACAAAGTCACGAAGGAAGCTACACCGTCTTGAGTAGAGCGCCGGGGGGAAATAATCATTTCGTGCCGAAGGATGAATATCTGAAAGAACTCAAAGCACCCGATTAGTCCGCAAATGCATTGTCATCAATCACCAAAACACCGTAGGGATAAATATGCCCTTACAATGTTTCACTTAGATGACTAGAGGGATGTCTAATCTGAGTGGGAGTTCATTAAGTAATTTGATTAGATGAACTTAATTATCATGAACTTAGTCTAAAATCTTTGCATAAATGTCTTGTAGATCAAATGGCCAACGCTCATGTCAACATGAACTTCAACGCGTTCCTAGAGAAAACCAAGCTGAAAGATGATGGCAGCAACTATACGGACTGGGTCCGGAACCTGAGGATCATCCTCATAGCTGCCAAGAAACAATATGTCCTAGAAGCATCGCTAGGTGAAGTTCCCATCCCAGAGAACCAAGACGTTATGAACGCTTGGCAGTCTCGTGCTGATGATTACTCCCTCGTTCAGTGCGGCATGCTTTACAGCTTAGAACCGGGGCTCCAAAAGCGTTTTGAGCTACACGGAGCATATGAGATGTTCGAAGAGCTAAAAATGGTTTTCCAAGCTCATGCCCGGGTCGAGAGATATGAAGTCTTCGACAAGTTCTACAGTTGTAAGATGGAGGAAAATAGTTCTGTCAGTGAGCACATACTCAAGATGTCTGGGTTGCACAACCGCTTGTCCCAGCTGGACATTAACCTCCCAGACAAGGCGGTCATTGACAGAATCCTTCAGTCGCTCCCACCTAGCTACAAGAGCTTTGTGATGAACTACAATATGCAGGGGATGGAAAAGACCATTCCTGAAGTATTTTCAATGCTGAAATCAGCGGAGGTAGAAATCAAAAAGGAACATCAAGTGTTGATGGTCAATAAAACCACCAAGTTCAAGAAAGGCAAGGGTAAGAAGAACTTCAAGAAGGACGGCAAGGATGTTGCCGCGCCCGGTAAGCCAGTTGCCGGGAAGAAGTCAAAGAATGGACCCAAGCCTGAGACTGAGTGCTTTTATTGCAAAGGGAAGGGTCACTGGAAGCGGAACTGCCCCAAATACTTAGCGGACAAGAAGGCCGGCAACACTAAAGGTATATGTGATATACATGTAATTGATGTGTACCTTACCAGTACTCGTAGTAGCTCCTGGGTTTTTGATACCGGTGCCGTTGCTCATATTTGTAACTCAAAGCAGGAGCTGCGGAATAAGCGGAGACTGGCGAAGGATGAGGTGATGATGCGCGTCAGGAATGGTTCCAAGGTCGATGTGATCGTCGTCAGCACGCTACCTCTACATTTACCTACGGGATTAGTTTTAAACCTCAATAATTGTTATTTAGTGCCAAGTTTGAGCATGAACATTGTATCCGGATCTCGTTTAATACGAGATGGCTACTCATTTAAATCCGAAAATAATGGTTGTTCTATTTATATGAGAGATATGTTTTATGGTCATGCTCCGATGGTCAATGGTTTATTCTTAATGAATCTCGAACGTGATGTTACACATATTCATAGTGTGAATACCAAAAGATGTAAAGTTGATAACGATAGTCCCACATACTTGTGGCACTACCGCCTTGGTCACATTGGTGTCAAGCGCATGAAGAAGCTCCATGCTGATGGACTTTTAGAGTCTCTCGATTATGAATCATTTGACACATGCGAACCATGCCTCATGGGCAAAATGACCAAGACTCCGTTCTCTGGAACAATGGAGCGAGCAACCAACTTATTGGAAATCATACATACTGATGTGTGCGGTCCAATGAGCGTTGAGGCTCGCGGAGGATATCGTTATGTTCTCACTCTCACTGATGACTTGAGTAGATATGGGTATGTCTACTTGCTGAAACACAAGTCTGAGACCTTTGAAAAGTTCAAGGAATTTCAGAATGAGGTAGAGAATCAACGTGACCGAAAAATAAAGTTCTTATGATCAGATCGTGGAGGAGAATATTTAAGTCACGAATTTTGCACACACTTAAGGAAATGTGGAATCGTTTCACAACTCACGCCGCCTGGAACACCTCAACGTAACGGTGTGTCCGAACGTCGTAATCGCACTCTATTGGATATGGTGCGATCTATGATGTCTCTTACTGATTTACTGCTATCATTTTGGGGATACGCTCTAGAGACAGCTACATTCACTTTAAATAGGGCACCATCTAAATCCGTTGAGATGACACCGTATGAATTATGGTTTGGGAAGAAACCTAAGCTGTTGTTTATAAAAGTTTGGGGATGCGATGCTTTTGTCAGGAAACTTCAACCTGAAAAGCTCGAACCCAAGTCGGATAAATGCGTCTTCATAGGATACCCTAAGGAAACCATTGGGTATACCTTCTACCTTAGATCCGAAGGCAAGATCTTTGTTGCCAAGAACGGATCCTTTCTGGAAAAAGAGTTTCTCTCGAAAGGAGTAAGTGGGAGGAAAGTAGAACTCGATGAAGTACTACCTCTTGAACTGGAAAGTAGTGCAGCTCAGGAAAATGTTCCTGTGGTGCCTACATCCACTGGAGAGGAAATTAATGATGATGATCAAGGTACTTCGAATCAAGTTGCTACTGAACTTCGTAGGTCCACAAGGACACGTTCCACACCAGAGTGGTATGGCAACCCTGTCCTGGAAATCATGTTGTTAGACAACGGTGAACCTTCGAACTATGAAGAAGCGATGGTGGGCCCAGATTCCAACAAATGGCTTGAAGCCATGCAATCCGAGATAGGATCCATGTATGAAAACAAAGTATGGACTTTGACAGACTTGCCCGATGATCGGCGAGTGATAGAAAACAAATGGATCTTTAAGAAGAAGACGGACGCGGATGGTAATGTTACCATCTATAAAACTCAACTTGTCGCTAAGGGTTATCGGCAAGTTCAAGGGGTTGACTACGATGAGAATTTCTCTCCCGTAGCGAAGCTGAAGTCCGTCCGGATCATGTTAGCAATTGCCGCATACTATGATTATGAGATATGGCAAATGGACGTCAAAACGGCATTCCTTAACGGTTATCTTAAGGAAGAACTGTATATGATGCAGCTGGAAGGTTTTGTCGACCCTAAGAATGCTAACAAGGTATGCAAGCTCCAGCGATCCATTTATGGGCTGGTGCAAGCATCTCGGAGTTGGAACATTCGCTTTGATGAGATGATCAAAGCGTTTGGGTTTATGCAGACTTATGGAGAAGCCTGCGTTTACAAGAAAGTGAGTGGGAGCTCTGTAGCATTTCTCATATTATATGTAGATGACATACTTTTGATGGGAAATGATATAGAACTTTTGGACAGCATTAAGGCCTACTTGAATAAGAGTTTTTCAATGAAGGACCTTGGAGAAGCTGCTTATATATTAGGCATCAAGATCTATAGAGATAGATCAAGACGCCTCATAGGTCTTTCACAAAGCACATACCTTGATAAGATATTGAAGAAGTTCAATATGGATCAGTCTAAGAAGGGGTTCTTGCCTGTGTTGCAAGGTGTGAAATTGAGCTCAGCTCAATGTCCGACCACGACAGAAGATATAGAAGAGATGAGTGTCATCCCCTATGCCTCAGCCATAGGGTCTATTATGTATGCCATGCTGTGTACCAAACCTGATGTAAACCTTGCCGTAAGTTTGGTAGGAAGGTACCAAAGTAATCCCGACAAGGAACACTGGACAGCGGTCAAGAATATCCTGAAGTACCTGAAAAGGACTAAGGACATGTTTCTCGTTTATGGAGGTGACGAAGAGCTCGTCGTAAAGGGTTACGTCGACGCTAGCTTCGACACAGATCTGGATGACTCTAAGTCACAAACCGGATACGTGTATATGTTGAATGGTGGAGCAGTAAGCTGGTGCAGCTGCAAGCAGAGCGTCATGGCGGGATCTACATGTGAAGCGGAGTACATGGCAGCCTCGGAGGCAGTGCATGAAGCAATTTGGGTGAAGGAGTTCATCACCGACCTAGGAGTCATACCCAATGCGTCGGGGCCGATCAAACTCTTCTGTGACAACACTGGAGCTATTGCACTTGCCAAGGGGCCCAGGTTTCACAAGAAGACCAGGCACATCAAGCGTCGCTTCAACTCCATTCGCGAAAATGTTCAAGATGGAGACATAGAAATTTGCAAAGTGCATACGGATCTGAATGTCGCAGATCCATTGACTAAACCTCTTCTGCGAGCAAAACATGATCAACACCAAAACTCTATGGGTGTTCGATTCATCACAATGTAACTAGATTATTGACTCTAGTGCAAGTGGGAGACCGTAATACATGTGTGAATACATAGACCACAACATGTCCCTAGTAAGCCTCTAGTTGACTAGCTCGTTGATCAATAGATGGTTATGGTTTCCTGACCATGGACATTGGATGTCATTGATAACGGGATCACATCATTAGGAGAATGATGTGATGGACAAGACCCAATCCTAAGCATAGCACAAGATCGTATAGTTCGTTTGCTAGAGCTTTTCCAATGTCAAGTATCTTTTCCTTAGACCATGAGATCGTGTAACTCCCGGATACCGTAGGAGTGCTTTGGGTGTACCAAACGTCACAACGTAACTGGGTGACTATAAAGGTATACTACGGGTATCTCTGAAAGTGTCTGTTGGGTTGACACAGATCGAGACTGGGATTTGTCACTCCGTATGACGGAGAGGTATCTCTGGGCCCACTCGGTAATGCATCATCATAATGAGCTCAAAGTGACCAAGTGTTTGGTCACGGGATCATGCGTTATGGTACGAGTAAAGTGACCTGCCGGTAACGAGATTGAACGAGGTATTGGGATACAGACGATCGAATCTCGGGCAAGTAACATACCGATTGACAAAGGGAATTGTATACGGGGTTGCTTGAATCCTCGACATCGTGGTTCATCCGATGAGATTATCGAGGAGCATGTGGGAGCCAACATGGGTATCCAGATCCCGCTGTTGGTTATTGGCCAGAGAGCCGTCTCGGTCATGTCTACGTGTCTCCCGAACCCGTAGGGTCTACACACTTAAGGTTCGGTGACAGTAGGGTTGTAGAGATATTAGTATGCCGCAAACCGAAAGTTGTTCAGAGTCCCGGATGAGATCCCGGACGTCACGAGGAGTTCCGGAATGGTCTGGAGGTGAAGAAATATATATAGGAAGTGCTGTTTCGGCCATCGGGAGAGTTTCGGGGGTCACCGATATTGTACCGGGACCACCGGAAGGGTCCCGGGGGTACACCAGGTGGGGCCACCTATCTCGGAGGGCCCCATGGGCTGAAGTGGCGTGGGAACCAGCCCCTGGTGGGCTGGTGCACCCCACCCAAGGGCCCAAGGCGCCTAGGGTTGGAAACCCTAGGGGGCCGTTGCCCCGGGGGCCGCCGCCCCCCCTCTAGATGGGATCTCCAAGGGGGCATGCGCCCCCCTAGCCCCTATATATAGTGGAGGGGAGGAAGGGCAGCCGCACCCTGCATCTTGGCGCCTCCCTTCCCCTTGCTGCACCTCCTCCTCCCGCAGACGCTTGGCGAAGCCCTGCCGGATCCTTGCTGCATCCACCACCACGCCGTCGTGCTGCTGAATCTTCATCAACCTCTCCTTCCCCCTTGCTGGATCAAGAAGGAGGAGACGTCACGCTGACCGTACGTGTGTTGAACGCGGAGGTACCGTCCGTTCGGCGCTAGGATCTCCGCTGATTGGATCACGACGTGTACGACTACCTCAACACCGTTCTCTTGAACGCTTCCGCTCGCGATCTACAAGGGTATGTAGATGCACTCCCCTCTCTCGTTGCTGGATGAACTCATAGATTGATCTTGGTGAACGTAGGAAATTTTTTATTTTATGCAACGTTCCCCAACAGGGGAGAGGAGAAGTTGAGGGAGAACTCCGGCAGCACGACGGCGTGGTGGTGGAGCTTGTGGTATTCCTGCAGGGCTTCGCCAAGCTCTACGGAGGAGAAGGAAGGGTTGAAGGAGGGAGGGGCTGCGCCAGGGAAGGGGTGCGGCTGCCCTCCCACCCCTCCACTATATATAGGGGCAAGGGGAGAGGGGGAGGCGCCCTAGGGTTTCCCCTAGGGGGCGGCGGCCAAGCAGATTGGATCTCCCTAGGGAAAATCCTAGGGAGACTTGCCCCCCAAGCCAAGCAGGTCGAGGCTTGCCTCCCAAGCCAGGTGGAAGGCCCCACCTCCCCAAGTAACGTGGGAAAGGGTGTGGGGGGCGCACCACCCCTTAGTGGGCTGGTTGCCCCTTCCCCTTTGGCCCATGAGGCCCTCCAACACTTGCCGGGGCTCCCGAAACACCTTTCGGTCATGCTGGCCATAGCCTGGTACCCCCAGAACACTTCTGGAATCCAATACCCTTCGTCCAATATATCAATCTTCACCACCGGACCATTCTAGAACTCCTTGTGATGTCCGGGATCTCATCCGGGACTCCGAACTACCTTCGGTAACCACATACTATTTCCCATAATAACTCTAGCGTCACCGAACCTTAAGTGTGTAGACCCTACGGGTTCGGGAACCATGCAGACATGACCGAGACACCTCTCCGGCCAATAACCAATAGCGGGATCTGGATACACATATTGGCTCCCACCTGTTCCACGATGATCTCATCGGATGAACCACGATGCCGGGGATTCGATCAATCCCGTATTCAATTCCCTTTGTCAATCGGTATGTTACTTGCCCGAGATTCGATCGTCGGTATCCCAATACCTCGTTCAATCTCGTTACCGGCAAGTCACTCTCGTTCCGTAACGCATGATCCCGTGACTAACTGCTTAGTCACATTGAGCTCATTATGATGATGCATTACCGAGTGGGCCCAGAGATACCTCTCCGTCATACGGAGTGACAAATCCCAGTCTCGATTCGTGCCAACCCAACAGACACTTTTGGAGATACCTGTAGTGCACCTTTATAGTCACCCAGTTACGTTGTGACGTTTGATACACCCAAAACATTCCTACGGTATCCGGGAGTTGCACAATCTCATGGTCTAAGGAAATGATACTTGACATTAGAAAAGCTCTAGCAAACGAACTACACGATCTTGTGCTATGCTTAGGATTGGGTCTTGTCCATCACATCATTCTCCTAATGATGTGATCCCGTTATCAATGACATCCAATGTCCATGGTCCGGAAACCATAACCATCTATTGATCAACGAGCTAGTCAACTAGAGGCTTACTAGGGACATGTTGTGGTCTATGTATTCACACATGTATTACGGTTTCCAGTTAATACAATTATAGCATGAACAATAGACAATTATCATGAACAAGGAAATACAATAATAACCATTTTATTATTGCCTCTAGGGCATATTTCCAACAACTGTGTATTCCAACCTCCTGTTCTTCCACTAGAGGGGAGAGGAGTCGAAGATATATCTATGGGCAACTCAGGAGAAGGACGGGTGAAAGATAAAGAGAAAATTGGCTATTTGCCACTTTTAATACGGGGCTTCGCACAAATGCCACTCTCAAGATTGATTTCGTAAAATGCCACCCAGCTCATGTGTACTTTGATTAGCATGCCATTTTTTTCTTTTCCCATTGCTTTTCTTTTACTTTTCTATTTTCTGGCACCTGAAAGGACTAAAGTGCCCTTGGACCTTTCAACCTTATCCGATGCGTCTGTGGGCTGGTTGGATGGGGGATTGCTCGAGGCTGGCTAGCTCGTCATGTCGCTGATGATTGCCCGAGCAACCTCCGTCGTTGCTCGCCCACACCTGTGCGCGCCACCGCAGCTCGCCTTGACCACGCCCGTGTGAGCATCCACAGGTCGCCGCAGGTACTTGCCCACGCCTACTCGCGCCGGCGCAGCTCACCCACGCCTTTCCGATGCCTGGATGAGACACTGCAGCTCGCCGCCGGTGCTCGTGCATGTCTGCACGTGCCGGCACAGCCTCGCGGGTGCCTGCGCAAGCCACCACAGCTTGCCGCCGGTGCTGGCCCACGCCAACGCAGCTCGCCCTCCCCTTCACGCGCTGGCATAGCTTGTCTCAAGAGCCAAGACATACAAGGGCAGCATTGAACAGCAGCTACAGCGGCGTGATGGCAGCACCGGCTAGAGGAGATGGATGCGTGTACATGTTCTGAAGAAGGGGGCAGTTTAGTCTTTTTCCGGTGCCAGTAATACCCTAAGGACCAACCTGCATGCTCTGAAGCTGGTACTACTAGTTAGAGGTAATTACACAAGTGATACTCGAACTTGCCATCTATGTTCAGTTTAGTGCCTGAACTTAAGAAATACACCGAACTGGTTCTAAAACTTGACACAAACGTGCAAATACGGTGCTAATCTCATTCGTAGACATAAAGTGCGTTGACGTGGCACCATCTGTGGTTGACGTGGCAGTGACATGGCATGGGGCACACTTGTAACAAGGAAATGAGATTAATTTATAATATGTATGGCTCAATGACTAGTGGGTCCCACACCTGCCAGTATCGAAAATTAAAATGAAAATTGGTGCTAAAGGACCTCGAACCGGCCACCTGACACTAGCGTGCAACTCAATGGACCAACACCCCAACTAAATTCTATAGACTACATGTGTGTCTCCTAATATTTTATGTAGTGTAAATACAAACACTTACCTAAATACTCCCTCCGGTTCAAAATAGATGACCTAACTTTGTACTAACTTTGTACTAAAGTTAATACAAAGTTGAGTCATCTATTTTGGAATGGAGGAAGTACGCACTAGTCACTGCGCCCATTTAGCACATTCTTTTTCTTAACAAAGTGCACAAAGTCCGAAAATTATAGTGACAGTAATACAAATAAAATTCAACTATTCATGTCTTACAAGTACTCTACATAAAAATAAAATAACTAACTTTTAAAAATGTTCATGTTTTTAAAAATATATTAATATAATTGCAATAATATATATGAATTATACCAATGTTTGAATAATATGAAAATAAAAATATATAAATTATAGTTTATGAATATTATTTTAATTATTCAAACATTTGAATAAATGTACGCATATTTTTATAATTCATAAGTATGTTGTTTAAGAAAATCTTTGTTTAACTAACAATATTTAAAATTTAAAATTTACACATGAATATTCACTTGTGGATTATATTTACATTATGTAAAAATTATGAATATAAGCCACAAGTGAAATTATACACCAGTGAATATTTATAAATAAAGAGTAAATGTTGTTATCCATATTTTTGTGTAATTTAAATATAATCCTTGTGTGTATACTTGTTTTTGTACTCACTAACTTTTTAAGTATAATCAATTAGTGTATATTTTAATTTTTTGTTATTTACCAAACATTTTAAAACACTCATGTATTATATTAAAATAGTAGTTTCCAAAGAATAAGTGAATATTTCTCAAAATTACATGAATATTTTAGTAAGTTTTGAGCCATATGATATACTCCCTCTGTAAACTAATATAAGAGCGTTTAGGTCACTACTTTAGTAAACTAAATGCTCTTATATTAGTTTACGAGGGAGTACTAAGTAATCCCGTCTCATCGCTACAAGTGGGCCGGATGCCAGATGAGATGAGCATAGTCTTTGCGCGTTCGTGTCAAGTTGTAGAACCAATTCGGTGTATTTTCCAAGTTTAGGCACTAAAGTAAACATTCATGGCATGTTCAAGCACCACTGTCGATGCCACGTACGTCCACGGATGAGATTAGCACCGTATTTGCACGTTTGTGTCAAGTTTTAGAACCAGTTCGATGTATTTTTTAAGTTCAGGCACTAAAGTGAACATTCATGACAAGTTCAAGCACCACTGGTGTATTTACCTCTAGTAATTACTACCTTTTCCTTATGTGTTCACTCCGCCATGTTTCCTTCCCTAGCCCCCTGCGTATCTCCACCTATCGGCTCCTCGCCTCTTCTCACTAGCCTTAGTCGACAATGTTGGAAATATGCCCTAGAGGCAATAATAAAGTGATTATTATTATATTTCCTTAATCATGATAAAGGTTTATTATTCATGCTAGAATCGTATTGACCGGAAACTTAAATATATGTGTGGATACATAAACAAATACTGTGTCCCTAGTAAGCCTCTACTAGACTAGCTCATTGATTAAGAGATGGTTAAGGTTTCCTAACCATAGACATGTGTTGTCACTTGATAACGGGGTCACATCATTAGGAGAATGACGTGATGGACAAGAACCATCCGTTAGCATAGCATATGATCGCTCAGTTTATTATTATTGCTTTCTTAATGTCAAATACATATTCCTTCGACCATGAGATCATGCAACCCCCGAATACCGGAGGAATACCTTGTGTGCTATCAAACGTCACAACGTAACTAGGTGATTATAAAGATGCTCTACAGGTATCTCCGAAGGTATCTGTTGAGTTGGCATGGATCGAAATTAGGATTTGTCACTCCGTGTGACGGAGAGGTATCTCTGGGCCCTCTTGGTAATACAACATCACAAGAAGCTTGCAACCAAAGTGACTAAGGAGTTAGTTACGAGATGATGTATTATGAAACGAGTAAAGAGACTTGCCTGTAACGAGATTGAACTAGGTATGGAGATACCGACGATCGAATCTCGGGCAAGTAACATACCGTCAGACAAAGGGAACTGTGTATGTTGTCATAAAGGTTCAACCGATAAAGATCTTCGTAGAATATGTAGGAGCCGATATGAGTATCCAGGTCCGCTATTGGTTATTGACCGGAGAAGCGTCTCGATCATGTCTATATCATTCTCGAACCCGTAGGGTCTGCACGCTTAACACTCGTTGATGATATAGTATTATGACTTATGTGAATTGGTGACCATATGTTGTTTGGAGTCCCAGATGAGATCACGAACATGACGAGGAGCTCCGGAATGGTCCGAAGGTAAAGATTGATATATAGGATGATAGTATTTGGTCACCGAAAAGGTTTCAAAAAGTATCGGGTATTTATCGGAGTGCCGGAAGGGGTTCTGGGAGGCCACCGGTAAGTGGTGGGCCTTATGGGCCAAAGGGGGGAGCACACCAGCCCACAAAAGGGGGCTGGCGTGCCCCACCACCCCTTCCCACGCGCCAAGGAAGGAGGAAAGGAAGGGGGAGGCGTCCTAAGGCAGCCAGCCCCCCTTTCCTTCCCCCCATGTCCATAGATGGAAGGGGGACGGCTGTTGGAAATATGCCCTAGAGGAAATAATAAATTGGTTATTATCATATTTTCTTGTTCATGATAATCGTTTATTATCCATGCTAGAATTGTATTGATCGAAAACTCAAATACATGTGTGGATACATAGACAATAGCGTGTCCCTAGGGATTCTCTACTAGACTAGCTCGTTAACCAAAGATGGCTATGGTTTCCTAGTCATGGACATGAGTTGTCATTTGGTAACGGGATCACATCATTAGGAGAATGATGTGATGGACAAGACCCAAACTACGAACGTAGCATATGACCGTGTCAAGTTTATTGCTATCATTTTCTGCATGTCAAGTATATGTTCTTATGACCATGAGATCATGCAACTCACTGTCACCGGAGGAGTACCTTGTGTGTACCAAACGTTGCAACGTAACTATGTGACTATAAATGTGCTTTACAGGTATCTCCGAGGGTGTCTGTTGAGTTGGAATGGATCAAGACTGGGATTTGTCACTCCGTATGATGGAGAGGTATCTCAGGGCCCACTCGGTAATACAGTATCACAATGAGCTTGCAAGCAATGTGACTAATGAGTTAGCCACATGATCTTGTATTATGGAATGAGTAAAGAGACTTGTCAGTAATGAGATTGAACTAGGTATGGAGATACGGACGACCGAATCTCGGGCAAGTAACATACCGATAGACAAAGGGAACTGCATACGGGATTAACTGAATCCTTGACATCGAGGTTCGACCGATAAGATCTTCATAGAATATGTGGGAACCAATATGGACATCCAGGTCTCGCTATTGGTTATGGACCGTAGAGGTGTCTCGGTCATGTCTGCATAGTTCTTGAACCCGCAGGGTCTACACACTTAACGTTTGGTGACAATACAATTATTGTTGAGTCATTATGGTGGTTACCGAAGGTTGTTCGGAGTCCCGGATGAGATCCCGGACATGACGAGGAACTCCGGAATGGTCCCGAGGTGAAGAATGATATATTGGACAAAGGGTATTGGAGTCCGGAAGTGTTCCGGGGATACCGGGTGATGACCAGCATGACCGAAAGGGGTTTCGGGAGGCCCCGGCAAGTGTTGGGGGGGCTCATGGGCCTAGAGGAGGGGGTACACCAGCCCACTAAGGGGTTGTGCGCCCCCAAGCCCCCTTCCCACGTTGCTTGAGGACGTGGGGTGCCTCCCTAGAGTTTCCTCCACTTGCCTTGGGGGCCAAGGCACCTAGGAGGAGGCGCCCAAACCCATCTAGGGTTTCCCCTTGGTGGCCTCCACCCCTAGATTGGATCTAAGGGCGCCCCCTCCTCCTCCCTTCCCGCTATATAAAGAGAGGTGGAGAGAGGGCAGCTGCACCCATACGGATCTATTCGTGCCACGTCGCTGCTCCTCCTCTCCACTACAAAAAAAAGACACATCCGTGACATTTTGGGCCGAACGAATTTTTTTTCTGCCATACATATGACACTTCTATGATGATAATTGTGACAAAACCCGGTATCATCATAGATGTGGTGGGCTCCTACTTCTATGACAAAAAATCATGATAGAAAATGGGCTTTTCGTCCTGGGCGGGCCGGAGACGCAGCTGCATGACATTCTTTGGGCCGTCCATGAAGGAAAAAACATGGTAGAAGCGAGGGGGAGGAAAATTTCGGGGAGTTCCCGGTTACGGTGGGAGGTCGGTGGCCGAGCGATGCGCGTTTCTCTCGTACATGTACGCGCGTGTGTGCGAGGCGTTGGCTCTAACTGAACCCGAGCGAGGCGTTGGGCTCTAACTGAACCCGAGCAATTGCACTGCAGGCTACGCGTTACTGAACCCGAGCGATCGATCGATGGATGTTAACTGAACCCGATCGAGCGATTCCTTCGCTACTGTTGCTAACTGAAGCCGATCGATGGGATGAATAGTGAGTGTTGCGGGGGGGGGGGGGGGGGGGGGGGGGGGGGGGGGGGGGGGGGGGGGGGGGGGGTTGGATGAACAGTGAGCGGTGGCGTTGCCTCTGGATGAACAGGATCCCGTGGTGTGGTGGAGGGCTGGATGAACAGTAGACGGTTGAGGGGTGCCCGTGGAGGGGTGGATGAACAGGACCCCGTGGTGTGGGGGGCTGGATGAACAGTAGACGGTGGAGGGGTGGTTGAACAGGACCCCGTGGTCTGGAGGGCTGGATGAACAGTAGACGGTGGAGGGGTGCCCGTGGAGGGATGGTTGAACAGGACCCCGTGGTGTGGAGGGCTAGATGAACAGTAGATGCTGGAGGGGTAGTTGAACATGAAGGAAATATGCCCTAGAGACAATAATAAAGTTACTATTTATTTCCTTATATCATGATAAATGTTATTATTCATGCTAGAATTGTATTAACCGGAAACATAATACATGTGTGAATACATAGACAAACAGAGTGTCACTAGTATGCCTCTACTTGACTAGCTCGTTAATCAAAGATGGTTATGTTTCCTAACCATAGACAAAGGAGTTGTTATTGGATTAATGGGATCACATCATTAGTTGAATGATCTGATTGACATGACCCATTGCATTAGCTTAGCACCCGATCGTTTAGTATGTTGCTATTGCTTTCTTCATGACTTATACATGTTCCTATGACTATGAGATTATGCAACTCCCGTTTGCAGGAGGAACACTTTGGGTGCTACCAAACGTCACAACGTAACTGGGTGATTATAAAGGAGCATTACAGGTGTGTCCAAAGGTAGATGTTGGGTTGGCGTATTTCGAGATTAGGATTTGTCACTCCGATTGTCGGAGAGGTATCTCTGGGCCCTCTCGGTAATGCACATCACATAAGCCTTGCAAGCATTGCAACTAATGAGTTAGTTGCAGGATGATGTATTACAGAACGAGTAAAGAGACTTTCCGGTAACGAGATTGAACTAGGTATTGGATACCGACGATCGAATCTCGGGCAAGTAACATACCGATGACAAATGGAACAACGTATGTTGTTATGAAGTCTGACCGATAAAGATCTTCGTAGAATATGTAGGAGCCAATATGGGCATCCAGGTCCCGCTATTGGTTATTGACCGGAGACGTGTCTCGGTCATTTCTACATTGTTCTCGAACCGTAGGGTCCGCACGCTTAACGTTACGATGACAGATATTATGAGTTTATGCATTTTGATGTACCGAAGGTTGTTCGGAGTCCCGGATGTGATCACGGACATGACGAGGAGTCTCGAAATGGTCGAGACATAAAGATTGATATATTGGAAGCCTATATTTGGATATCGGAAGTGTTCCGGGTGAAATCGGGATTTTACCGGAGTACCGGGAGGTTACCGGAACCCCCCAGGAGCTAAATGGGCCTTAGTGGGCTTTAGTGGAAAGGATAAAGGGGCAGCCCAAGGTGGCCGCGCGCCTCCCCCCTCCCCTAGTCCTATTAGGACTAGGAGAGGTGGCCGGCCCCCCTCTCTCTCTTTCCCCCCCTTGAGTATTCCTATTCCAACTAGGATTGGGGGGAGGGGGCAATCCTACTCCCAGAGGGAGTAGGACTCCTCCTGGCGCGCCCCAAGGCTGGCCGCACCTCTCCCCCCTTGCTCCTTTATATACAGGGGCAGGGGGCACCTCTAGACACAATTGATCCCCGTGATCGTTCCTTAGCCGTGTGCGGTGCCCCCTGCCACCATATTCCACCTCGATCATATCGTTGCAGTGCTTAGGCGAAGCCCTGCGTCGGTAGAACATCAAGATCGTCACCACGCCGTTGTGCTGACGGAACTCTTCCCCAACGCTTTGCTGGATTGGAGACCGGGGATCGTCATCGAGCTGTACATGTGCTAAGAACTCGGAGGTGCCGGAATAACGGTGCTTGGATCGGTCGGATCGGGAAAATGTACGACTACTTCCTCTACATTGTGTGATCGCTTTCGCAGTCGGTCTGCGTTGGTACGTAGACAACACTCCCCCCTCTCGTTGCTGTGCATCACCATGATCTTGCGTGTGCGTAGGAAATTTTTGAAATTACTACGTTCCCCAACAGGAACAGTAGCCGGTGGAGAAGCGCGCGGTGGAGGCTGGATGAACAGGAGCCCGTGGAGGCTGGAGGAGGTCGACGGTGGAGGATGAACAGTATCCCGTGGAGTCCCATTTTGCGGTACGCCACACCCCTCCCGATGAACAGGACCCCCGTTTCGACCGTAGCGCTCCAACACAAGTCTGTTTCCTCCGTTTTGCGGTACGCCACACCCCTCCCGATCAACAGGACCCCCGTTTGGACCGTAGAAGGTCCGTTTCCTCCGTTTTGCGGTACGCCACACCCCTCCAGATCAACAGGACCCCCGTTTCGACCGTAGGAGATCCGTTTCCTCCGTTTTGCGGTACGTCACACCCCTCCTGATGAACAGGACCCCTTTTCGAATGTGGCCGGTCGAACACAAGGTTGTTTCCTCCGTTCTGCGGTACGCCAGGCCTCGTTTCCATCGCCTGTTCCATCCAAGCCCTCCTGATGAACACGACCACGCATTCCGTTGCCTCCCCATGAACACGACGCATTCCGTTGCCTCCCCATGAACCCGAGGACGATGCTATTTCTCCGTTCCGACCCAGCCATGTACACGAGCCCTGGCCGTACGTATGCACGAGTAGGCGTTCGGGACCCCGCCCGTATGTACACATACGTGGCCATATTTTCTTTCTTGCACCCTGGGCGCTGTAGATACGTGTACATGCTACGTGCGCACCTCTACTACGACACGTACGCTCCTCTACTATGACACGTGCGCGCCTCTACATCGACCAGTATATATGTACGTACACGTTCGCGACCAGAATGACAACGCTACGTACGCTTCGACCAGGTGGGTCCCGACTGTCAGGCACTTCCTTGCCTGCGAAGATGTAGCTGGTGGGTCCCAGCAGTCCGGGGGGCGAATCGTTTTGGTTTTTTTGCCCGGACGCACTTCCTTGCGTGCGAAGATGTAGCTGGTGGGTCCTAGCAGTCAGGGGGGCGAATCGTTTTGGTTTTTTTTGCCCAGACGCACTTCCTTGCGTGCGAAGGTGTAGCTGGTGGGTCCCAGCAGTCAGGGGGGAAATGTTTTTTTTTGCGAAATACAGTGGCCCGTCCGGTGGGTCCCTGCTGTCAGGTGGAGGAATCATTATTTTCCGCGTAATACAGAGGCACTTCCTTGCTGCCGCCATGGACCCAGCTGTCAGCCTGTCCACGTACAGTCCACGTCCGATGGATGTCGTTCCTTGACCACGTTGACCACGCCGCGCTGAGAGCACCAGGGCGGTGGACGACGGCGAGGCCTAGGAAGGGGACGACACGGAGGCAGGGAAGACTCAACAGTTGTTCCCACGCGGAGGGGAGTACGACTGTACGAGGGTTTACTTGTTCGTCTGCCATCGCCGGAGAATAACAGCAGGTGTGGGTGAGTAGAGGGATGGATA
Source organism: Triticum urartu (assembly GCF_003073215.2). Classification (NCBI taxonomy): domain Eukaryota; kingdom Viridiplantae; phylum Streptophyta; class Magnoliopsida; order Poales; family Poaceae; genus Triticum; species Triticum urartu. The sequence goes on along the minus strand of NC_053028.1, from coordinate 75,908,123 downwards.
GGCCAGCGATGGGAGTACGGTCGGGCGGTGAGGCCTACGCGGCAGCACAACCGGCCGCGCGGAGGAGGGAGCAGGCAGTCCCGCCGGCGCTTGTTTGAGCGGCTGGGAGCAAAAAGAGCAGAGATTGAAGAAAGCACGACAGCCATTGACGGACATCCAACAGTCAGTGCTTGTGCGTCAACCTTTTTTTTAGGAAAGCTGTAGGATTGAAAGTATGTCTAGAGGGGGGGTGATTAGACTACTTGACCAAATAAAAACTTAACCTTTTCCCAATTTTAGTTCTTGGCAGATTTTAGCTATTGTAGGACAAGTCAAGCAATCATCACACAATTCAAGCAAGCATGCAAAGAGTATATTGGCAGCGGAAAGTAAAGCATGCAACTTGCAAGAATGTAAAGGGAAGGGTTTGGAGAATTCAAACGCAATTGGAGACACGGATGTTTTTCCCGTGGTTCGGATAGTGGTGCTATCCTACATCCACGTTTGATGGAGACTTCAACCCACGAAGGGTAACGGTTGCGCGAGTCCACGGAGGGCTCCACCCACGAAGGGTCCACGAAGAAGCAACCTTGTCTATCCCACCATGGCCATCGCCCACGAAGGACTTGCCTCACTAGCGGTAGATCTTCACGAAGTAGGCGATCTCCTTGCCCTTACAAACTCCTTGGTTCAACTCCACAATCTTGTCGGAGGCTCCCAAGTGACACCTAGCCAATCTAGGAGACACCACTCTCCAAGAAGTAACAAATGGTGTGTTGATGATGAACTCCTTGCTCTTGTGCTTCAAATGATAGTCTCCCCAACACTCAACTCTCTCTCACAGGATTTGGATTTGGTGGAAAGAAGATTTGAGTGGAAAGCAACTTGGGAAGGCTAGAGATCAAGATTCATATGGTAGGAATGGAATATCTTGGTCTCAACACATGAGTAGGTGGTTCTCTCAGAACATATGAGTTGGAAGTGTAGATGTTTCCTGATGGCTCTCTCCACGAGTGAAGAGGAGGTGGAGGGGTATATATAGCCTCCACACAAAATCCAACCGTTACACACAATTTTACCATCGTGTGGGACCGAATCAACAAACTCGGTCGGACCGAAATAGTAAACCTAGTGACCGTTAGAGATTTTCGGTGGGACTGACATGCAACTCGGTAGGACCGATATGGTTAGGGTTAGGGCATAACGTAATCTCGGTGAGACCGATTACACAAACTCGGTGAGACCGATTTGGTAATAAGCTAACCAGAGAGTTGGTCAGGTAAACTCGGTGGGACCGATTTGCTCTTTCGGTGAGACCGAAAAGTTACAAAAAGGAAACAGAGAGTTTACATTGCAATCTCGGTGGGACCGATCCTCTTTCGGTGAGACCGAAAAGTTACGAAAAGGAAACAGAGAAATTGCAATCCCATCTCGGTGAGACCGAGATCCCTATCGGTAGAACCGATTTGCTTAGGGTTTGGCATGGCTATGACAAGTGAAACTCGGTGGCGCCGGGTTGAAAGAATCGGTAGGTCCGAGTTTGGCTTTGGGTTTAGGTCAAATGTGGATATGGGAAAGTAGCTGAGGATTTTGGAGCATATCATTAAGCACATGAAGCAAGAGGCTCATTAAGCAACACCTCATCCCTCCTTGATAGTATTGGCTTTTCCTATGGACTCAATGTGATCTTGGATCACTAAAATGTAAAATGAAGAGTCTTGAGCTTTTGAGCTTGAGCCAATCCTTGTCCTTAGCATTTTGAGGGTTCCACTTTCACATCCATGCCATGCCAATCATTGAGCTTTCCTGAAATAATCATCTTGGAATAGCATTAGCTCAATGAGCTATATGTTGTTATGAATTACCAAAACCACCTAGGGATAGTTGCACTTTCAATCTCCCCCTTTTTGGTAATTGATGACAACATATAGATCAAAGCTTCGACAAATGATAATAAGCATGAAATATATCGTCGCTTTGAGAAGTATGTGATAAGTAAGAGCTCCCCCTAAATTTGTGCATATTTAAAATTTGCTTTGGACTGCAAATGCACAAAGAGTTAGAATCATGGGTTACTCTTCCATGTCACATACATCTTGGTGGAGCGCTCAAAATGATAAGAATTGAATACATGCACTCATCACCAAGAAAAGTGAATGATCACATAAGATAGATAGGATAATATCAAGCATGCATAAGTGTAGCTTATGATCAAACACATGATCATCAATGTCTCACAAGCATATCAAAGTATCTCAACCAAAAGCAAACAAAGTTTGAAAAACCACCAAATAAAGCAAGAGAGAATAAAAGCAACACTCTCTCTCTCTCGAAGCCTATGATCTATACATTTTTCTCCCCCTTTGGCAACAAGTTACCAAAAAGTTCCTAGAAAATGCATAGTGCTAGATCGACTCTCAGGCTTGATCTTCTGGTGGTGGTGGAGTCTGGATCACTCCAAGGACGAAGGCTTCTGTAGACGTGGTTGGAGCTGGAGCTGAAGTAGATGCTGGAGCTGGTTGGGCTGGTGCTGTGGCTGGAGCTGAGGTGGTGGCTCTGGTGTCAGGAACTGGCACTGCAGTCGACCTCTGAGCTCGTGGCACTCTGGCAAATGCATCAGTTGTAGTCTTCCCTCTCCTCTCCTGCATGTCATCTTGAAGTTGCTCCACTGCAGACTGAATCTCTGTTACTTTGACATCCATGTCATAGAACTTTTGTTCTATGATCCTCTCTAAGCTCTCCTGATTCTGAGTGAGGGTGGCCAGTCCTTTCTCAATCCTCAGTGTGGATGCAATCAAGTAACTAAGCTGCTCTTGCTTGGTTTTCAAGAATACTCAGATGCCTCCTCTTGAGTTGGCATCTTGGCAGCTTTCTCCTTCCTTGCCTTCTCCTTCTGTGCTTGAGCATGAACTGATGATGGATCATCCTTGTTCATCACAACTTGATTATCTTCAAAATCTGGATGAATAGGCAAATGTTCCTTGTCCAATAGGTATATGCCTGTGCCCATCTTGGAGTTAATCAGCTCCTGGATCTGAGGGGCATAACCACAGCTCCTCTTCTGATCTGCTGCAGTTCTCTTGATGGTCTCTTACCATGAGGCTCATGACTTTGAATTTTGTGGCACATCAAAGATATGAAGCAAGTTGATTGCATGGCCTCTGATCATCTTGTGATCACCTGACTTGGGCAACAGAGTGTGCCTCAAATCCAATTGATAGTTGGCAACCCTGACAGAAGATAATGTACTGACCAAACTTGAAAGTATCAAGTGCCTTGTTTGGATCTCCTTGTACATGTTGGACATAGAGTTGTGGTCCATCTTCTTCTTGGCATATATGTCCAAGTCATCCTCATGCTCCTCTGGGGCATTGATGAGCTGTGCCCACTCAGCAACTGTTGATTGGTACCTCGTTACCTTCTGACATCCATACAATCCTTCCATCTGGGTAGAAGTGTGCTGTGGAGTAGAACTGCATGATCAGCTCTTCATTCCACTTTGTGAGCTTCTGCCCAACAAAGTCAGCTACTCCACAAGCCTTGAAGCTGTCTTGCACTCCAGGATAGTGCTCTTCATTGTCCTTGATGTACTCCCAATCAACCCATCTCATGTCACAAACTATGGGCTTCTTATCAAGCAAAACTGTCTCATAGAAGTCCTGCTGTTCCTTAGTGTGAACCTGTAATCAACAGCAGTTCTTCTTCTTAGCATACGGGATCTGCTTCTCTCCACTTCCTCAGCCCTGAGTCTCTTCTGATCTTCATGTCCTCAGCCACAGGATGAGCATCATTGTGGTCTGGGATCTTGGGCTTTAAGCTTCCTGAGAACTTGTCCTTCTTCTTCTCTAGTGTCAGGCACTGGGGCCTTGTTCTTTTCAGCAGCTGGTATGCTCCTTGTGTTCCTCTTTGGAGCTGTCTTGGCCTTTGATGCAGCCTTGGGTGCTTCCTTGGGCTTGGATGCAGTAGCCCCTGATCTTATAGCATCACCCATCAGCTTTGGCCTTGGTGCTGGTGCAGCAACCTCTTCTTCTTCTTCATCATGAAGAATCTTCCCAAGCACTCTAGCATTGGTCCTTTCTTGACCTTCTCCTTCCTTCTTCTTCCCTTCAGCAGCAACTGGCTCTTTGGGGGTGCAGGCTTTTCAGGAATCTGAGTTGAGGCTCTGGCCTTTGGCATAGGCTGCCTACCTGCTGGCCTTTTGATTTTCATCCCTGGCTTTGTGCTCTGTGCTGGGCCATATTCCTTCTTGAGCACAACTCTCTTGGAAGTTGCTTCCTCTTCTGCCACATAGTCCTCATCCTCTGATTGAGGTTCTCTTCTTCCTTTGTCTGGTGGCAGCTTTTGGCAGGTTGCTAGGGGTGCTCCTGCTGCCTTCATCTGAAGAACTGGAGGGACTAGTGCCCTCACTCATGTGCACTTGCTGTTCTGACACATTCTGGCTGTCACTCTGATCTGACATGATGAACAAGCTGACTGCTGACCCTGTGAATAGTTATAGATGAGGTAGAGTAGATGAGCATCACAAAATGCAGAGATTTTTGCAAAAGAATGATTCAAAATCTTAGTTTTAGTTTCCCACAGAAATCATTTCGGATCTACCGATTTTTAAACTCGGTGATACCGAAGCAGTTTTGGAACCTAAACTAGTGAACTCGGTCAGACCGAGTCACAGTTCGGTGGCACCGAGACTGCTAGGGTTTCACAAAGTTCCAAAATCGGTCACACCGATTAGTAATTCTCGGTCAGACCGAGTCTCACTTGTGCAATGGCATGAGCCAAATCGGTGGGACCGAGTTTTTCAACTCGGTGGGTCCGAGATGGTTTCGGCGGAAACCTAACCCTAAAATTTTCGAATCAATCCTATTCTACGAACGCATTGACTGGATAGGAGTGTTTCAATCGTGGCTAGAAACAATAAGATCACAATGTGCTAGGAATCAGATTGGGAATAGCACAAAGATCGAGTCCATACCCTAGTTCGGCGGAGACTCGCTACGGCGGCAACGGCGGGGTTGAATTCCGTTGACGGCGATGGAGACCAGCGACTGGAGGCGGCTGGCGGCGAGGAGACGATCCGGAGACCACGTTGGCAGAGCGAGCTATCGCGCGGGCGAAGGTTCGGAGAAATTTCCAAATTTTTGCCCGTGTCTATATATAGCCCGACCCTGTCGGTGTGACCGAGTGGAACAACTCGGTGGCACCGAGATGCAAAACTGTATACAGTTATTGCAACTCGGTGTGACCGAATGGTTCAAATCGGTTGCACCGAGATCGAAAACATAGATCAACTTAATGATCTCGGTAGGACCGAAAGTAGGATATCGGTCAGACCGAGAATCACAAAGAGGTTTTGGAAGTTTAAGTCTATGACGAATCGGGGACTCCGAGTGCTCCTCACACAGAGTGGTTCGAATCTGACTTGATCAAATTTTGTGATGTAGCATGAATAGAGTTTGAGACGAGAAAAGCATAGATAGCTAGAGAGGTTCTTAGGCATTCTTGTCCATCCACTTGGCAAAAGAAATAAAACCAAACAATCAAAACAACAAGTGGATGTCCTCGAATGAGTAAAATATGCAACCAACATGCTCACACAATAAAATGGCAATTGAAATATGTGACAAAGCATGCACAACCAATTCTAGCATCTATCAAGCAATTGGCGATGACTAGGTCATCTATATATGAGTATATTGACTTAGGAGTCAAATGAAAACACTTGATCATAGGTCATACTCATCGTTTAAGCTCAAGTGGGGTTACCACTTTTACATAAAGCATTGTTGTGTTCACATCATTAGAGTTGCTTTAGATCAAGTCTTAGAGTAAAGCTCCCCCTAGATGTGATATCCCCCCTAAGAGGGATGAACTAACCTTGGGTTTTGTCGATGATGACTTCATGTAGATACTGAAGATGTGGATGCTCAATGTTGATGTAGATCACTTGGAGCTATCCATTTGAGTGAATTGCACTTTCAATACCTACATGGGTTAGTCCCACAAGTAACAAACAAGGATATCCATAGACATAGAGTGATGCACACACAAGATGATGTCCATGAAAGCTTTTAGGTTACCTTGTCCCTTGACTTACCAACAAGAGGGTTTGTGACTCCTTGAACTAGTGCAAGATGTGGACGTTGATTGCACTTGTTCTTGCCAAAATGATAAGAGTGAAGTATGTTGGCGGAGTCACCCTCAAGAACTCTCTAGTCCTTCTTCTTTTGGATCCACACCATCTTGATGGGAATCCTTGGATTTGTAGTCGTACTTGATGAAGTGGAACTTTAAGTAGTCTTGGGAATCCACTTGATTAAGGTCTTAGGAGCTTCTTCAAAAGCATCAATTTCCTCTTGAAGCTTGTCCTTGCCTTTTTGCTTGTAGTCTTGTGGTGGAAGATCATCTTGAGCTTGTGTCCCCTTGAAAGAAGTAGGATCATACTTCTCTTGTTGTGGAACAAACTTTGTCTTGGGGTATTGATCTTCTTCCCACTCAACTCCATTGGCATTGAACCTCCGTTCAAAACCAACACCTTGATTCTTCCGGTGCCTTTCTTGCTTTCGCACAATTTCTTCGAATTGCTTACTCCCGGCAAGACTTTTGTACACTCCTTTCTCTATAATTCCCTTCAATAAGCTATTTTCTTGCTCAAGTGTAACTTGGCTAAGAGAATCATTAGTGGAATCAAGAGAACTACTAGAAGCAACAATATTGGATTGAACATGATCATTGTTACTACTAGAGGAAGAATCTTTCTTGTTCTTGTTACTAGACTTGACTTGAGGCATGTAAGTGGATAAGAGTAAACGCTTGGCAATGTAAGAAGAACTTTTCTTGTGGAGATCATCATTGATTGCCTTTAAAAACTCATGCTCTTGCTCAAGATTGAGCTTTTCAAAGCGTAACTTCTCATGAGCTCTTAAAAGTTCTCGATGATCTTCGAAGATAGTTTCATGAGCTAACTTAAGAGTGTTTAGTTCTTTAGTTAGAGCCTCAATTTTCTCCTTATCATTGTCATTCATTTTATCTTGATTAGAATGATTTATTGACGTTTCATCATAGTATTCATCACTAGAGTTGTCAACAAGTAAATCGTCATCACCTAACAAGTCATCTTCATCACTATTAAAATCAACATACTCGGGGTGTGTTACCTTAGGACCTTTGGCCATGAAGCATCGTCCAATTCCTTCATTTGGTGAGTCAAATATGTCGTAGGAGTTGGTTGACACAAGTGCTAGACCGGCAACACCTTCATCTTGAGTATATTCGGAACCGGAGTGATAACTTCTCTCGGAGTGGTTGTCGGAGTCGGAGCCGGATACCCATTCACCAACATGAGCTTGATGTCTTCGTTTTGTGTAGCTCCTTGATGATTTTTCCTTTCTTTCCGAATCCTTGCTTCTCCGTGAGTGTCTTCGTTCATAACGATCATCTCTACTCCTTCTCTCTCTTGGTGGTGATTCTTCTCTTTTGCTTCTTCTTTTTGGAGAATCTTCTCTTTTTTTGTAGGGAGCCGTACACTCATTGGAATAGTGTCCGGGTCTTCCACAATTGTAGCAGTTTCGCTCTCGACTAGAAGATCTTTTGTCATTGTAGGACCTTGACTTGGAGCTTCTATCTTTGCTTCTACTCTTGTAGAACTTGTTGAAGTTTTTCACCATTAAGCTCAATTCTTCATTGAAGTTTTGTTTCTCACTTGATGATGTGGGGGCTTCACATGAGGCTTTGTAGGCACCACTTGATTTGTTGTGAAGTTCCTCTTTATCCTTGAGTGACATCTCATGAGCAACAATTCTTCCAATGCCCTCTGTTGGCTTGAGATCTTTGTAATTGGGCATCATTTGGATCAATGTGCACACGGTATCATATTTTCCATCCAAGGCTCTTAGGATCTTCTTGATGATGAATCTATCGGTCATCTCTTCATTCCCTAAGCCGGCAATCTCGTTTGTGATGAGAGCAAGCCTAGAGTACATTTCAGCGACGCCTTCACCATCCTTGATTTTGAACTTGTCAAGTTGACTTTGAAGCACATCCAATTTGGATTCCTTGACGGAGTTGGTATCAATCAAAGTATCCCAAATTTCCTTTGCATTCTCAAGACGGCTGATTTTGCTGAATTCTTTGGGGCACAATCCGTTGAAGAGAATATCACAAGCTTGAGCGTTGTATTGCAGCATCTTCAACTCATCTGCGGTAGTTGCACGGTTTGGTTCTTTCCCATCGAAGACGTCACCTTGCAAGCCAACACACACAATAGCCCAAACGGCGGGGTTATGTCCGAGAATATGCATTTTCATTTTATGCTTCCAACTAGCAAAATTAGTACCATCAAAGTAAGGACCTCTACGGTGATAATTTCCCTCGCTAGACGCCATACTCTCCTAGGTTGTGAAACCAAGGCTATGACCACCAAACGCTATGGAAATCAAAGCAAATGGAGACCAAAGCTCTGATACCACTTGTAGGATCGAAAGTATGTCTAGATGGGGGTGATTAGACTACTTGACCAAATAAAAACTTAACCTTTTCCCAATTTTAGTTCTTGGCAGATTTTAGCTACTTTAGGACAAGTCAAGCAATCATCACACAATTCAAGCAAGCATGCAAAGAGTATATAGGCAGCGGAAAGTAAAGCATGCAACTTGCAAGAATGTAAAGGGAAGGGTTTGGAGAATTCAAACGCAATTGGAGACACGGATGTTTTTCCCGTGGTTCAGATAGGTGGTGCTATCCTACATCCACGTTGGAGACTTCAACCCACGAAGGGTAACGGTTGCGTGAGTCCACGGAGGGCTCCACCCACGAAGGGTCCACGAAGAAGCAACCTTGTCTATCCCACCATGGCCATCGCCCACGAAGGACTTGCCTCACTAGCGGTAGATCTTCACGAAGTAGGCGATCTCCTTGCCCTTACAAACTCCTTGGTTCAACTCCACAATCTTGTCGGAGGCTCCCAAGTGACACCTAGCTAGCCAATCTAGGAGACACCGCTCTCCAAGAAGTAACAAATGGTGTGTTGATGATGAACTCCTTGCTCTTGTGCTTCAAATGATAGTCTCCCCAACACTCAACTCTCTCTCACAGGATTTGGATTTCATGGAAAGAAGATTTGAGTGGAAAGCAACTTGGGGAAGGCTATAGATCAAGATTCATATGGTAGGAATGGAATATCTTGCTCTCCACACATGAGTAGGTGGTTCTCCTTCAGAACATATGAGTTGGAAGTGTAGATGTGTTCTGATGGCTCTCTCCACGAGTGAAGAGGAGGTGGAGGGGTATATATAGCCTCCACACAAAATCCAACCGTTACACACAATTTACCAATCTCGGTGGGACCGAATCAACAAACTCGGTCGGACCGAAATAGTAAACCTAGTGACCGTTAGAGATTTTTGGTGGGACTGACATGCAACTCGGTAGGAACGATATGGTTAGGGTTAGGGCATAACATAATCTCGGTGAGACCGATTACACAAACTCGGTGAGACCGATTTGGTAATAAGCTAACCAGAGGGTTGGTCAGGTAAACTCGGTGGGACCGATTTGCTCTTTAGGTGAGACCGAAAAGTTACAAAAAGGAAACAGAGAGTTTACATTGCAATCTCGGTGGGACCGATCCGCTCTTTTGGTGAGACCGAAAAGTTACGAAAAGGAAACAGAGAAATTGCAATCCCGTATCGGTGAGACCGAGATCCCTATCGGTAGAACCAATTTGCTTAGGGTTTGGCAGTGGCTATGACAAGTGAAACTCGGTGGCGCCGGGTAGAAAGAATCGGTAGGTCCGAGTTTGGCTTAGGGTTTAGGTCAAATGTGGATATGGGAAAGTAGCTGAGGATTTTGGAGCATATCATTAAGCACATGAAGCAAAAGGATCATTAAGCAACACCTCATCCCTCCTTGATAGTATTGGCTTTTCCTATGGACTCAATGTGATCTTGGATCACTAAAATGTAAAATGAAGAGTCTTGAGCTTTTGAGCTTGAGCCAATCCTTTGTCCTTAGCATTTTGAGGGTTCCACTTTCACCATCCATGCCATGCCAATCATTGAGCTTTCCTGAAATAATCATCTTGGAATAGCATTAGCTCAATGAGCTATATGTTGTTATGAATTACCAAAACCACCTAGGGATAGTTGCACTTTCAATCTCCCCCTTTTTGGTAATTGATGACAACATATAGATCAAAGCTTCGACAAATGATAATAAGAATGAAATATATCGTTGCTTTGAGAAGTATGTGATAAGTAAGAGCTCCCCCTAAATTTGTGCATATTTAAAATTTGCTTTGGACTGCAAATGCACAAAGAGTTAGAATCATGGGTTACTCTTCCATGTCACATACATCTTGGTGGAGCGCTCAAAATGATAAGAATGAAATACATGCACTCATCACCAAGAAAAGTGAATGATCACATAAGATAGATAAGATATATCAAGCATGCATAAGTGTAGCTTATGATCAAACACATGATCATCAATGTCTCACAAGCATATCAAAGTATCTCAACCAAAAGCAAACAAAGTTTGAAAAACCACCAAATAAAGCAAGAGAGAATAAAAGCAACACTCTCTCTCGAAGCCTATGATCTATACATTTTTCTCCCCCTTTGGCAACAAGTTACCAAAAAGTTCCTAGAAAATGCATAGTGCTAGATCGACACTCAGGCTTGATCTTCTAGTGGTGGTGGAGTCTGGATCACTCCAAGGACGAAGGCTTCTATAGACGTGGTTGGAGCTGGAGCTGAAGTAGATGCTGGAGCTGGTTGGGCTGGTGCTGTGGCTGGAGCTGAGGTGGTGGCTCTGGTGTCAGGAACTGGCACTGCAGTCGACCTCTGAGCTCGTGGCACTCTGGCAAATGCATCAGTTGTATTTTCCCTTTCCTCTCCTGCATGTCATCTTGAAGTTGCTCCACTGCAGACTGAATCTCTGTTACTTTGACATCCATGTCATAGAACTTTTCTTCTACGATCCTCTCTAAGCTCTCCTGATTCTGAGTGAGGGTGGCCAGTCCTTTCTCAATCCTCAGTGTGGATGCAATCAAGTAACTAAGCTGGTCTTGCTTGGTTTTCAAGAAATACTCAGATGCCTCCTCTTGAGTTGGCATCTTGGCAGCTTTCTCCTTCCTTGCCTTCTCCTTCTGTGCTTGAGCATGAGCTGAAGATGGATCATCCTTGTTCATAACAACTTGATTATCTTCAAAATCTGGATGGATGGGCAAATGTTCCTTGTCCAATAGGTATATGCCTGTGCCCATCTTGGAGTTAATCAGCTCTTGGATCTGAGGGGCATATCCACAGCTCCTCTTCTGATCTGCTGTAGTTCTCTTGATCGTTTCTACCATGAGGCTCATGACTTTGAATTTTTGTGGCACATCAAAGATATGAAGCAAGTTGATTGCATGGCCTCTGATCATCTTGTGATCACCTGACTTGGGCAACAGAGTGTGCCTCAGAATCCAATTGATAGTTGGCAACCCTGACAGAAGATAATGTACTGACCCAAACTTGAAAGTATCAAGTGCCTTGTTTGGGATCTCCTTGTACATGTTGGACATAGAGTTGTGGTCCATCTTCTTCTTGGTATATATGTCTAAGTCATCCTCATGCTCCTCTGGGGCATTGATGAGCTGTGCCCACTCAGCAACTGTTGATTAATACCTTGTTCCTTCTGACATCCACACAATCCTTCCATCTCGGTAGAAGTGTGCTGTGGAGTAGAACTGCATGATCATCTCTTCATTCCACTTTGTGAGCTTCTGCCCCACAAAGTCAACTACTCCACAAGCCTTGAAGCTGTCTTGCACTCCAGGATAGTGCTCTTCATTGTCCTTGATTACTCCCAATCAACCCATCTCATGTCACAAACAATGGGCTTCTTATCAAGCAAAACTATCTCATAGAAGTCCTGCTGTTCCTTTGTGTGGAACCTGTAGTCAACAGCAGTTCTTCTTCTGGTAGCATATGGATCTTCTGCTCTCCACTTTCTCAGCCCTGAGTCTCTTCTGATCTTCATATCCTCAGCCACAGGATGAGCATCATTGTGGTCTGGGATCTTGGGCTTTAACTTCCTGAGAACTTGTCCTTCTTCTTCTTCTATAGTGTCAGGCACTGGGGCCTTGTTCTTCTCAGCAGCTGGTATGCTCCTTGTGTTCCTCTTTGGAGCTGTCTTGGCCTTTGATGCAGCCTTGGGTGCTTCCTTGGGCTTGGATGCAGTAGCCCCTGATCTTATAGCATCACCCATCAGCTTTGGCATCTTAGGTGCTGGTGCAGCAAGCTCTTCTTCTTCTTCATCAGAAGAATGCTGTTCAAACTCAGCCATTGGATCAACTTTCTTGCACCATCTGCCCCTTTCCTTTCCTTCTTCCCTTCAGCAGCAACTAACCCTTTGGGGGTAGGCTTTTCAGGAATCTAAGTTGAGGCTCTGGCCTTTGGCATAGGCTGCCTTCCTGCTGACCTTTTGATTTTCATCCCTGGCTTTGTGCTCTGTGCTGGGCCATATTCCTTCTTGAGCACAACTCTCTTGGAAGTGGCTTCCTCTTCTGCCACATAGTCCTCATCCTCTGATTCTGAGGTTCTCTTCTTCCTTTATCTGGTGGCAGCTTTTGGCAAGTTACTAGGGGTGCTCCTGCTGCCTTCATCTGAAGAACTGGAGGGACTAGTGCCCTCACTCATGTGCACTTGTTGTTCTGACACATTCTGGCTGTCACTCTGATCTGACATGATGAACAAGCTGACTGCTGACCCTGTGAATAGTTTATAGATGAGGTAGAGTAGATGAGCATCACAAAATGCAGAGATTTTTGCAAAAGAATGATTCAAAATCTTAGTTTTAGTTTCCCACAGAAATCATTTCGGATCTACCGATTTTTAAACTCGGTGATACCGAAGCAGTTTTTTGGAACCTAAACTAGTGAACTCGGTCAGACCGAGTCACAGTTCGGTGGCACCAAGACTGCTAGGGTTTCACAAAGTTCCAAAATTGGTCACACCGATTAGTAATTCCCGGTCAGACCGAGTCTCACTTGTGCAATGGCATGAGCCAAATCGGTGGGACCGAGTTTTTCAACTCGGTGGGTCCGAGATGGTTTCGGCGGAAACCTAACCCTAAAATTTTCGAATCAGGCCTATTCTACGAAAGCATTGATTGGATATGAGTGTTTCAATTGTGGCTAGAAACAATAAGATCACAATGTGCTAGGAATCAGATTGGGAATAGCACAAAGATCGAGTCCATACCCTAGTTCGGCGGAGACTCGCTACGGCGGCAATGGCGGGGTTGAATTCTGTTGACGGTGATGGAGACCAGCGACTGGAGGCGGCTGGCGGCGAGGAGACGATCCGGAGACCACGTTGGCAGAGCGAGCTATCGCGCGGGCGAAAGAGTTCGGAGAAATTTCCAAATTTTTGCCCGTGTCTATATATTGCCCGACCCTGTCGATGTGACCGAGTGGAACAACTCGGTGGCACGGAGATGCAAAACTGTATACAGTTATTGCAACTCGGTGTGACCGAATGGTTCAAATCGGTTGCACCGAGATCGAAAACATAGATCGACTTAATGATCTCGGTAGGACCGAAAGTAGGATATCGGTCTGACCGAGAATCACAAAGAAGTTTTGGAAGTTTAAGTCTATGACGAATCGGGGACTCCGAGTGCTCCTCACACAGAGTGGTTCGAATCTTACTTGATCAATTTTGTGATGTAGTATGAATAGAGTTTGAGACGAGAAAAGCATAGATAGCTAGAGAAGGTTCTTAGGCATTCTTGTCCATCCACTTGGCAAAAGAAAACAAAACCAAACAATCAAAACAACAAGTGGATGTCCTCGAATGAGTAAAATATGCAACCAACATGCTTACACAAAAAAATGGAAATTGAAATATGTGACAAAGCATGCACAACAAATTCTAGCATCTATCAAGCAATTGGCGATGACTAGGTCATCTATATATGAGTATATTGACTTAGGAGTCAAATGAAAACACTTGATCATAGGTCATACTCATCGTTTAAGCTCAAGTGGGGTTACCACTTTTACATAAAGCATTGTTGTGTTCACATCATTAGAGTTGCTTTAGCTCAAGTCTTAGAGTAAAGCTCGCCCTAGATGTGATATCCCCCCTAAGAGGGATGAACTAACCTTGGGTTTTGTCGATGATGACTTCATGTAGATACTGAAGATGTGGATGCTCAATGTTGATGTAGATCACTTGGAGCTATCCATTTGAGTGAATTGAACTTTCAATACCTACATGGGTTAGTCCCACAAGGAACAAACAAGGATATCCATAGACATAGAGTGATGCACACACAAGATGATGTCCATGAAAGCTTTTAGGTTACCTTGTCCCTTGACTTACCAACAAGAGGGTTTGTGACTCCTTGAACTAGTGCAAGATGTGGAAGTTGATTGCACTTGTTCTTTCCAAAATGATAAGAGTGAAGTATGTTGGCGGAGTCACCCTCAAGAACTCTCTAGTCCTTCTTCTTTTGGATCCACACCATCTTGATGGGAATCCTTGGATTTGTAGTCGTACTTTATGAAGTGGAACTTTAAGTAGTCTTGGGAATCCACTTGATTAAGGTCTTAGGAGCTTCTTCAAAAGCATCAGTTTCCTCTTGAAGCTTGTCCTTGCCTTTTTGCTTGTAGTCTTGTGGTGGAAGATCATCTTGAGCTTGTGTCCCCTTGAAAGAAGTAGGATCATACTTCTCTTGTTGTGGAACAAACTTTTTCTTGGGGTATTGATCTTCTTCCCACTCAACTCCATTGGCATTGAACCTCCGTTCAAAACCAACACCTTGATTCTTCCGGTGCCTTTCTTGCTTTCGCACAATTTCTTCGAATTGCTTACTCCCGGCAAGACGTTTGTACACTCCTTTATCTATAATTCCCTTCAATAAGCTATTTTCTTGCTCAAGTGTAACTTGGCTAAGAGAATCATTAGTGGAATCAAGAGAACTACTAGAAGCAACAATATTGGATTGAACATGATCATTGTTACTACTAGAGGAAGAATCTTTCTTGTTCTTGTTACTAGACTTGACTTGAGGCATGTAAGTGGATAAGAGTAAACGCTTGGCAATGTAAGAAGAACTTTTCTTGTGGAGATCATCATTGATTGCCTTTAAAAACTCATGCTCTTGCTCAAGATTGAGCTTTTCAAAGCGTAACTTCTCATGAGCTCTTAAAAGTTCTCGATGATCTTCGAAGATAGTTTCATGAGCTAACTTAAGAGTGTTTAGTTCTTTAGTTAGAGCCTCAATTTTCTCCTTATCATTGTCATTCATTTTATCTTGATTAGAATGATTTATTGACGTTTCATCATAGTATTCATCACTAGAGTTGTCAACAAGTAAATCGTCATCACCTAACAAGTCATCTTCATCACTATTAAAATCAACATACTCGGGGTGTGTTACCTTAGGACCTTTGGCCATGAAGCATCGTCCAATTCCTTCATTTGGTGAGTCAAATATGTCGTAGGAGTTGGTTGACACAAGTGGTAGACCGGCAACACCTTCATCTTGAGTATATTCGGAACCGGAGTGATAACTTCTCTCGGAGTGGTTGTCGGAGTCGGAGCCGGATACCCATTCACCAACATGAGCTTGATGTCTTCGTTTTGTGTAGCTCCTTGATGATTTTTCCTTTCTTTCCAAATCCTTGCTTCTCCGTGAGTGTCTTCGTTCATAACGATTATCTCTACTCCTTCTCTCTCTTGGTGGTGATTCTTCTCTTTTGCTTCTTCTTTTTGGAGAATCTTCTCTTCTTTTGTAGGGAGCCGTACACTCATTGGAATAGTGTCCGGGTCTTCCACAATTGTAGCAGTTTCGCTCTCGACTAGAAGATCTTTTGTCATTGTAGGACCTTGACTTGGAGCTTCTATCTTTGCTTCTACTCTTGTAGAACTTGTTGAAGTTTTTCACCATTAAGCTCAATTCTTCATTGAAGTTTTGTTTCTCACTTGATGATGTGGGGGCTTCACATGAGGCTTTGTAGGCACCACTTGATTTGTTGTGAAGTTCCTCTTTATCCTTGAGTGACATCTCATGAGCAACAATTCTTCCAATGACCTCCGTTGGCTTGAGATCTTTGTAATTGGGCATCATTTGGATCAATGTGCACACGGTATCATATTTTCCATCCAAGGCTCTTAGGATCTTCTTGATGATGAATCTATCGGTCATCTCTTCACTCCCTAAGCCGGCAATCTTGTTTGTGATGAGAGCAAGCCTAGAGTACATTTCAGCGACGCCTTCACCATCCTTCATTTTGAACTTGTCAAGTTGACTTTGAAGCACATCCAATTTGGATTCCTTGACGGAGTCGGTACCTTCGTGCATATCAATCAAAGTATCCCAAATTTCCTTTGCATTCTCAAGATGGCTGATTTTGTTGAATTCTTTGGGGCACAATCCGTTGAAGAGAATATCACAAGCTTGAGCATTGTATTGCAGCATCTTCAACTCATCTGCGGTAGCTTCACGGTTTGGTTCTTTCCCATCGAAGAAGTCACCTTGCAAGCCAACACACACAATAGCCCAAACGGCGGGGTTATGTCCGAGAATATGCATTTTCATTTTATGCTTCCAACTAGCAAAATTAGTACCATCAAAGTAAGGACCTCTACAGTGATAATTTCCCTCGCTAGACGCCATACTCTCCTAGGTTGTGAAACCAAGGCTATGACCACCAAACGCTATGGAAATCAAAGCAAATGGAGACCAAAGCTCTGATACCACTTGTAGGATCGAAAGTATGTCTAGAGGGGGGTGATTAGACTACTTGACCAAATAAAAACTTAACCTTTTCCCAATTTTAGTTCTTGGCAGATTTTAGCTACTTTAGGACAAGTCAAGCAATCATCACACAATTCAAGCAAGCATGCAAAGAGTATACAGGCAGCGGAAAGTAAAGCATGCAACTTGCAAGAATGTAAAGGGAAGGGTTTGGAGAATTCAAACGCAATTGGAGACACGGATGTTTTTTCCGTGGTTCAGATAGGTGGTGCTATCCTACATCCACGTTGATGGAGACTTCAACCCACAAA
Source organism: Triticum urartu (assembly GCF_003073215.2). NCBI lineage: Eukaryota > Viridiplantae > Streptophyta > Magnoliopsida > Poales > Poaceae > Triticum > Triticum urartu. The sequence goes on along the minus strand of NC_053028.1, from coordinate 75,891,087 downwards.
GGGTAACGGTTGCGCGAGTCCACGGAGGGCTCCACCCACGAAGGGTCCACGAAGAAGCAACCTTGTCTATCCCACCATGGACATCGCCCACGAAAGACTTGCCTCACTAGCGGTAGATCTTCACGAAGTAGGCGATCTCCTTGCCCTTACAAACTCCTTGGTTCAACTCCACAATCTTGTCGGAGGCTCCCAAGTGACACCTAGCTAGCCAATCTAGGAGACACCACTCTCCAAGAAGTAACAAATGGTGTGTTGATGATGAACTCCTTGCTCTTGTGCTTCAAATGATAGTCTCCCCAACACTCAACTCTCTCTCACAGGATTTGGATTTGGTGGAAAGAAGATTTGAGTGGAAAGCAACTTGGGGAAGGCTATAGATCAAGATTCATATGGTAGGAATGGAATATCTTGCTCTCAACACATGAGTAGGTGGTTCTCCTTCAGAACATATGAGTTGGAAGTGTAGATGTGTTCTGATGGCTCTCTCCACGAGTGAAGAGGAGGTGGAGGGGTATATATAGCCTCCACACAAAATCCAACCGTTACACACAATTTACCAATCTCGGTGGGACCGAATCAACAAACTCGGTCGGACCGAAATAGTAAACCTAGTGACCGTTAGAGATTTTTGGTGGGACTGACATGCAACTCGGTAGGAACGATATGGTTAGGGTTAGGGCATAACATAATCTCGGTGAGACCGATTACACAAACTCGGTGAGACCGATTTGGTAATAAGCTAACCAGAGGGTTGGTCAGGTAAACTCGGTGGGACCGATTTGCTCTTTCGGTGAGACCGAAAAGTTACAAAAAGGAAACAGAGAGTTTACATTGCAATCTCGGTGGGACCGATCCACTCTTTTGGTGAGACCGAAAAGTTACGAAAAGGAAATAGAGAAATTGCAATCCCGTATCGGTGAGACCGAGATCCCTATCGGTAGAACCGATTTGCTTAGGGTTTGGCAGTGGCTATGACAAGTGAAACTCGGTGGCGCCGGGTAGAAAGAATCGGTAGGTCCGAGTTTGGCTTAGGGTTTAGGTCAAATGTGGATATGGGAAAGTAGCTGAGGATTTTGGAGCATATCATTAAGCACATGAAGCAAAAGGATCATTAAGCAACACCTCATCCCTCCTTGATAGTATTGGCTTTTCCTATGGACTCAATGTGATCTTGGATCACTAAAATGTAAAATGAAGAGTCTTGAGCTTTTGAGCTTGAGCCAATCCTTTGTCCTTAGCATTTTGAGGGTTCCACTTTCACCATCCATGCCATGCCAATCATTGAGCTTTCCTGAAATAATCATCTTGGAATAGCATTAGCTCAATGAGCTATATGTTGTTATGAATTACCAAAACCACCTAGGGATAGTTGCACTTTCAATCTCCCCCTTTTTGGTAATTGATGACAACATATAGATCAAAGCTTCGACAAATGATAATAAGAATGAAATATATCGTTGCTTTGAGAAGTATGTGATAAGTAAGAGCTCCCCCTAAATTTGTGCATATTTAAAATTTGCTTTGGACTGCAAATGCACAAAGAGTTAGAATCATGGGTTACTCTTCCATGTCACATACATCTTGGTGGAGCGCTCAAAATGATAAGAATGAAATACATGCACTCATCACCAAGAAAAGTGAATGATCACATAAGATAGATAGGATATATCAAGCATGCATAAGTGTAGCTTATGATCAAACACATGATCATCAATGTCTCACAAGCATATCAAAGTATCTCAACCAAAAGCAAACAAAGTTTGAAAAACCACCAAATAAAGCAAGAGAGAATAAAAGCAACACTCTCTCTCGAAGCCTATGATCTATACATTTTTCTCCCCCTTTGGCAACAAGTTACCAAAAAGTTCCTAGAAAATGCATAGTGCTGGATCGACACTCAGGCTTGATCTTCTGGTGGTGGTGGAGTCTGGATCACTCCAAGGACGAAGGCTTCTATAGACGTGGTTGGAGCTGGAGCTGAAGTAGATGCTGGAGCTGGTTGGGCTGGTGCTGTGGCTGGAGCTGAGGTGGTGGCTCTGGTGTCAGGAACTGGCACTGCAGTCGACCTCTCAGCTCGTGGCACTCTGGCAAATGCATCAGTTGTATTTTCCCTTTCCTCTCCTGCATGTCATCTTGAAGTTGCTCCACTGCAGACTGAATCTCTGTTACTTTGACATCCATGTCATAGAACTTTTCTTCTACGATCCTCTCTAAGCTCTCCTGATTCTGAGTGAGGGTGGCCTGTCCTTTCTCAATCCTCAGTGTGGATGCAATCAAGTAACTAAGCTGCTCTTGCTTGGTTTTCAAGAAATACTCCGATGCCTCCTCTTGAGTTGGCATCTTGGCAGCTTTCTCCTTCCTTGCCTTCTCCTTCTGTGCTTGAGCATGAGCTGAAGATGGATCATCCTTGTTCATCACAACTTGATTATCTTCAAAATCTGGATGGATGGGTAAATGTTCCTTGTCCAATAGGTATATGCCTGTGCCCATCTTGGAGTTAATCAGCTCTTGGATCTGAGGGGCATATCCACAGCTCCTCTTCTGATCTGCTGCAGTTCTCTTAATCGTTTCTACCATGAGGCTCATGACTTTGAATTTTTGTGGCACATCAAAGATATGAAGCAAGTTGATTGCATGGCCTCTGATCATCTTGTGATCACCTGACTTGGGCAACAAAGTGTGCCTCAGAATCCAATTGATAGTTGGCAACCCTGACAGAAGATAATGTACTGACCCAAACTTGAAAGTATCAAGTGCCTTGTTTGGGATCTCCTTGTACATGTTGGACATAGAGTTGTGGTCCATCTTCTTCTTGGCATATATGTCTAAGTCATCCTCATGCTCCTCTGGGGCATTGATGAGCTGTGCCCACTCAGCAACTGTTGATTGATACCTTGTTCCTTAATCTCATAGTCATAGGAACATGTATAAGTCATGAAGAAAGCAATAGCAACATACTAAACGATCGGGTGCTAAGCTAATGGAATGGGTCATGTCAATCAGATCATTCACCTAATGATGTGATCCCATTAATCAAATAACAACTCTTTGTTCATGGTTAGGAAACATAACTATCTTTGATTAACGAGCTAGTCAAGTAGAGGCATACTAGTGACACTCTGTTTGTCTATGTATTCACACATGTATTATGTTTCCGGTTAATACAATTCTAGCATGAATAATAAACATTTATCATGATATATGAGGAAATAAATAATAACTTTATTATTGCCTCTAGGGCATATTTCCTTCAGTCTCCCACTTGCACTAGAGTCAATAATCTAGATTACACAGTAATGATTCTAACACCCATGGAGCCTTGGTGCTGATCATGTTTTGCTCGTGGAAGAGGCTTAGTCAACGGGTCTGCTACATTCAGATCCGTATGTATCTTGCATATCTCTATGTCTCCCACCTGGACTAGATCCCGGATGGAATTGAAGCGTCTCTTGATGTGCTTGGTTCTTTTGTGAAATCTGGATTCCTTTGCCAACGCAATTGCACCAGTATTGTCACAAAAGATTTTCATTGGACCCGATGCACTAGGTATGACACCTAGATCGGATATGAACTCCTTCATCCAGACTCCTTCGTTTGCTGCTTCCGAAGCAGCTATGTACTCCGCTTCACATGTAGATCCCGCCATGACGCTTTGTTTAGAACTGCACCAACTGACAGCTCCACCGTTTAATGTAAACACGTATGCGGTTTGCGATTTAGAATCGTCCGGATCAGTGTCAAAGCTTGCATCAACGTAACCGTTTACAATGAGCTCTTTGTCACCTCCATATACGAGAAACATATCCTTAGTCCTTTTTAGGTACTTCAGGATGTTCTTGACCGCTGTCCAGTGATCCACTCCTGGATTACTTTGGTACCTCCCTGCTAAACTTATAGCAAGGCACACATCAGGTCTGGTACACAGCATTGCATACATGATAGAGCCTATGGCTGAAGCATAGGGAACATCTTTCATTTTCTCTCTATCTTCTGCAGTGGTCGGGCATTGAGTTTGACTCAACTTCACACCTTGTAACACAGGCAAGAACCCTTTCTTTGCTTGATCCATTTTGAACTTCTTCAAAATCTTGTCAAGGTATGTGCTTTGTGAAAGTCCAATTAAGCGTCTTGATCTGTCTCTATAGATCTTTATGCCTAATATGTAAGTAGCTTCACCGAGGTCTTTCATTGAAAAACTCTTATTCAAATATCCCTTTATGCTATCCAGAAATTCTATATCATTTCCAATCAGTAATATGTCATCCACATATAATATCAGAAATGCTACAGAGCTCCCACTCACTTTCTTGTAAATACAGGCTTCTCCGAAAGTCTGTATAAAACCAAATGCTTTGATCACACTATCAAAGCGTTTATTCCAACTCCGAGAGGCTTGCACCAGTCCATAAATGGATCGCTGGAGCTTGCACACTTTGTTAGCTCCCTTTGGATCGACAAAACCTTCCGGTTGCATCATATACAACTCTTCTTCCAGAAATCCATTCAGGAATGCAGTTTTGACATCCATCTGCCAAATTTCATAATCATAAAATGCGGCAATTGCTAACATGATTCGGACGGACTTAAGCATCGCTACGGGTGAGAAGGTCTCATCGTAGTCAACCCCTTGAACTTGTCAAAAACCTTTTGCGACAAGTCGAGCTTTGTAGACAGTAATATTACCGTCAGCGTCAGTCTTCTTCTTGAATATCCATTTATTCTCAATTGCTTGCCAATCATCGGGCAGGTCAACCAAAGTCCATACTTTGTTCTCATACATGGATCCCATCTCAGATTTCATGGCTTCAAGCCATTTTGCGGAATCTGGGCTCACCATTGCTTCTTCATAGTTCGTAGGTTCATCATGATCTAGCAGCATGATTTCCAGAACAGGAGTACCGTACCACTCTGGCGCGGTTCTCACTCTGGTTGATCTACGAGGTTCAGTAGTATCTTGTCCTGAAGTTTCATGATCATCATCATTAGCTTCCTCACTAATTGGTGTAGGTGTCGCAGAAACAGTTTTCTGTGATGTACTACTTTCCAATAAGGGAGCAGGTACAGTTACCTCATCAAGTTGTACTTTCCTCCCACTCACATCTTTCGAGAGAAACTCCTTCTCCAGAAAGTTTCCGAATTTAGCAACAAAAGTCTTGCCTTCGGATCTATGATAGAAGGTGTATCCAATAGTTTCCTTTGGATATCCTATGAAGACACATTTCTCCGATTTGGGTTCGAGCTTATCAGGTTGAAGCTTTTTCACATAAGCATCGCAGCCCCAAACTTTCAGAAACGACAACTTTGGTTTCTTGCCAAACCATAGTTCATAAGGCGTCGTCTCAACGGATTTCGATGGTGCCCTACTTAACGTGAATGCTGCTGTCTCTAAAGCATAACCCCAAAACGATAGCGGTAAATCAGTAAGAGACATCATAGATCGCACCATATCTAGTAAAGTACGATTACGACGTTCGGACACACCATTACGCTGTGGTGTTCCAGGTGGCGTGAGTTGCGAAACTATTCCGCATTGCTTCAAATTTACACCAAACTCGTAACTCAAATATTCTCCTCCATGATCAGATCGTAGAAACTTTATTTTCTTGTTACGATGATTTTCAACTTCACTCTGAAATTCTTTGAACTTTTCAAATGTTTCAGACTTATGTTTCATTAAGTAGATATACCCATATCTGCTTAAGTCATCTGTGAAGGTGAGAAAATAACGATATCCGCCACGAGCCTCAATATTCATTGGACCACATACATCTGTATGTATGATTTCCAATAAATTTGTTGCTCTCTCCATTGTGCCGGAGAATGGTGTTTTAGTCATCTTGCCCATGAGGCACGGTTCGCAAGTACCAAGTGATTCATAATCAAGTGGCTCCAAAAGTCCATCAGTATGGAGTTTCTTCATGCGCTTTACACCGATATGACCTAAACGGCAGTGCCACAAATAAGTTGCACCATCATTATCAACTCTGTATCTTTTGGTTTCAATATTATGAATATGTGTATCACTACTATCGAGATTCAATAAGAATAGACCACTCTTCAAGGGTGCATGACCATAAAAGATATTACTCATATAAATAGAACAACCATTATTCTCTGATTTAAATGAATAACCGTCTCGCATTAAACAAGATCCAGATATAATGTTCATGCTCAATGCTGGCACCAAATAACAATTATTTAGGTCTAATACTAATCCCGAAGGTAGATGTAGAGGTAGCGTGCCGACCGCGATCACATCGACTTTGGAACCGTTTCCCACGCGCATCGTCACCACGTCCTTAGCCAATCTTCGCTTAATCCGTAGTCCCTGTTTCGAGTTGCAAATATTAGCAACAGAACCAGTATCAAATACCCAGGTGCTACTGCGAGCATTAGTAAGGTACACATCAATAACATGTATATCACATATACCTTTGTTCACCTTGCCATCCTTCTTATCCGCCAAATACTTGGGGCAGTTCCGCTTCCAGTGACCAGTCTGCTTGTAGTAGAAGCACTCAGTTTCAGGCTTAGGTCTAGACTTGGGTTTCTTCTCTTGAGCAGCAACTTGCTTGCCGTTCTTCTTGAAGTTCCCCTTCTTCTTCCCTTTGCCCTTTTTCTTGAAACTAGCGGTCTTGTTGACCATCAACACTTGATGCTCCTTTTTGATTTCTACCTCCGCAGCTTTCAGCATTGCGAAGAGCTCGGGAATAGTCTTATTCATCCCTTGCATATTATAGTTCATCATGAAGCTCTTGTAGCTTGGTGGCAGTGATTGGAGAATTCTGTCAATGACGCAATCATCTGGAAGATTAACTCCCATCTGAATCAAGTGATTATTATACCCAGACATTTTGAGTATATGCTCACTGACAGAATTGTTCTCCTCCATCTTGCAGCTATAGAACTTATTGGAGACTTCATATCTCTCAATCCGGGCATTTGCTTGAAATATTAACTTCAACTCCTGGAACATCTCATATGCTCCATGACGTTCAAAACGTCGTTGAAGTCCCGATTCTAAGCCATAAAGCATGGCACACTGAACTATCGAGTAGTCATCAGCTTTGCTCTGCCAGACGTTCATAACATCTGGTGTTGCTCCAGCAGCAGGCCTGGCACCCAGCGGTGCTTCCAGGACGTAATTCTTCTGTGCAGCAATGAGGATAATCCTCAAGTTATGGACCCAGTCCGTGTAATTGCTACCATCATCTTTCAACTTTGCTTTCTCAAGGAACGCATTAAAATTCAACGGAACAACAGCACGGGCCATCTATCTACAATCAAACATACATAAGCAAGATACTATCAGGTACTAAGTTCATGATAAATTTAAGTTCAATTAGTTAAATTACTTAAAGAACTCCCACTTAGATAGACATCCCTCTAATCCTCTAAGTGATCACGTGATCCAAATCAACTAAACCATGTCCAATCATCACGTGAGATGGAATAGCTTTCATTGGTGAACATCACTATGTTGATCATATCTACTATATGATTCACGCTCGACCTTTCGGTCTCCGTGTTCTGAGGCCATATCTGTATATGCTTGGCTCGTCAAGTATAACCTGAGTATTCCACGTGTGCAACTGTTTTGCACCCGTTGTATTTGAACGTAGAGCCTATCACACCCGATCATCACGTGGTGTCTCAGCACGAAGAACTTTCACAACGGTGCATACTCAGGGAGAACACTTCTTGATAATTTAGTGAGAGATCATCTTATAATGCTACCGTCAATCAAAGCAAGATAAGATGCATAAAAGATAAACATCACATGCAATCAATATAAGTGATATGATATGGCCATTATCATCTTGTGCCTGTGATCTCCATCTCCGAAGCACCGTCATGATTACCATCGTCACCGGCGCGACACCTTGATCTCCATCGTAGCATCGTTGTCGTCTCGCCAATCTTATGCTTCCACAACTATCGCTACCACTTAGTGATAAAGTAAAGCATTACAGCACGATTGCATTGCATACAATAAAGCGACAACCATATGGCTCCTGCCAGTTGCCGATAACTCGGTTACAAAACATGATCATCTCATACAATAAAATTTAGCATCATGTCTTGATCATATCACATCACAACATGCCCTACAAAAACAAGTTAGACGTCCTCTACTTTGTTTGTTGCAAGTTTTACGTGGCTGCTACGGGCTTAAGCAAGAACCAATCTTACCTACGCATCAAAACCACAACGATAGTTTGTCAAGTTGATGCCGTTTTAACCTTCGCAAGGACCGGGCGTAGCCACACTTGGTTCAACTATAGTTGGAGAAACTGTCACCCGCAAGCCACCTATGTGCAAAGCACGTCAGGAGAACCGGTCTCGCGTAAGCGTACGCGTAATGTCGGTCCGGGCCGCTTCGTCCAACAATACCGCCGAACCAAAGTATGACATGCTGGTAGGCAGTATGACTTATATCGCCCACAACTCACTTGTGTTCTACTCGTGCACATAACATCAAACCATAAAACCTAGGCTCGGATGCCACTGTTGGGGAACGTAGTAATTTCAAAAAATTTCCTACGCACACGCAAGATCATGGTGATGCATAGCAACGAGAGGGGAGAGTGTTGTCTACGTACCCTCGTAGACCGAAGCGGAAGCGTCGACGCAACGTAGAGGAAGTAGTCGTACGTCTTCCCGATTCGACCGATCCAAGCACCGTTACTCCGGTACCTCCGAGTTCTTAGCACACGTACAGCTCGATGACGCTCCCCGGGCTCCGATCCAGCAAAGCTTCGGGGATGAGTTCCGTCAGCACGATGGCGTGGTGATGATCTTGATGTTCTACCGTCGCAGGGCTTCGCCTAAGCGCTGCTACAATATGACCGAGGTGGAATATGGTGGAAGGGGGCACCGCACACGGCTAAGGAACGATCACGATGATCAACTTGTGTATCCTAGGGTGCCCCCCTGCCTCCGTATATAAAGGATCCAAGGGGGGTGCGGCCGGCCCTAGAGGAGGCGCGCAGGAGGAGTCCTACTACTACCGGGAGTAGGACTCCCCTCCCTTTCCTTGTCCAAGTAGGAGAGGTGGAAGAAGAGAAGGAAAAGGGGGGGCGCCGCCCCTCCCTCCTTGTCCAATTCGGACTAGGGGGAGAGGGGGCGCGCGGCCTGCCCTGGCAGCCCCTTCCTCTTCTCCACTTTAGGCCCATGAGGCCCATTAACCCCCCCGGGGGGTTCCGGTAACCCCCCGGTGCTCCGGTTTTATCCGAAACTTCCCCGGAACGCTTCCGGTGTCCGAATATAGTCATCCAATATATCAATCTTTATGTTTCGACCATTTCGAGACTCCTCATCATGTCCGTGATCACATCCGAAACTCCTAACTAACTTCGGTACATCAAAATGCATAAACTCATAATAACTGTCATTGTAACGTTAAGCGTGCGGACCCTACGGTTCGAGAATAATGCAGACATGACTGAGACAAATCTCCGGTCAATAACCAATAGCGGGACCTGGATGCCCATATTGGCTCCTACATATTCTACGAAGATCTTTATCAGTCAGACCGTATAACAACATACGTTGTTCCCTTTGTCATCGGTATGTTACTTGCCCGAGATTCGATCGTCGGTATCCAATACCTAGTTCAATCTCGTTACCGGCAAGTCTCTTTACTCGTTCCGTAATACATCATCTCGCAACTAACTCATTAGTTGTAATGCTTGCAAGGCTTATGTGATGTGCATTACCGAGAGGGCCCAGAGATACCTCTCCGACAATCGGAGTGACAAATCCTAATCTCGAAATACGCCAACCCAACATCTACCTTTGGAGACACATGTAATGCTCCTTTATAATCACCCAGTTACGTTGTGACGTTTGGTAGCACACAAAGTGTTCCTCCGGCAAACGGGAGTTGCATAATCTCATAGTCATAGGAACATGTATAAGTCATGAAGAAAGCAATAGCAACATACTAAACGATCAGGTGCTAAGCTAATGGAATGGGTCATGTCAATCAGATCATTCACCTAATGATGTGATCCCATTAATCAAATAACAACTCTTTGCTCATGGTTAGGAAACATAACCATCTTTGATTAACGAGCTAGTCAAGTAGAGGCATACTAGTGACACTCTGTTTGTCTATGTATTCACACATGTATTATGTTTCCGGTTAATACAATTCTAGCATGAATAATAAACATTTATCATGATATATGAGGAAATAAATAATAACTTTATTATTGCCTCTAGGGCATATTTCCTTCAGCTTTTCCTATGGACTCAATGTGATCTTGGATAACTAAAATGTAAAATGAAGAGTCTTGAGCTTTTCAGCTTGAGCCAATCCTTTGTCCTTAGCATTTTGAGGGTTCCACTTTCACCATCCATGCCATGCCAATCATTGAGCTTTCCTGAATTAATCATCTTGGAATAGCATTAGCTCAATGAGCTATATGTTGTTATGAATTACCAAAACCACCTAGGGATAGTTGCACTTTCAAAAGCCTCAAATATGTGGAAAACAGCATACATCCCATCTGCCATTATTTCTAATAATTTACAGCCCATTTGCTAATTCTTAATGTTTTTTTGGAGCCCATATTGTTTTTGTTAGCATTACAGCCCATATTGTGGCAACGGTTAAAAAATTATACGAAATTTTGCATATTTCGGTGCGGTCTGAACTGTTTTTAATCCCAAAATTTTGACTCACATTCAAACTGATTTTAAAAATAAATGTATATCAATATAAAATCCAACAAATTCTCCACGCATAAAAATTAATGTCATTTAAAATCTTGAAATGAAAAAAAGATATTTGAAACTAATTGCCGGTTTGATGTGTTTTAAAAATGTACAACCCATTTCTCATTACTGAGGGGCCATTTTCTCGGCCAGCCGAATGAAAGCTCTCCTCGTCTTGAAAGATTTGCAGTCCAACAGGCCTGACAAAGCGACTTACTTGGCAAATCACAAAAAAACTGGGCTGTGGCCGTGGACCTATGCTCGTAGACGTGGATTGGGTTTGAGTGTATTCATGACAGATATGAGATTGTTAATTAATGGTTAAACTTAAGGTGGCAACTTAAATACACATCTGGGTGGATTGAGGCACCTGGGTTTCCCAGTGATTGCCTGTATTTTTTGGAAATCCCGGGGTACCGTGTGATTCTCCTATGGATTGCCACCCAGGCTCAAAGGGATCATAAGATTATTCATGCTAGAAACTTCCGTGTGCAGCCACAAGCTATTATGGGCTCTAGCATAGTTGATTAAGTTGTGTGAACTCTTACAGTGGTAGACTACCAGATGTAGGGGATGTAGGAGTACCGGTCTACCCATCGTAAGGTGCTAACGCTTCTGAAAGACTGTGTCTCGGTCATCCGTTTCTCAAACACCATGTAGTGCGAGAAATCCAACGGAGGAGATCGAGTCTTGTGGGGAAAAGTGCACAAACCTCTGCAGAGTGTACAAACTAATCATGGTTAGCCGTGTCCCCGGTTATGGACATCTTGAGTATCTGGTTCTTGGATTATCATGTTGATCTCATCACTCTATATAATTAATTTGTTGGGTTGTTAACTTTTAATTGGGATTGAGAGGGGGTTTACCTTCTCAATATTTTCAACCAACATAGTTAAATAAAATATATTCCTTTGCAGTAGGGAAAAATTGTCTTTTCGCAAAAACATTATAACCATAGAGCTTTTCCACCAGCCAAATATGCATGTAGTGATAGTTATTATTCATCATTATCCTATGGTGTGAATTTTCCAGTACATTCAATGTACCGACCCTTTGTGGCTGCAATGTCTCATGTTGCAAGATTTTCTTACGACGAGTAAGTGATACGTTAGGGTTACGATTTCTACACTCAACTTTGCCGTTGGTGTTGATGGGAATCCAAACCTTGTTACTTCCGCTATTTGGATTGAGGTAATAATAGTTTACGTTACTTTATACATGTGATTTACCTCTGTTATAAATCCTCAAGTACTGTGTGTGTCAGCATACCGATCCAGGGATGACACTTAAGCACAGAGACTTGACCGTCTGAGGTCGGGTCGCTACATCGGCCTGGTAGAAGTCGAATGAGGTTTCACCTCAAGTACTCGGAGAAAGAAACTGCTAAGGCCCCTCGGCTGATCATCCGCGGCGCCTCACCAGCTTCGGGGACTACTGTCGGAGTAATGGGCCATGGGTAAGCTAACCCGAGGCCCAGAACCTTTCAAGAGATCGGGGCTGACTGCACCCCTCAAGACGCCAAGATGAAGAGCCGCGTTCTGGAGGCCGGCTGGAGGAACAGCCGACTGCCCGCATGCGGCCGAGTCCTGGAGGCGAGGTCAAAGACAAGCCGACTCCTACCTGGCGGCTTCCAGAGAAGCCGGCCACGGGGAGTCGGCCCACGGCACCAACAAAGCCCATGCCCTCATCAAGGGGGACGGGACGGGGAGTGGCTACAGTGAAGCCCACTCCCTCCCCTTTTCAGAGGCTGGCGTGGCTACAGTGCGCTGCACCAGCGGAGATCTCCGTCCGGCGCGGCACTGTTCCCATGTCGTCCATGACATCAGCACCAGTGGGCGGAGTCCTGCACCCACGACGGCCTGTCAGTATGGCCCCAGGGCGATGGGCCCTACCAGACAACGAGAGTCCAGAAGACGGCAAGAGCACTACCAGTCGGACCCGACGGGAGTCGGCCCCCAGGAGTCGGCCTGCCCCTCCCACGGGTCCCACGCGCCATTAACCAAACGAGACGGGGAGTGGCTACAGTGATCGCCCGCCAGGCGGCGAGGCTGTAGCCGCGACCCCATAACCGAGCCTGCGTCATTAGAGGCACGGCTACAGTAATCAGCAGCCGGCAAGACCCACAAGCGGCGAGTACGGCATATCGGCTCCGTACCGGACCAGTCGGCGGGGCCCACCAGTCGGCGGGCCCCAGCAGTCGGCGAAGAAGCCGGCAATCGAAGAGACTGATGGCTGGGCCCTGCGCCCAGCCGGATTACCATTGTACCCTTGGGGGTAGGCCTATATAAACCCCCCAGGGCACCCATGCAAAGGGTTCCAACCCATTAGTACTAGATCAGATCATATAGGAAGGAGAGAGCTAGCCTTGCCTTCTCTTACCTCTAGCATACAGCTCGAGGAGCAAACCTGTATTCACTTTGCCTTAGTGATCATGCCTCCTATGAGAACCCCGAACCTGGGTAAAGTACGCCGGCATTTGTGTCTACGCCTCATCCCACTTCCGGGCACCGGCGACGTTCTACTCGCTCCCACCATGATAAGCCATCCTTTGGCATATGTCGCACCCAACCCCCGACACTAATTACCCTGCTTATTGGGGTTTTCTATTGCATACGGTTACTCAGACAACACCGTGGGCGATGAACTCAAACAACCCGCACGGTTTCTAGAAAGTAGGCGTGTTCGATCAACGAACAATCACACACGGCTTCCGGCAGCGAACTGTTTGGCCACCTTGCACAAACGCTTCCACACAAAGAACTGTGTGTGATATACATACCTACGGAAATGTTTTTCTAGGATTCATTGTGTGGGATGTACATACCTGCGGAAATGAATTTCTAGGATTCACCATGTGGGATTGATATGTCTCCAACGTATCTATAGCTTTTGATTGCTCCATGCTATATTATCTACTCTTTTGGGCAATATTGGGCTTTATTATCCACTTTTATATTATTTTTGGGACTAACCTATTAACCGGAGGCCCAGCCCAGATTTGCTGTTTTTGCCTATTTCAGTGTTTCGAAGAAAAGGAATGTCAAACGGAGTCGAAACAGAACGAAATCAACTGGAGAAGTTATTTTTGGAAGGAAAGCTACCGGATGGACTTGGACCCCACGTCAGGAGAGAAGGGAGGTGCCCACGAGGGTGGGGGGCGCCCCCCCTAGGGCGCGCCCCCTGCCTCGTGGGGCCCCCGAAGCTCCACCTACCAATCTATCCCCCTAGGAGCATGCGCGTAGTGCTTTGGTTTTTGATGGCTTGTAGATTTTTGCAATAAGTATATGAGTTCTTTATGACTAATGTTGAGTCCATGGATTATACGCATTCTCACCCTTCCATCATTGCTAGCCTCTTCGGTACCGTGCATTGCCCTTTCTCACATTGAGAGATTGTGCAAACTTCGCCGGTACATCCAAACCCCGTGATATGATACACTCTTTCACACATAAACCTCCTTATATCTTCCTCAAAACAGCCACCATACCTACCTATTATGGCATTTCCATAGCCATTCCGAGATATATTGCCATGCAACTTTCCACCATTCTGTTCATCATGACACGTCCATCATTGTCATATTGCTAGCATGATCATGTAGTTGACATCATACATGTCACTCTTGATTCATTGCATATCCTGGTACCGCCGGAGGCATTCATATAGAGTCATACTTTGTTCTAGTATCGAGTTGTAATCATTGAGTTGTAAATAAATAGAAGTGTGATGATCATCATTCAATAGAGCATTGTCCCAAAAAAGAAAGGCCAAAGAAAAAAAAGAAGCCCAAAAAAGGGGCAATGCTACTATCCTTTTTCCACACTTGTGCTTCAAAGTAGCACCATGATCTTTATGATGAGAGTCTTGTTTCACTTCATATACTAGTGGGAATTTTTCATTATAGAACTTGGCTTGTATATTCCAACAATGGGCTTCCTCAAGTCTAGGTCTTCGTGAGCAAGCAAGTTGGATGCACACCCACTTAGTTTCTTTTGTTGAGCTTTCATACATTTATAGCTCTAGTGCATCCGTTGCATGGCAATCCCTACTCCTTGCATTAACATCAATTGATGGGCATCTCCATAGCCCATTGATTAGCCTCGTTGATGTGAGACTTTCTCCTTTTTTGTCTTCTCCACATAACCCCCATCATCATATTCTATTCCACCCATAGTGCTATATCCATGGCTCACGCTCATGTATTGCGTGAAGGTTTATAAGTTTGAGATTACTAAAGTATGAAACAATTGCTTGGCTTGTCATCGGGGTTGTGCATGATGAGAGCATTCTTGTGTGACGAAAATGGAGCATAACTAAACTATATGATTTTGTAGGGATGAACTTTCTTTGGCCATGTTATTTTGAGAAGACATAATTGCTTAGTTAGTATGCTTGAAGTATTATTATTTTTATGTCAATATGAACTTTTGTCTTGAATCTTTCGGATCTGAATATTCATACCACAATTAAGAAGAATTACATTGAAATTATGCCAAGTAGCACTCCGCATCAAAAATTCTGTTTTTATCATTTACCTACTCGAGGACGAGCAG
The DNA here is from genome assembly GCF_003073215.2 of Triticum urartu. NCBI lineage: Eukaryota > Viridiplantae > Streptophyta > Magnoliopsida > Poales > Poaceae > Triticum > Triticum urartu. Next base: position 75,875,812 of record NC_053028.1, on the reverse strand, counting down.
GAATTAAGCTTGGGGATGCTTGATACGTCTCCAACGTATCTATAATTTGTGATTGCTCCATGCTATATTATCTACTGTTTTGGGCAATATTGGGCTTTATTTATCCACTTTTATATTATTTTTGGGACTAACCTATTAACCGGAGGCCCAGCCCATTGTTTTATGCCTATTTCAGTGTTTCGAAGAAAAGGAATATCAAACGGAGTCGAAACAAACGAAATCAACTGGAGAAGTTATTTTTGGAAGGAACTACCGGATGGACTTGGACCCCACGTCAGGAGCAAAGGGAGGTGCTCACGAGGGTGGGGGGCGCGCCCACCAGGCCCCTGCCTCGTGGCCCGAAGCTCCACCGACGTACTTCCTGCACCCATATATACCTACGTACCCTAAAACTTCCAGAACAGAGAATAGATCGGGAGTTCCGCCGCCGCAAGCCTCTGTAGCCACCAAAAGTCAATCGGGACCCTGTTCCGGCACCCTGCCGGAGGGGACCCTCACCGGTGGCCATCTTCATCATCCCGGCGCTCTCCATGACGAGGAGGGAGTAGTTCACCCTCGGGGCTGAGGGTATGTACCAGTAGCTATGTGTTTGATCTCTCTCTCTCTCGTGTTCTTGATTTGGCACGATCTTGATGTATCGCGAGCTTTGCTATTATAGTTGGATCTTATGTTTCTCCCCTCTACTCTCTTGTAATGATTGAGTTTCCTTTGAAGTTATCTTATCGGATTGAGTCTTTAAATTTGAGAACACTTGATGTATGTCTTGCCGTGCGTATCTGTGGTGACAATGGGATATCACTGTGATTCACTTGATGTATGTTTGGTGATCAACTTGCGGGTTCCGCCCATGAACCTATGCATAGGGGTTGGCACACGTTTTCGTTGTCTCCGGTAGAACTTTGGGGCACTCTTTGAGGTTCTATGTGTTGGTTGAATAGATGAATCGAGATTGTGTGATGCATATCGTATAATCATACCCACGGATACTTGAGGTGACATTGGAGTATCTAGGTGACATTAGGGTTTTGGTTGATTTGTGTCTTAAGGTGTTATTCTAGTACGAACTCTAGGGCTGTTTGTGACACTTATAGGAATAGCCCAACGGATTGATTGGAAAGAATAACTTTGAGGTGGTTTCGTACCCTACCATAATCTCTTCGTTTGTTCTCCGCTATTAGTGACTTTGGAGTGACTCTTTGTTGCATGTTGAGGGATAGTTATGATCCAACTATGTTATTATTGTTGAGAGGACTTGCACTAGTGAAAGTATGAACCTAGGCCTTGTTTCCTATCATTGCAATACCGTTGCTCACTTTTACTTGTACCTTGCTGTTTTTATATTTTCAGATTACAAAAACTATATCTACCATCCATATTGCACTTGTATCACCATCTCTTCGCCGAACTAGTGCACCTATACAATTTACCATTGTATTGGGTGTGTTGGGGACACAAGAGACTCTTTGTTATTTGGTTGCAGGGTTGCTTGAGAGAGACCATCTTCATCCTACGCCTCCTACGGATTGATAAACCTTAGGTCATCCACTTGAGGGAAATTTGCTACTGTCCTACAAACCTCTGCACTTGGAGGCCCAACAACGTCTACAAGAAGAAGGTTGTGTAGTAGACATCAAGCTCTTTTCTGGCGCCGTTGCTGGGGAGGTTAGAGTGCTTGAAGGTATATCTTTAGATCTTGCAATCGAATCTTTTTGTTTCTTGTTTTATCACTAGTTTAGTCTATAAAAGAAAACTACAAAAAATGGAATTGGTTGCCTCATATGCTTCATCTTTTTAATATTTTCGTGAAAGATGGAAAGGAAATAATTGTGCCAAAGTGCTTAGAAGAAGAATGTTTAAAATGTTTGGCACTAAATCTTTGAATGATGAGCATGATTGCAATGTTGTTAGTATGAATTCCTTGAATATCCATGATGCTAATGATATGCAAAGCCACAAGCTTGGGGAAGCTATGTTTGATGAAGATGATATTTTTTGTCCCCAAGATTTGATGAGCAAATTTATATGATGAAAGCATGCCTCTATAAACATGTCAATTTTTGTGGAGTGCATTGGGTTTGTAAGTACACACCAATAGGGAAGATAGATATTGCAAGAGGCATAAGTACTTAGAAACCTAAATTGTTGCAAGAAGAGCTAGATGAATGTGCTGAAAATTTATTTTTCTTAGCCTACTTGTGAACTTTGCAATGAACATCATTTTAGTACCCAATGAAAATTGTTTCATGATCGTATATCGTGTCCAAAAATTGTGATGACTTGATTTCCCTTGCACATCAATGAACTTAGTTTGCTTGGGTTATGAAGAAATTAAACGTATAACTAAGGATATTCCAAAATTTGCCTTGATAATTCTTTTTGATCTAGAGGAAATTTATATGTATTGTGCGGTGAATTGTATTGAAAATCCTTATATTGCCAATTACATAAAGAAAAGAAAACAAATAGAAGATGAAGAGAATACTAATGAAAGGGAAGAGACTTCCCAATATCCTCCTATTATTTCTTATGATGAATCAGGTAACGAGGAGGAGCCTTCTATTCAACCAATCTCATTAATAAGGAGCTCCAAAAAGAGGATTGAACCCACACATGATGTGGTGAAGAAGAAGAAAAGAAAAAGGAAGAGAGGTAAAAAGGTATCTCTCCCAAATAAAGTTGCTCCTATTATTGCTGTGCCTCATGAAAATGAAGATGATACACTTGATGATGATCTCGTTATGCCTATTGCTTGTTGTGATGATTATGATTGGGAAGATAATGATACTTCTTATGATCTTGAAAATCTTTTTGGCACTTGCTTGGAAGAATATAATAATTGTTTACTATTGGTGCTATCCATACTATTAATGATGAGAGTGATTATGCTTATGATATGAAAAGGCCCAAGCTTGGGGAAGCTATGTTTGATGAGGATGACATATTTGAGAATATATTTGCTGCAATTAATGTTTGTCCCAAGCTTGGGGATGCTATGTTTAATAATGATATTTTAGCCTCCCAAGTTTTGATATGCAAAGTGTTATGATGATAGCATGCCTCTACTTATGATGATTATATTGATGAAAGTGGGTTTGGAAGAGTGTCAACTTTAGGAAGTAATGATCCCACTATTTTGGAGATGTTGAATCTTATAATATTTATGAAAGTGGATTTGGAGAGGTCATGACTTTATTTAGTATGATCCACTATCTTGGAAGAGGTTTCAATCGATTATGATGAGAACAAAGTTGCTACTTATGATGATTATTGTGATGAAACTTATGCTATAAAAAGTAGTGATGATTATATTTATAAAACTTGTCATGATTATGATTACCCTTTTTCTGAACATTACTCTTTTAATGTGGAAACAATTTATAGTATTCAAGTCTCTTATGATACTCCCACTATTCCGAATGAGAAGAATTTTGCTTATGTGGAGAGTAATAAAATTTCTATGCAATAGATCATGAAAAGAATGCTTTAGGTGCTGGTTATATTGTTGAATTCATTCATGATGCTACTGAAAATTATTATGAGGGAGGAATATATGCTTGTAGGAATTGCAATAATATCAAGTTTCCTCTCTATGTGCTTAAAGTTTTGAAGTTATGCTTGTTTTACCTTCCTATGCAAGTTGATTCTTGTTCCCATAAGTTGTTTGCTCACAAAATCCCTATGCATAGGAAGTGGGTTAGACTTAAATGTGCTAGTCATATTCTTCATGATGCTCTCTTTATGTTTCAATTCTTATCTTTTATGTGAGCATCATTGAAATCATCATGCCTAGCTAGGGGCGTTAAACGATAGCGCTTGTTGGGAGGCAACCCAATTTTATTTTAGTTTCTTGATTTTTGGTCTGTTTAGTAATAAATAATTCATCTAGCCTCTGTTAGATGTGGTTTTATGTTTTAATTAGTGTTTGTGCCAAGTAGAACCTTTGGGAAGACTTGGGTGAAAGTCTTTATGATCATGCTGTAAAAAACAGAAACTTTAGCACTCACGAGATTGAATGAAATTTAAGAGTATTTATTATTTATTTCCTTATATCATGATAAATGTTTATTATTCATGCTAGAATTGTATTAACCGGAAACATAATACATGTGTGAATACATAGACAAACAGAGTGTCACTAGTATGCCTCTACTTGACTAGCTCGTTAATCAAAGATGGTTATGTTTCCTAACCATGACAACAAAGAGTTGTTATTTGATTAACGGGATCACATCATTAGTTGAATGATCTGATTGACATGACCCATTCCATTAGCTTAGCACCCGATTGTTTAGTATGTTGCTATTGCTTTCTTCATGACTTATACATGTTCCTATGACTATGAGATTATGCAACTCCCGTTTGCCGGAGGAACACTTTGTGTGCTACCAAACGTCACAACGTAACTGGGTGATTATAAAGGAGCTCTACAGGTGTCTCCAAAGGTAAATGTTGGGTTGGCGTATTTCGAGATTAGGATTTGTCACTCCGATTGTCGGAGAGGTATCTCTGGGCCCTCTCGGTAATGCACATCACATAAGCCTTGCAAGCATTGCAACTAATGAGTTAGTTGCGGGATGATGTATTACGGAACGAGTAAAGAGACTTGCCAGTGACAAGATTGAACTAGGTATTGAGATACCGACGATCGAATCTCGGGCAAGTAACATACCGATGACAAAGGGAACAACGTATGTTGTTATGCGGTCTGACCGATAAAGATCTTCGTAGAATATGTAGGAGCCAATATGGGCATCCAGGTCCCGCTATTGGTTATTGATCAGAGAGGTGTCTCGGTCATGTCTACATAGTTCTCGAACCCGTAGGGTCCGCACGCTTAACGTTCGTTGACGATATAGTACTATGTGAGTTATGTATGTTGGTGACCGAATGTTGTTCGGAGTCCGGGATGAGATCACGGACATGACGAGGAACTCCGGAATGGTCCGGAGATAAAGTTTGATATATGTGATAATAGTGTTTGGTCACCGGAAGGGTTCCGGAAATCACCGGAAGGGGTTCCGGATGTTTCCCGAAATGTTTGGGTACGAGAACACTTTATTTGGGCCAAAGGGGAAAGCCCACAAGGTTTTTGGAAAGCGCAAAAGGAAGTTTTGCGGAGTCCAGGGCCAGACGCCAGGGTCCCTGGCGTCTGGGTCCAGACGCCGGGAACCCTGGCGTCTGGCCCTGGAGTCCGAGAAGGACTCTTGCCTTTCGGGTGAAACCGACTTTGTGGAGGCTTTTACTCCAAGTTTCGACCCCAGCTCAACATATAAATAGAGGGGTAGGGCTAGCACCAAAGACACATCAAGAAACACCAAGCCGTGTGCCGGCAACCCCGTCCCCTCTAGTTTATCCTCCGTCATAGTTTTCGTAGTGCTTAGGCGAAGCCCTGCGGAGATTGTTCTTCACCAACACCGTCACCACGCCGTCGTGCTGCCGGAACTCATCTACTACTTCGCCCCTCTTGCTGGATCGAGAAGGCGAGGACGTCACGAGCTGAACGTGTGCAATCGCGGAGGTGTCGTACTTTCGGTACTAGGCATCGGTCGATCATGAAGACGTACGACTACATCAACCGGGTTGTGATAACGCTTCCGCTTACGGTCTACAAGGGTACTGCAAACGATACTCTCCCCTCTCGTTGCTATGCATCACCATGATCTTGCGTGTGCGAGGAAATTTTTGAAATTACTACGTTCCCCAACAGACGGTCTACGAGGGTACGTAGACAACACTCTCTCCTCTCGTCGCTATGCATCACCATGATCTTGCGTGTGCGTAGGAAATTTTTTGAAATTACTACGTTCCCCAACAGTGGCATCCGAGCCTAGGTTTTATATGTTGATGTTATATGCACGAGTAGAACACAAGTGAGTTGTGGGCGATATAAGTCATACTGCTTACCAGCATGTCATACTTTGGTTCAGCGGTATTGTTGGACGAAGCGGCCCGGACCAACATTACGCGTACGCTTACGCGAGACCGGTTCTCCCGACGTGCTTTGCACAGAGGTGGCTAGCGGGTGACAGTTTCTCCAACTTTAGTTAAACCGAGTGTGGCTATGCCCGGTCCTTGCGACGGTTAAAACAACACCAACTTGACAAACTATCATTGTGGTTTTGATGCGTAGGTAAGATTGGTTCTTGCTTAAGCCCGTAGCAGCCACGTAAAACTTGCAACAACAAAGTAGAGGACGTCTAACTTGTTTTTGCAGGGCATGTTGTGATGTGATATGGTCAAGACATGATGCTAAATTTTATTGTATGAGATGATCATGTTTTGTAACCGAGTTATCAGCAACTGGCAGGAGCCATATGGTTGTCGCTTTATTGTATGCAATGCAATCGCGCTGTAATGCTTTACTTTATCACTAAGCGGTAGCAATAGTCGTGGAAGCATAAGATTGGCGAGACGACAACGATGCTACGATGGAGATCAAGGTGTCGCGCCGGTGACGATGGTGATCATGACGGTGCTTCGGAGATGGAGATCACAGGCACAAGATGATGATGGCCATATCATATCACTTATATTGATTGCATGTGATGTTTATCTTTTATGCATCTTATCTTGCTTTGATTGACGGTAGCATTATAAGATGATCTCTCACTAAATTATCAAGAAGTGTTCTCCCTGATTATGCACCGTTGCGAAAGTTCTTCGTGCTGAGACACCACGTGATGATCGGGTGTGATAGGCTCTATGTTCAAATACAACGGGTGCAAAACAGTTGCACACGCGGAATACTCATGTTATACTTGACGAGCCAAGCATATACAGATATGGCCTCGGAACACGGAGACCGAAAGGTCGAGCGTGAATCATATAGTAGATATGATCAACATAGTGATGTTCACCAATGAAACTACTCCATCTCACGTGATGATCGAACATGGTTTAGTTGATTTGGATCACGTAATCACTTAGAGGATTAGAGGGATGTCTATCTAAGTGGGAGTTCTTAAGTAATATGATTAATTGAACTTAAATTTATCATGAAATTAGTCCTGGTAGTATTTTGCAAATTATGTTGTAGATCAATAGCTCGCGTTGTTGCTTCCCTGTGTTTATGTTGATGTATTCCTAGAGAAAATTGTGTTGAAAGATGTTAGTAGCAATGATGCGGATTGGATCCGTGATCTAAGGTTTATCCTCATTGCTGCACAGAAGAATTATGTCCTTGATGCACCGCTAGGTGAAGGACCTATTGCAGGAGCAGATGCAGACGTTATGAATGTTTGGCTAGCTCAATATGATGACTACTTGATAGTTTAGTGCACCATGCTTAATGGCTTAGAATCGGGACTTCAAAGACGTTTTGAACGTCATGGACCATATGAGATGTTCCAGGAATTGAAGTTAATATTTCAAGCAAATACCCGAGTTGAGAGATATGAAGTCTCCAACAAGTTCTATAGCTAAAAGGTGGAGGAGAATCGCTCAACTAGTGAGCATGTGCTCAGATTGTCTGGGTACTACAATCGCTTGAATCAAGTGGGAGTTAATCTTCCAGATAAGATAGTGATTGATAGAATTCTCTAGTCACCATCACCAAGTTAGTAAGAACTTCGTGATGAACTATAATATGCAAGGGATAACGGAAACAACTCCCAAGCTCTTCGTGATGCTGAAATCAACGAAGGTAGAAATCAAGAAAAACATCAAGTGTTGATGGTTGACAAGATCACTAGTTTCAAGAAAAGGGCAGAGGGAAGAAGGGGAACTTCAAGAAGAACAGCAAGCAAGTTTCTGCTCAAGTGAAGAAGCCCAAGTCTGGTCCTAAGCCTGAGACTAAGTGCTTCTACTGCAAAGGGACTGGTCACTGGAAGCGGAACTACCCCAAGTGATTGGAGGATAAGAAGGATGGCAAAGTGAAAATAAGTATATTTGATATACATGTTATTGATGTGTACTTTACTAGTGTTTATAGCAAACCCTCAGTATTTGATACTAGTTCAGTTGCTAAGATTAGTAACTCGAAATGGGAGTTGCAGAATAAACAGAGACTAGTTAAGGGTGAAGTGACAATGTGTGTTGGAAGTGGTTCAAAGATTGATATGATCATCATCGCACACTCCCTATAATTTCGGGATTAGTGTTGAACCTAAATAAGTGTTATTTGGTGTTTGCGTTGAGCATGAATATGATTTGATCATGTTTATTGTAATACGATTATTCATTTAAGTAAGAAGAATAAATTGTTGTTCTGTTTACATGAATAAAACCTTATATGGTTACACACCCAATGAAAATAGTTCGTTGGATCTCGATCATAGTGATACACATAATCATAATATTGAAACCAAAAGATGCAAAGTTAATAATGATAGTGCAACTTATTTGTAGCACTGCCGTTTAGGTCATATTGGTGTAAAGCGCATGAAGAAACTCCATGCTGATGGGCTTTTGGAATCACTTGATTATGAATCAGTTGATGCTTGCGAACCATGCCTCATGGGCAAGATGACTAAAACTCTGTTCTTCGGAACAATGGAGCGAGCAACAGATTTGTTGGAAATCATACATACTGATGTATGTGGTCCGATGAATATTAAGGCTCGCGACAGGTATCATTATTTTCTGATCTTCATAGATGATTTGAGTAGATATGAGTATATCTACTTGATGAAACATAAGTCTGAAACATTTGAAAAGTTCAAAGAATTTCAGAGTGAAGTGAAAAATCATCGTAACAAGAAAATAAAGTTTCTACGATCTGATCGTAGAGAAGAGTATTTGAGTTACGAGTTTGGCCTTTAGTTAAAAACAATGTGAAATAGTTTCACTACTCATGCCACCTGGAACACCACAATGTAATGGTGTGTCCGAACGTCATAACCATACTTTATTAGATATGGTGCGATCTATGATGTCTCTTGCCGATCTACCACTATTGTTTTGGGGTTATGCATTAAAGACAGCTGCATTCACGTTAAAAGGGCACCATCAAAATCCGTTGAGACGACGCCTTATGAACTGTGGTTTGGCAAGAAACCAAAGTTGTCGTTTCTGAAAGTTTGGGGCTGCGATGCTTATGTGAAAAAGCTTCAACCTGATAAGCTCGAACCCAAATCGGAGAAATGTGTCTTCATAGGATATCCAAAGGAAACTATTGGATACACCTTCTATCACAGATCCGAAGGCAAGACTTTTGTTGCTAAATTCGGAAACTTTCTGGAGAAGGAGTTTCTCTCGAAAGAAGTGAGTGGGAGGAAAGTGGAACTTGACGAGGTAACTGTACCTGCTCCCTTATTGGAAAGTAATACATCACAGAAAACTGTTTCAGTGGCACCTACACCAGTTAGTGAGGAAGCTAATGATGATGATCATGAAACTTTAGATCAAGATACTACTGATCCTCGTAGATCAACCAGAGTGAGATCCGCGCCAGAGTGGTACGGTAATCATGTTCTGGAAGTCATGCTACTAGATCATGATGAACCTACGAACTATGAAGAAGCGATGGTGAGCCCAAATTCCGCAAAATGGCTTGAAGCCATGAAATCTGAGATGGGATCCATGTATGAGAACAAAGTATGGACTTTGGTTGACTTGCCCGGTGATAGGCAAGCAATTGAGAATAAATGGATCTTCAAGAAGAAGACTGATGCTGACGGTAATATTACTATCTACAAAGCTCGACTTGTCGCAAAAGGTTTTCGGCAAGTTCAAGGGATTGACTACGATGAGACCTTCTCACCCGTAGCGATGCTTAAGTCTGTCCGAATCATGTTAACAATTGCCGCATTTTATGATTATGAAATTTGGCAGATGGATGTCAAAACTGCATTCCTGAATGGATTTCTGGAAGAAGAGTTGTATATGATGCAACCAGAAGGTTTTGTCGATCCAAAGGGAGCTAACAAAGTGTGCAAGCTCCAGCGATCCATTTATGGACTGGTGCAAGCCTCTCGGAGTTGGAATAAACGCTTTGATAGTGTGATCAAAGCATTTGGTTTTATACAGACTTTTGGAGAAGCCTGTATTTACAAGAAAGTGAGTGGGAGCTCTGTAGCATTTCTGATATTATATGTGGATGACATATTACTAATTGGAAATGATATAGAATTTCTGGATAGCATAAAGGGATACTTGAATAAGAGTTTTTCAATGAAAGACCTCGGTGAAGCTGCTTACATATTGAGCTTCAAGATCTATAGAGATAGATCAAGACGCTTGATAAGTTTTTTCAATGAGTACATACCTTGACAAGATTTTGAAATAGTTCAAAATGGAGCAGTCAAAGAAAGAGTTCTTGCCTGTATTACAAGGTGTGAAGTTGAGTAAGACTCAAAGCCCGACCATGGTAGAAGATAGAAAGAGAATGAAAGTCATTCCCTATGCGTTGGCCATAGGTTCTATAAAGTATGTCATGCTGTATACCAGATCTATTGTATACCCTGCACTGATTTGGCAAGGGAATACAATAGTGATCTAGGAGTAGATCACTGGACAGCGGTCAGAATTATCCTTAGTGAAATAAGGATATGTTTCTCGATTATGGACGTGACAAAAAGGTTCGTCGTAAAGGGTTACGTCGATGCAAGTTTTTGACACTGATCCAGATGATTCTAAATCTCAATCTGGATACATATTGAAAGTGGGAGCAATTAGCTAGAGTATCTCCGTGCAGAGCATTGTAGACATTGAATTTTGCAAAATACATACGGATCTGAATTTGGCAGGCCCGTTGACTAAATTTCTCTCACAAGCAAAACATGATCACTCTTTGGGTGTTAATCACATAGCGATGTGAACTAGATTATTGAATCTAGTAAACCCTTTGGGTGTTAGTCACATGGAGGTGTGAACCAATCACATAAAGATGTGAACTATTGGTGTTAATCACATAGCGATGTGATCTAGATTATTGACTCTAGTGCAAGTGGGAGACTGAAGGAAATATGCCCTAGAGGCAATAATATAGTTATTATTTATTTCCTTATATCATGATAAATGTTTATTATTCATGCTAGAATTGTATTAATCGGAAACATAATACATGTGTGAATACATAGACAAACAGAGTGTCACTAGTATGCCTCTACTTGACTAGCTCGTTAATCAAAGATGGTTATGTTTCCTAACCATAGACAAAAGAGTTGTTATTTGATTAATAGGATCACATCATTAGTTGAATGATCTGATTGACATGACCCATTCCATTAGCTTAGCACCCGATCATTTAGTATGTTGATATTGCTTTCTTCATGACTTATACATGTTCCTATGACTATGAGATTATGCAACTCCCGTTTGCCAGAGGAACACTTTGTGTACTACCAAACGTCACAACGTAACCGGGTGATTATAAAGGAGCTCTACAGGTGTCTCCAAAGGTAAATGTTGGGTTGGCGTATTTCGAGATTAGGATTTGTCACTCCGATTGTCGGAGAGGTATCTCTGGGCCCTCTCGGTAATGCACATCACATAAGCCTTGCAAGCATTACAACTAATGAGTTAGTTGCGAGATGATGTATTACGGAACGAGTAAAGAGACTTGCTAGTGACGATATTGAACTAGGTATTGAGATACCGATGATCGAATCTCGGACAAGTAACATACCGATGACAAAGGGAACAACGTATGTTGTTATGCGGTCTGACCGATAAAGATCTTCGTAGAACATGTAGGAGCCAATATGGGCATCCAGGTCCCGCTATTGGTTATTGACCAGAGAGGTGTCTCGGTCATGTCTACATAGTTCTCGAACCCGTAGGGTCCGCACGCTTAACGTTCGTTGACGATATAGTACTATGTGAGTTATGTATGTTTGTGACCGAATGTTGTTCGGAGTCCGGGATGAGATCATGGACATGACGAGGAACTCCGGAATGGTCCGGAGATAAATTTTGATATATGTGATAATAGTGTTTGGTCACCGGAAGGGTTCCGGAAATCACCGGAAGGGGTTCCGGATGTTTCCCGAAATGTTTGGGTACGAGAACACTTTATTTGGGCCAAAGGGGAAAGCCCACAAGGTTTTTGGAAAGCGCAAAAGGAAGTTTTGCGGAGTCCAGGGGCCAGACGCTAGGGTCCCTGGTGTCTGGGTCCAGACGCCGGGAACCCTGGCGTCTGGCCCTGGAGTCGGAGAAGGACTCTTGCCTTTCGGGTGAAACCGACTTTGTGGAGGCTTTTACTCCAAGTTTCGACCCCAGGGCTCAACATATAAATAGAGGGGCAGGGCTAGCACAAAGGACACATCAAGAAACACCAAGCCGTGTGCCGACAACCCCGTCTCCTCTAGTTTATCCTTTGTCATAGTTTTCATAGTGCTTAGGCAAATCCCTGCGGAGATTGTTCTTCACCAACACCGTCACCACGCCGTCGTGCTGCTGGAACTCATCTACTACTTCACCCCTCTTGCTGGATCGAGAAGGCGAGGACGTCACCGAGCCGAACGTGTGCAGAACTCGGAGGTGCCGTGCTTTCGGTACTTGGATAGGTCGGACGTGAATACGTATGACTACATCAACCGCGTTGATATAACGCTTCCGCGAACGGTCTACGAGGGTACGTAGACAACACTCTCCCCTCTCGTTGCTATGCATCACCATGATCTTGCGTGTGCGTAGGAAATTTTTTGAAATTACTATGTTCCCCAACAGAGATTAGCTTCAACTTTTTACTGGAGAGTGGTATTTAGTTGATTCTTTTTGCATATGATTACTAGAAAAATTCCTCAGGTCCACCAATTTATTTTATTATTTTTGGAGTTCCACAAGTATACGTTAGTTACAGATTACTACAGACTGTTCTGTTTTTGACAGATTCTGTTTTTCGTGTGTTGTTTGCTTATTTTGATGAATCTATGGCTAGTAAAATAGTTTATAAACCATAGAGAAGTTGGAATAAAGTAGGTTTAACACCAATATAAATAAATAATGAGTTCATTACAGTATCTTGAAGTGGTGTTTTGTTTTCTTTCGCTAACGGAGCTTACGAGTTTTCTGTTAAGTTTTGTGTTGTGAAGTTTTCAAGTTTTGGGTAAAGATTCGATGGACTATGGAATAAGGAGTGGCAAGAGCCTAAGCTTGGGGATGCCCAAGGTAATATTCAAGGATAACCAAGAGCCTAAGCTTGGGGATGCCCCGGAAGGCATCCCCTCCTTCATCTTCGTTCATCAGTAACTTTACTTGGAGCTATATTTTTATTCACCACATGATATGTGTTTTGCTTGGAGCGTCATTTTGTTTTCTTTAGCTTTGCTTGCTGCTTGAATAAAGTATCAAGATCTGAAATTCATAAATGTTAGAGAGTCTCCACATAGTTGCATAATTATCCGACTACTCATTGATTTTCACTTATATCTTTCGGAGTAGTTTTGTTATTGCTCTAGTACTTCACTTATATCTTTTAGAGCATGGTGGTAGTTTTATTTTGAAGAAATATATGAACTCTCATGCTTCACTTATATTATTTTGAGAGTCTTAAATAGCATGGTAATTGGCTTAAATAATCCTAATATGCTAAGCATACAAGATTTGTAAGAATTCTATGAGTGTGTTGAATACTAAGAGAAGTTTGATGCTTGATGATTGTTTCAAGATATGGAGGTAGTGATATTAAAGTCGTGCTAGTTGAGCAGTTGTGAATTTGAGAAATACTTGTGTTGAAATTTGCAAGTCCCGTAGCATGCACGTATGGTAAACGTTATGTAACAAATTTGAAACATGAGGTGTTATTTGATTGTCCTCCTTATGAGTGGCGGTCGGGGACGAGCGATGGTCTTTTCCTACCAATCTATCCCCCTAGGAGCATGCGCGTAGTGCTTTGGTTTTTGATGGCTTGTAGATTTTTGCAATAAGTATATGAGTTCTTCATGACTAATGTTGAGTCCATGGATTATACGCACTCTCACCCTTCCATCATTGCTAGCCTCTTCGGTACCGTGCATTGCCCTTTCTCACATTGAGAGATTATGCAAACTTCGCTGGTACATCCAAACCCCGTGATATGATACGCTCTTTCACACATAAACCTCCTTATATCTTCCTCAAAACAGCCACCATACCTACCTATTATGGCATTTCCATAGCCATTGTGAGATATATTGCCATGCAACTTTCCACCATTCTATTCATCATGACACGTCCATCATTGTCATATTGCTAGCATGATCATGTAGTTGACATAGTATTCGTGGCAAAGCCACGGTTCATAATTCTTTCATACATGTCACTCTTGATTCATTGCATATCCCGATACACAGCCGGAGGCATTCATATAGAGTCATACTTTGTTCTAGTATCGAGTTGTAATCATTGAGTTGTAAATAAATAGAAGTGTGATGATCATCATTCAATAGAGCATTGTCCCAAAAAAAAAGAGAAAGGCCAAAAAAAAGAAGGCCCAAATAAAAGGGCAATGCTACTATCCCTTTCTCCACACTTGTGCTTCGAAGTAGTACCATGATTTTCATGATAGAGAGTCTCTTGAGTTGTCACTTTCATATACTAGTGGGAATTTTTCATTATAGAACTTGGCTTGTATATTCCAATGATGGGCTTCCTCAAGTGCTCTAGGTCTTCGTGAGCAAGCAAGTGGATAAACACCCACTTATTAGTTTCTTTTGTTGAGCTTTCATTCATTTATAGCTCTAGTGCATCCGTTGCATGGCAATCCCTACTCCTCGCATTAACATCAATCAATGGGCATCTCCATAACTCATTGATTAGCCTTGTTGATTTTTGTCTTCTCCACATAACCCCCATCATCACATTCTATTCCACCCATAGTGCTATATCCATGGCTCGCGCTCATGTATTGCGTGAAAGTTTATAAGTTTGAGATTACTAAAGTATGAAACAATTGCTTGGCTTGTCATCGGGGTTGTGCATGATGAGAGCATTCTTGTGTGACAAAAATGGAGCATGACTAAACTATATGATTTTGTAGGGATGAACTTTCTTTGGCCATGTTATTTTGAGAGGACATAATTGCTTAGTTAGTATGCTTGAAGTATTATGATTTTTATGTCAATATGAACTTTTGTCTTGAATCTTTCGGATCTGAATATTCCTACCACAATTAAGAAGAATTACATTGAAATTATGCCAAGTAGCACTCCGCATCAACAATTCTTTTTTATCATTTACCTACTCGAGGACGAGCAGGAATTAAGCTTGGGGATGCTTGATATGTCTCCAATGTATCTATAATTTTTGATTGCTCCATGCTATATTATCTACTCTTTTGGGCAATATTGGGATTTATTATCCACTTTTATATTATTTTTGGGACTAACCTATTAACCGGAGGCCCAGCCCAGATTTGTTGTTTTTGCCTATTTCAGTGTTTCGAAGAAAAGGAATATCAAACGGAGTCGAAACTGAACGAAATCAACAGGAGGAGTTATTTTTGGAAGGAAAGCTAACGGATGGACTTGGACCCCACGTCAGGAGAGAAGGGAGGTGCCCACGAGGGTGGGGGCGCCCCCCCTAGGGCGCGCCCCCTGCCTCGTGGGGCCCCCGAAGCTCCACCAACATACTTCCTTCACCCATATATACCTACGTACCCTAAAACTTCCAGAACAGAGAATAGATTGGGAGTTCCGCCGCCGCAAGCCTCTGTAGCCACCAAAATTCAATCGGGACCCTGTTCCGGCACCCTGCCGGAGGGGGGAACCCTCACCGGTGGCCATCTTCATCATCCCGACGCTCTCCATGACGAGGAGGGAGTAGTTCACCCTCGGGGCTGAGGGTATGTACCAGTAGCTATGTGTTTGATCTCTCTCTCTCTCTCTCTCTCGTGTTCTTGATTTGGCATGATCTTGATGTATCGCAAACTTTGCTATTATAGTTGGATCTTATGTTGCTTCTCCCCCTCTACAATCTTGTAATGGATTGAGTTTTCCCTTTGAAGTTATCTTATCGGATTGAGTCTTTAAAGATTTGAGAACACTTGATGTATGTCTTGCCGTGCGTATCTGTGGTGACAATGGGATATCACGTGATTCACTTGATGTATGTTTTGGTGATCAACTTGCGGGTTCCTCCCATGAACCTATGCATAGGGGTTGGCACACATTTTCTTCATGATTCTCTGGAAGAAACTTTGGGCACTCTTTGAGGTTCTATGTGTTGGTTGAATAGATGAATCCGAGATTGTGTGATGCACATCGTATAATCATACCCCACGGATACTTGAGGTGACATTGGAGTATCTAGGTGACATTAGGGTTTTTGCTGATTTGTGTCTTAAGGTGTTATTCTAGTACGAACTCTAGGGCTGTTTGTGACACTTATAGGAATAGCCCAACGGATTGATTGGAAAGAATAACTTTGAGGTGGTTTCGTACCCTACCATAATCTCTTCATTTGTTTTACGCTATTAGTGACTTTGGAGTGACTCTTTGTTGCATGTTGAGGGATAGTTATATGATCCAACTATGTTATTATTGTTGAGAGAACTTGCACTACTCAAAGTATGAACCCTAGGCCTTGTTTCCTATCATTGCAATACCGTTTACGCTCACTTTTACCACTTGTTACCTTGCTGTTTTTATATTTTCAGATTACAAAACCTATATGTACCATCCATATTGCACTTGTATCACCATCTCTTCGCCGAACTAGTGCACCTATACAATTTACCATTGTATTGGATGTGTTGGGGACACAAGAGACTCTTTGTTATTTGGTTGCAGGGTTGCTTGAGAGAGACCATCTTCATCCTACGCCTCCTACGGATTGATAAACCTTAGGTCATCCACTTGAGGGAAATTTGCTACTGTCCTACAAACCTCTGCACTTGGAGGCCCAACAACGTCTACAAGGAGAAGGTTGCATAGTAGACATCAGGGATGTACATACCTATGGAAATGATTTTCTGGGATTCACCATGTGGGATGTACATACCTACATAAATGATTGGGTTTCGATGCCTCGCCCGATCGCACACGAGCTCATTTGGTGTCCCAAGAGGGCCTATCCCCGATGGTTTCTGGGTCGTGTGGGAAGGACCCCCCTATCGCCCACACTCACTTGGCGACGGTTCCAAATGCCGTCACGGAAAGGGGTTAAAAACCGTTTGTATAGCACCGACACGTACTAGTGTATGTTCCATGACAATACAAAAATTATCATCACGGAAGTGTCCACTTCCATGACGATAAATGGCGCGTCATGGAAGTGCTTTCGTCAAGGGTAACCGACACGTGACATCCACCGTAACGGGTCGTCATTAAGCTATCGGGTTCTGGTTTGAATCTCATAACCCGTTAACAGCCCGGACCAATGGGGATTTTCCACGTGTAAAATTCTCAGCGGCGAGAGGAACCACGTGTTGGCTCACCGTTGGGATAGATGTCATCCAGTCATTGGACCGGAGGAGCGTATGATATGTCGACACAAGGCATGGCCCAAGAGAGGCCCATTCCGGTGAAAGGGCCGGCCCGTTTGACTTGGTCAAAAGGTAGCGGGCCGCCCCACGAAAAGCCTGTTAACGGCGTGTTCGCATATAGCCCATTTACAGACCGCTAACTCACGGCCCATTACGGCCTATCCGAATTAGGCCAATAGTGTCATCTGGGCCGTCCAATATGATTCCAGCCCATTGTAACTTCCGGCCCATGTATTGTTGGGGAACGTAGCATGCAATTACAAAAAATTTCCTACGCTCATGCAAGATCTTTCTAGGAGATGCATAGCAACGAGAGGAGAAGAGTGTGTCCACGTACCCTCGTAGACCGAAAGCGGAAGCGTTAGGTTAATGCGGTTGATGTAGTCAAACGTCTTCACGATCCAACCGATCCAAGTACCAAACGTACGGCACCTCCGAGTTTAGTACACATTCGGCTCGATGACGTCCCTCGAACTCTTGATCCAGCGGAGGGTCGAGGGAGAGTTCTATCAGCACGACGGCGTGGTGACGGTGATGGTGATGTGATCCGTGCAGGGCTTCGCCTAAGCACTACGACGTTATGACTGCAGGAGTAAACTGTGGAGGGGGGCACCGCACACGCCTAAGAGAACAACTGATGTGCCTTTGGGGTGCCCCCCGCCCCCGTATGTAAAGGAGGGGAGGAGGAGATGGCCGGTCCTAGGGGTGGTGCACCATGGGGGGTCGTCCTACTAGGACTCCACTCCTAGTAGGATTCCCCCCCCCCCTCCCTCTTCCTTCCAACAGAGAGGGGAAAGGGGACAGAGTGGAGATGGAGAAGGAAAGGGGGATCGCGCCCCCACCCCTTGTCCAATTCGGATTGGGCAGGGGGAGGTGTGTGCCACCTCTTGTGGCCTACCTCCCTCTCTCCACTATGGCCCATGATGCCCATTAGCTTTCCCGGGGGGTTCCGGTAACCTCCCTGTACTCCGAAAAATCCCCGAACCTCTTCGGAACCAATTTAGTGTCCGTATATAACCTTCCAATATATCAATCTTTACCTCTCAACCATTTCGAGACTCCTCGTCATGTCAGTGATCTCATCTGGGACTCCGAACAAACTTCGGTCACCAAATCACACAACTTATAATACAAATCGTCATCACACGTTAAGCGTGCGGACCCTACGGGTTCAAGAACTATGTAGACATGACCGAGACACATCTCCGGTCAATAACCAATAGCGGAACCTGGATGCTCATATTGGTTCCTACATATTCTATGAAGATCTTTACCGGTCAAACCACATAACAACGTACGTTATTCCCTTTGTCATCGGTATGTTACTTGCCTGAGATTCGATCGTCGGTATCATCATACCTAGTTCAATCACATTACCGGCAAGTCTCTTTACTCGTTCCATAATGCATCATCCCGTAACTAACTCATTAGTAACATTGCTTGCAAGGCTTATAGTGATGTGCATTACCGAGAGGGCCCAGAGATACCTCTCCGATACTCAGAGTGACAAATCCTAATCTTGATCTATGCCAACCAAACAAACACCTTAGGATACACCTTTAGAGCATATTTATAATCACCCAGTTACGTTGTGACATTTGATAGCACACAAGGTGTTCCTCCGGTATTCGGGAGTTGCATAATCTCATAGTCAGAGGAATATGTATAAGTCATGAAGAAAGCAATAGCAATAAAACTTAACGATCATTATGATAAGCTAGCGGATGGGTCTTGTCCATGACATCATTCTCTAATGATGTGATCTAGTTCATCAAATGACAACACATGTCTATGGTCAGGAAAAATAACCATCTTTGATCAACGAGGTAGTCAAGTAGAGGCATACTAGGAACACTCTGCTTTGTCTATGTATTCACACATGTACTAAGTTTCCGATTAATCATGAATAATAAATATTTATCATGATATAAGGAAATATAAATAACAACTTTATTATTGCCTGTAGGGCATATTTCCTTCAGTCTCCCACTTGCACTAGAGTCAATAATCTAGATTACATACTAATGAATCTAACACCCATGGAGTCTTGGTGCTAATCATATTTTGCTCGTGGAAGAGGCTTAGTCAACTGGTTTGCAACATTCAGATCCGTATGTATTTTGCAAATCTCTATGTCTCCCTCCTTGACTTGATCGCGGATGGAATTGAAGTGTCTCTTGATGTGTTTGGTTCTCTTGTGAAATATGGATTCCTTCATCAAGGCAATTGCTCCAGTATTGTCACAAAAGATTTTCATTGGACCCGATGCACTAGGTATTACACCTAGATCGGATATGAACTCCTTCATCCAGACTCCTTCATTTAATGCTTCCAAAGCAGTTATGTAGTCTGCTTCACACGTAGATCCTACCACGACGCTCTGCTTGAAACTGCACCAACTGACAGCTCCACCATTCAATATAAATACGTATCCGGTTTGTGACTTAGAGTCATCTGGATCAGTGTCAAAGCTTGCATCAACGTAACCATTTACAACAAGCTCTTTGTCACCTCCATAAACGAGAAACATATCCTTAGTCCTTTTCAGGTATTTAAGGATGTTCTTGACCGTTGTCCAGTGATCCACTCCTGGATTACTTTGGTACCTCCCTGCTAAACTTATAGCAAGGCACACATCAGGTCTGGTACATAGCATTGCATACATGGTAGAACCTATGGCTGAGACATAGGGAATGACTTTCATTTTCTCTCTATCTTCTGAAGTGGTTGGGCATTGAGTCTGACTCAACTTCACACCTTGTAACACAGGCAAGAACCCTTTCTTTAACTGATCCATTTTGAACTTCTTCAAAACTTTATCAAGGTATGTGCTTTGTGAAAGTCTAATTAAGCGTCTTGATCTATCTCTATAGATCTTGATGCCCAATATATAAGCAGCTTCATCGAGGTCTTTCATTGAAAAAATCTTTTTCAAGTATCCTTTTATGCTATCTAAAAATTCGGTATCATTTCCAGTCAACAATATGTCATCTAAATATAATATTAGAAATGCTACAGAGCTCCTAGTCACTTTCTTGTAAATACAGGCTTCTCCAAAAGTCTGTATAAAACCATATGCTTTGATCACACTATCAAAGCGTATATTCCAACTTCGAGAGACTTGCACCAGTCCATAAATGGATCGCGGGAGCTTGCACACTTTGTTAGCACCTTTAGGATCGACAAAACCTTCTGGTTGCATCATATACAACTCTTCTTTAAGAAATCCATTAAGAAATGCAGTTTTGACATCCATTTGCCAAATTTCATAATCATAAAATGCGGCAATTGCTAACATGATTCGAACAGACTTAAGCATCACTACGGGTGAGAAGGTCTCATCGTAGTCAACTCCTTGAAATTGTCGAAAACCTTTCGCAACAAGTCGAGCTTTGTAGACAGTAACATTACCGTTAGCGTCAGTCTTCTTCTTGAAGATCCATTTATTCTCTATGGCTTGCCGATCATCGGGCAAGTCAACCAAAGTCCACACTTTGTTCTCATACATGGATCCCATCTCAGATTTCATGGCCTCAAGCCATTTCGCGGAATCTGGGCTCATTATCGCTTCCTCATAGTTCGCAGGTTCGTCATGGTCTAGTAACATGACTTCCAGAACAAGATTACCGTACCACTCTGGTGCGGAACGTACTCTGGTTGACCTACGAGGTTCAGTAGTAACTTGATCTGAAGTTTCATGATCATCATCATTAACTTCATCACTAATTGGTGTAGGCATGATGTCTACTACACAACTTGTTCTTGTAGACTCGTGTTGGGCCTCCAAACGCAGAGTTTTGTAGGACAGTAGCAAATTTCCCTCAAGTGGATGACCTAAGGTTTATCAATCCGTGGGAAGCGTAGGATGAAGATGGTCTCTCTCAAACAACCATGCAACCAAATAATAAAAAGTCTCTTGTGTCCCCAACACACCAAATACAATTGTAATTTGTATAGGTGCACTAGTTCGGCGAAGAGATGGTGATACAAGTGTAGTAATGATAGTAGATATTAATTTTTGTAAGAAGAACAATAAAAAACAGCATGGTAGCAATTGATAAAACGGAGCACAAACGGTATTGCAATGCTTGAAAATGAGGCCTAGGGTCCGTACTTTCGATGTCTCACCCAAAACTTGAAAACTTCAATCACACAGGCGCGGACGTCGCAGAGCCCACGGCGGCCTCCTTCGCCAGCTGCTATCAGTGTGCTCATCTACGGCTCCCTTCTCCAAGCCATCTTCGACCTTAGGGACGAGACTATCGTGCTCGACGAGGTGGACGAGCTCCTTGAGCTCATGAAGAGGATGCGGACGATGCTCAGCATCAACCGGATGCTTCAAAACGTGTGCTTCCCCTAGGTCCTCTTCCAGCAGTACGTGGCCACCGGGCAGATTGAGCCGGACCTTACGGGCGCGGCGCTTGCGGTGCTCACTCAGGTGGCGGCCGACGCAGCCGCCAGGCAGGAGAAACCCCGTGTACGCGCGAGCTCCACCGCTATTGGCGCGATACCTGACTGGTCCGAGAAGCGCCTGCTTGACTACCATGAGTTGTACAGGAATGGTGGCACTCGCACCGCCATGTTTAACTGTGCTCTGTCTTTGGCGCTCGCTGCCGGCAAGATCATCACCGAAAGTGTGCTAGGTATGGGCGTCAGTGTGTCGCAGACCGATCACGATGCATCGGCGATCGCGTTGATTACTATCCGTTGCTCGATGAGAAGCGCCTTCAGCAAGGTCCTCGAGAGCGAGCTCGGGAAAGAGGACAACTTGATCTCCAGCCACTAGCGCGACGTTGATGACAGCAGAGAGATCCTGACGAGCGCGCGCGGCAACACGTACCACGGCAGACAGAGCGCGAGCACGGCAGGCGAGCAAAACCTACGACTGTCCACCAGTCGCGGCACGCAGCACCTCTACATCTGGCTCAACACGCTCCCCTACATCCTCAGCCACATCCAGGAGCTCGACAAGTCACTCTCCTCCGTAGGCGGCAGGACGTGCACCTCTCCATCCGCCGCGAGCAGGATCCTCGCTGCACCATGCTGCCACTTCGACCATGCTCGCGCGACGGCCCAGTCGGCCATCGGCCACGTCGCCGAGGTGGTCGCGTACCGGCTCATCTTCTTCGACTTAAACCACTCGTTCTACGACAGGCTGTACGCAGGGGGCGGAGGGAGAGCAGAGGAAGAGCAATCTGTTGACCAGGCGGAGGGGAAGAGCGAGGTGCTGATCTATAGTGGTGGACAGGCGATTTTACAAATAAAACCCTTGGTTCCCAGCGTATTTAGTTGAACCAGGCGACGTGGCAGTCAGCGCCCGCGTGGCACGAGTTGACCGCTGCCTAATCAGCGAATACGTAGAGCAAACTGTATAATGGACCGTATGTGAACCCTAAGACAAATTTAGGGATGGTATTTCAGGTATTTTGAACTACAAGGACTAAAGTGACCACCATCGCAAATTTAAGGACCTATAGTGATTTTTTCTCTATTTCCAACACTGCTAACTCAGAGCATCTCCAGCCGTTGGCCCCCCAGGACGCGTAAAAATCGCCCCCTGGGGGTGAGCCGGCGATACAATCGGCGCTGGGGGTTTTGCGCCCAGTCGTCGCCCCCAGCACGCCCCCAGGCGCCGAAATTGGCCTACTTTGCAGCCCCATTTCGGTGAATAAAGGGCCCATATGGGCGGGAATAGGCCCATATGCGGCGTGGTTTGCCGTGTCTCGGCGTTCAATTATCAACACAATTATTTCTTATCACATATTTCATCACAGAAAAATCAAATACTTCAACAAAATAGTACAACAACAAATAGTTCAATACAAATTATATAGTTCAACAAATAAAAACTCATATTTCATCACACGGCGTCCCCCTTGAGCCTCCATAGGTGCTCAATCAGATCTTTCTGAAGTTGATGATGCACCTGTGGGTCTCGGATCTTGTTGGGGATATTACTACTGGGCGTAAACCGGCCTACCTGGGCCGGGTTAACTTCATCAGTAGTTAAGCATGTTACAGCCCAAGAAGGTAGATAAGGGCTTAAGGCCCATAATTGGTTTAAGCCCTATAGCCATAAACCGGCATCGATATGTAACTTGTATTGTAAGTTAGGAATAAGTAGAGACCAAACCGGACACGTCTATGAGCCGGTGATGGGACTCTGTAAATCGACGGGACGCCCCGGCGGCGGTTCAAGGACAACAGACAACAACTCGAGACTTAGGCGAAGCTTGTTTGCTCCCTAGTCATCGAAACCCCATTAATTCCATCACAACTAGACATAGGCTTTTACCTTCATCGAAGGGGCCGAACTAGTATAAACTCTCTTGTGTCCCTGTGTCCGCTTTAACCACTTCAAGCTAACCCGTAGCAATGGCTCCATGACTAAGTCCTTTCATGAGGACATTTGCCGTGACAAAACCACGACAGTTGGCGCCCACCGTGGGGCTACCGCATGATGGTTTCAAGTTCTTGGAGGGCAACTTCGAAGGACTCAAGGGCTACGCTGTAGGCCGGATGACCAAGAGTCGTCGCGGCAAACTCTACATCGACGATGCAGGATGGGGCCCCGAGACCGGCTCGATTGAGTACGGATACCGGGTCCCCTTTGGTGGCATACACGTCTTCATTGGCAAGATGGGTGAACCGGGCCCTGAGCCGGACATCTGCATCGACCTCGTCGAAATGGCTCAGCGTGCGCGATCTGCCCAGGTTAAACCGGCCGTGAAGAGTGCCTTCGTGGGAGTCATCCACGGAGGAGAATATGAGGATGGATCGGAATCTGGTGGTGAGACCGTCGTTTATTCCGGCGACGAGTCCTCAACCGGAGAAACCGAATCGTTGTATCAGCTACAAGATGGCCGGAATGGGGGCTGTTCCGATGGCGACAGTATTCCGGACCCCTCTGATCTGCCCAACTGGGTTGGAATATTCATGGCCGGTACACAGGCGGCGATCCACTCTTCGACCGCAACAGCAATGATCTTCGGGTCACTGGCGGCGACGGCTGCTGGGGCAGGAGGCCCTGTGCGCCCACCGGCTCAAGTTTTGTCTGATCTGTTTGATGCGTTGGCTACGCTTATGGCAGAGGCTAACCCGGCAGATCAGGATGCCCACAACGCAGAAATTGCGAAGGTGAGGGAACAAATCACTATGGCCAAGGCCGATCTAGCAGCCGAGAATGCCAGGATGACCGCAGAGCGGGCCGCTTTGGATGCGCATGCCTATAGGCTTATGCTGGATCAGAACGCGTCGCATGAAGTCCTGAAGAGGAAGCATCGATCTCGTTTGCCTCCGGTTTTCGAAGCCAGAGATCTCTTTAACACCCTAGGAGCGGGAACCAGTAACCCGCCGGTGGTAAACCGGGCGGAAGCACCAGGGACGGGCGCGCCGGGTCAGCCTCGCTTGATGGATCCGCCTCGTCAAAACACTATCGTACCTCAGGCTGTCCCGACACCGCCAGGTCATTATTCCAATCCAATGGACAACCTTGTTGCTACCGCTTCACGACTGGAGGCCATTCCATTCCCCGCAGGCGGTGGAAACGCGCCGGGTTAAGGAGCTTCTTCGAACAGCTTTGATTCAACAGGAAGCATACTCATACAGTCGTGACCCAATTCACTCCACCCCTCGTCCGAGCCGGAGCTACAGCAGGCTTATGGATGAATCGTCCGTATCAAGCAATACACGAAACCGTGATGCGCCCCGTGGCAACAACCCGGCAGCTGGTGTCGGTGATGCCCAGGAAGTGGTGGACCGGGCCCGAGCGTGCAAGGAGGCCGAGTTAGCGGCGCAGTATGAGGCTCGTCAGCTTACGCCGGTTCGGCCAACCACCTCGATCGAGCCAAGCGTTACTTCTAGTTCTTTGGGGTGCCTTGTTTTGTCCCCACTTTACGCAATGTGCGCCTGCCCAAGGATTTCAAGGGCCCACGCAAGGTGCCAAATTACACTGCCGATTTGTCTCCAGAAACATGGGTGGAGAGCTATGAGATGGACATGGAGATGCTTGATGTGGATGACGCGGCGTGTGCAAAGTACTTCACCATGATGCTCGAAGGGACGGCCCGTACTTGGTAAAAAAGTTTACCGGCCAACTCTATCAGTTCATGGGCCCAATTGCGAGCCCGGTTTATCCAGAATTTCAAGGATACATGTAAACAGCCTATGTCGATAGTGGACTTAGAGGCCTGTGTCCAGGAGGAAGGAGAATCAACGACCCGTTGGGTGCGTCGGGTCTCGAAAATTTTGCATTCGTCAGACCGTATCAACGCCGATACCATGGTTATAACCTTGGAAGGCAACTGCCGGTTTGAACCTCTGAAGTTGAAATTGGGACGGTTGAAACGCCATTGCAACGATATGGGGACCCTCATGGCTGCGCTAGTGAAGTATGCTGATTCTGATAGTACCAAGGATCCCGAGTCTGATGATGACAAGGCAGGGAAGGGAAAGAAGAGCAGCAACTCCAAAGGGCAGCAACACAACACGACAGGTCATGGAAATGGAGGCAAGCGTAAAGCGGATAGCAGCATGGACTTTGTGGCCAATACCAACACGCAGGACAAGGGCCAGCGACGAAAGGGTAAACCATCGAATCGCAGCGGAGCGCCTAATCCAAACCCGGACCGCCTGACCTATCTGTTGAACCAGCCCTGTCCAAAGCATGGGACGAAGGAGATGCCAGCCAACCACCTTTGGAAGGATTGCTACATTATGCAGGAGTTCAAGAATTCTAATGCTTTCCGGTATGATCATGGATCAGGTGGTGGCTCAGGATCCGGATCCCATGGGCCGGGTTACGGTGGAGAAAATTCCGGTTCAGGCTTCAATCAGGGCGGACATAACAATCAAAGTAATCAGAATAGCCAAGGTGGTTACAACCAGCAGCAGCAGCAGTCGGGTTATCAGAGCAACCGAAGCAGTTGAATAGTGGGCAATATCATGTCTTCACCACTAGCTTGGACAAGCGAGACCGGAAGCTTCATAAGCGGGCGGTAAATTCTGTTGAACCGGCCGTGCCCCGTTATTTACGCTGGTCTGAATAGCCAATTGTATGGAGCAGAGAGGATCACCCTCCCCGGGTTGACAATCCGGGTCAACTAGCATTGGTGGTGGCACCTCAGGTGGGAGGTTATAAATTCACCAAGGTGCTCATGGATGGAGGGAGCAGCATTAACATCCTATACTATGAACCCTTCCGCCGTATGGGACTAATAGATAAAAATCTGAAACCGTCCAATACGGTATTCCATGGTGTGGTACCTGGTAAGTCAGCGTATCCTGTTGGCAAGATAGCTCTGGAAGTCGCCTTTGGAGATGATCATGATTCCAGGTCAGAGACATTGACTTTTGAGGTGGTGAAGATCCAGAGCCCATATCACGCCCTATTTGGGCGGCCGGCTTATGCCAAACGGCACAGCCCTGTTATGATTATTTACAGCTCAAGATGCCGGGTCACAAGGGAACAATAACTGTTCATGGAAGCCGCAAAATCGCTTTGGAGTGTGAAGAAGGTGATGCGGCTTATGCGGAGTCGGTTTGCGCCACAGAGGAGCTGAAGTACTATAAGGACAATGTTGATCCGGCAGACATGACTCCGTTGAAGAAGCCAACTACGGAGCATGATCCGGCTCTGAAGTTCAAATCGGCAGCTGAGACTAAGCTTGTTGACTTCGTACCTGGCGATTCGTCCAAGCAGTTTAGTATTAGTGCTAACTTGGATCCAAAATAGGAAAGCGCGCTCATCGAGTTCATCCGTGAGAATCGGGACATTTTTGCATGGAAGCTTTCTGACATGCCAGGTGTACCGAGGCAACTCGCTGAGCACACTCTTAATGTTGATCCAAAGTACAAACCGGTGAAACAGTTTCTCCGCCGGTTTAATGAAGAAAGACGCAAAGCTATTGGAGAAGAGGTAGCCGGGCTCTTAGCGGCTGGCTTTATCGTTGAAGTTTTTCATCCTGAATGGCTGGCTAATCTGGTGCTGGTCCTTAAGAAAAACGGCACCTAGCGCATGTGTGTGGATTACACAGATCTTAACAAGGCTTGTCCAGCAGATCCTTTTGCCCTCCCCCGTATTGATCAAATTATTGATGCTACGGCGGGTTGCAAGCGTTTGAGTTTTCTGGATGCATATTCTGGTTATCATCAGATCAAGGTGGCAGTTAAGGACCAGGAGAAGACGGCGTTCATAACTCCCTTTGGAGCCTTCTGCTATGTATCTATGCCCTTTGGGCTCAAGAGTGCCCAGGCAACGTATCAACGGTGTGTACAGAATTGCCTTCATAAACAGATTGGCCGTAATGTACATGCCTATATGGATGATATTGTGGTTAAGTCAAGGGAGAAGGAGACTCTGGTTGACGATTTGAAGGAAACCTTTGATAACCTACGGACATACAAGATGATGCTCAACCCAGCCAAATGTGTTTTTGGTGTACCGGCAGACAAGTTATTGGGTTTTCTGGTGTCCAACAGGGGAATTGAGGCTAATCTGGAGAAGATCACAGCTATCACCTCCCTGGCTAAACCGAAGTGTATCAATGACGTTCAACGCTTGGCAGGCCGGATTGCCGCGTTGAGCCGGTTTATCAGCCGCCTTGGTGAGAAGGCGATTCCTTTGTATCAGATGCTGAAGAGGATGGACCAATTCGTCTGGAGTTCTGCTGCTGATAAAGCGTTTGAGGATTTAAAGCGGCAGCTAGCCAATCCACCTATTCTCGCTGCTCCAATTGACAAGGAACCGTTGCTACTATATGTCGCAGCTAATGCTCGTGCAGTCAGCGTGGCTATTGTGGTGGAGCGCAAGGAGGCAGGCAAGGAGTATCCGGTTCAGTGTCCGGTCTACTATATCAGCGAGGTGCTTATTGAGTCCAAGCAACTGCACCCGCATTGGCAGAAGTTGGTATATGGAGTTTTCATGGCAAGCCGGAAGCTTAAGCAGTACTTCCAGGGACACCCCATCACAGTGGTCAGTTCTGCTCCCTTGGGAGATATAATCCAGAATAGCGAAGCAACTGGCCGGATTGCCAAGTGGGCTATAGAGCTTGGGCCACACGGATTGAAATGCGTGCCTCGAACGGCGGTTAAGTCTCAAGCACTTGTGGATTTCATCAATGATTGGACAGAACTGCAAGCACCTGAAGAGAAGCCGGATCACACCTATTGGACTATTCATTTTGATGGGTCCAGGCAATTGGAGGGCTCGGGGGCTGGAGTCGTGTTAACTTCCCCATGAGGTGATAAGTTCTGTTACGTTCTCCGCTTAATGTTCCCTTGTACTAACAATGCAGATGAGTACGAAGCTTTACTCCATGGTCTCCGGATGGCTAAGGAGATGAATCTGAGCCAGGTTAAGTGCTTCGGTGACTCAGATCTGGTGGCTCAACAAGTGTCTGGCACCTGGGATTCCAAGGACCCGCTCATGGCAGCATATCGTCATGAGGTGGATATTGTTGCAGGTCACTTCAAGGGTTATCAGGTGGATCACGTGGACCGACGGAAGAATGAAGCGGCGGACGCTTTAAGCCGGTTGGGCTCTCAACGTAAACCGGTCCCGCCTAATGTCTTCTTGGATATTCTGCATAATCCGTCTGTCAAGCTCCCTGGTGAAGAGGATTTGGCTATTCCTGATCCGAAGCTTCAATTGGTGGCGGCTCTTCATGTCATCCCGGATTGTACGATTCCTTATCTCGCATATATGAACCGGGGCGAGTTACCAGAAGATGAGACCCTGGCCAGGCAGGTAATCCGGCGATCCAAGTCCATGACTATTATCAATGGCGAGTTGCATCATTGCAGTGTATCAGGGGCATTTCAACGTTATGTGTCTCCTGAGGAAGGCTGTGAAATCTTGCGTGAGATCCATGAAGGGGTCTGTGGTCACCACGCCGGTTCAAAATCTTTGGTGGCTAAAGCGTTTCGCCACGGTTTTTATTGGTTAACTGCTCATGCTGATGCAGAGGACCTAGTTAAGCGATGTGATGGCTGTCAGAAGTTCTCAAGACGCGCTCATGTGCCGGCTCAAGAATTGAGGATGATTCCAATTACTTGGCCGTTTGCGACTTGGGGGCTAGATATGGTTGGACCTTTCAAAAGGTCCAAGGACAAGAAGACCCACCTTTTGGTGGCAGTTGACAAGTTTACAAAGTGGGTGGAAGCGGAACCCGTCAGCAAGTGTGACGCAGCCACGGCGGTTCAATTCATCAAAAAGATGATCTTCCGGTTTGGCTTTCCACACAGCATCATCACTGATAATGGTACCAACCTGTCCAAGGGCGCTATGAAGGAGTTCTGTCAACGTGAGCACATCCGGCTTGACGTTTCCTCAGTGGCTCACCCACAGTCCAATGGCCAAGCAGAGAGGGCTAATCAAGAGATCTTGCGAGGCATCAAGCCCTGGCTTATGGTTCCTTTGCAACGGATGCCAGGTTGTTGGGTTGAAGAGTTACCATCTGTATTATGGAGCATCAACACCACACCCAACAGATCGACAGGATACACGTCATTCTTCATGGTCTACGGAGCGGAGGCGGTTCTGCCCAGTGACATCCGTCATGACTCACCTCGTGTAGTGGCTTATGTTGAAGCGGACAACGAGGCAGCACGGCAAGATGCTTTAGACCTGCTGGACGAGGAGCGAGATCTCCGTCGCTATCACAGTCGCCGAGTCAGAACCGGAACCTTTCAAGAAGGCGATTTAGTACTTCGGCTCATCCAAGATCAAACTGATATGCACAAGTTATCCCCACCTTGGGAAGGACCTTTCGTGGTCAGCAAGAATCTGCACAACGGGTCATGCTACCTGATAGATATCCGAGAACACAAAGACTCGCGTACATCAGAGGAGGAGACCAACAGGCCATGGAACATAGCTCATCTACGACCTTACTATACTTGAGCCATAGGCTCTAATTATGTACATATTATGACCATGTATATATTATGATCAATGCAATAAACCGGAGCCTCAGCTAAAGCGGGGTATCTGTTATTTTTACATCATGTGTGGTTACACGGAGTTTTTGTCTTAAAACGGCCTCCGGTTTAACCCTTGAGTTGGCTTTTCCAAAAAGCCTTATATCATGTCACTGGGGGGCTTGGTCGTGTCCGAACCAATGCAACACCCTTTGATAGGCGAAAGCCACGGAATCACTTGGGGACTTGGTCACGTCTAAACCAGTCACGCCTCTTGATCGGCCTAAGGCCACAGAATCACTTGGGGGCTTTGGTCAAACCCGAACCATCGCTACACCTCTTGATCGACATAATGCCACTGCATCATTTGGGGACCTGGCTGACTTGAACCATAGCTACGCCTATTGGGGGCTTGGTCGTGTCCGACCATGGTAATGCCACTTGATCGGCCCAACAGCCTCTTTTTGCAAATGGTTTTATTTTTGCCTTTGCTTCAATTTTGTTTCTCTTTTGATACATATTTCTTTTGCTGTGTTTTTAAACCGACAATTATTAAACCGGATTGACTGTCAATCGATGGAACATGGTCAACTCTTAATCCGGAGACTATTTTCCCGGTTTGATTTTTTTGTTAACATCCTGTTATGGAGTAACACCGGTGTTTATCATAACCCGGAACGGTTTACCTGGTAAACCAACATTATATACACAGGAGCTGTTTTCTCCTTCAACAAGTGTGGATTTTAAAACTCCGTTTCAAGATTGGCTCAGCCAGCTTCATGCCCCATGATGGCAGGTATTATGTATCACAGTATTTGATCATACGATTAAATCTAAGATATTATCTTCGATTTCATGTCCACAGATATCATGACCCGCCCGGCGGTACAACCGCAGCGGCGCTTTAAGTTTTTTACTGCAGAAAACATCTTGGAGATTGATAATTCAAAGGAAGCATAAGTTGCAAATAACTATGCACGAAGGCATATCAAAACCAATTATATCAGCTAGCCTATTACAAGGCAACACGGTGCCCAGCTAAGATCATTGTTTTTCTGCATAACACAAAGGAGCAGTAACTTAAACCAGTTTCCGGTTCACGCTTGGTCACCTGCTTGGCCTGATGGTTGCGGGTCAACCCGCGCCGCTTCAGCTTCTACTTCTCTACCCAGCGGCTGGAAATCAACAGTTTTCCAGTCGATTCCAGTTAATTCTTGAAAGACAGCTTCATCATTGATCAACAACGACGGTTCAATGTCAGGAGCGTAAGTATGCTTACGGATTGGGGGTATAAGGTTCTCCGCTTCAGGAATTGGTGCAGCCACTCGTTTGTTTTGGTCATCATATTGGGCTTGATAGTGAGACAAATTTGCCTCTTCAACCAATAGACAAGCCAGAGGGCGCACTTCCCGATTTATCGCTCGAAGATCCTCTTCACTAAACTCTGTCCCATCTTCCTTCAAACTGGGGTAGCCCTGGGCCGCTTCAACAGGATCAAAATCCGGCACCCACGCTTTTGCCCGGATTAAGGCATTGATAGCACCGGTTCGAGCAGCAGACTTCTTCAGCTCTTCAACCCGGGCAGGAAGCATAGACAACCTTTTAATAGTGTCCTGGATCAAGACGGGGGCCGGGTTGTTGTGGGAAGCAGTACAGATGATCTGTTGTGCACCAGTGTACAATTGCTCTATCAATGTATATGCGGCTTTCAATTTCTTCCGCACATCTGATCCCAAGTGACCAATGTGTGTCCCTGTATCATTCAAAGGATCAATAAACCGACCATTACATGAGAAGGCCTCGTTACTTCAGAAAACAAGAAGGCTTACCAAAGACAGCAGCGGTCATGGCATGTACTTGCCGCTTTACACTTGTCAATTCATCCACTACCGGTTTAAGTGCAGCCTCGGCCTTCTCAGCTTGTTGAGTTAAAGCGGCCTTTTCAGTGGTCCAATCCGCCCGCTCTTTGTTGTAGCCCTCCTTAAGCTTTTCCATGACACTTAAAGCACTGGTTAATTCCTCTTTTGCCTTAGAGGTTTCAGCTTGTTGGGACTTCAGATTTTCTTGCAGGTCGGCGATTTGGCTTTCTCTTTTGCTCAGCTCAGCCTGCATACAGACAATAATATGATTCAGATGACAGTACAGAATTGAAGTACCAACCGCATAACAAGTTATGCCCTTGGTACTTGGGGGCTAATGCATATTTGCTCTTCATCCTACAATTTTTTACAAAGTCCCAAGCTCAATACAAGTATTCAACTTGGCACTTGGGGGCTAATGGCTATTTGCTCAATAACTACTGATGCTGCAATCTTTATTACCTAAAGTCCCAGTTTAACTGCATTAAGTTGAACTAGCCCTTGGAAGCTACATCAGCAAAATTCAGATAAATTGAAGTTCACATTGGAAAGTCCCGGTTTAAGTTGAAATCTTAAACCGTCACTTGGGGGCTATTGGAGTTGACAGATTGAAGTATACAAGCAGAAAAGCATATGGAAATTACCTCATATTTGTCCTTCATCATATTAACCAGACCGGCTTCATAGTCACGGCTAGTGTATAGCCGGTTCAGATAGCCGAAATGGAGATCTTGGGTGTTCAGAGCGGCGTAAGTGGCCAAATCGGCATTCCATTTGCCCTTGCCAATCGCAGAAAACTCATCTTTGGCAGTGTGTTTGGTTAAAGCGACAGGATTGCTTGGCTCGGTACGACCAATGCCAGTGATAACAACATCATCATCTTTAGCTTCGCCGGTTCGTACTGGAGTCGCCGGTTTGTCAGCTTGCTTCGATGGGCTAATTGTTCTTTCAATCCGGACAGAGCTTGTGGGTTGATCAATAGGGCCTGTGGTATCAATATGTGCTTCTTCAGTGACGAAGTCATGGTATTGTGGTGGTGGGTCGTTTAGCACATCATCACGGATGGGTTCTTCGGGATCTGGTATTTTGTCCGGTTCAGGAGCGACATTTTCTTCTGCCGCTTTGTCCAGACGAGCCTTCTTGCTTGGCCTAGGCTTGGCCCTGAAAGGAATAAGAAGGATCAATACAGTGTATGTTAAAAAATAATGCATCAGAAAAATTATAAGGAATATGGATCACCCAAGCACCGTTTTGAGTGGTGGAAGCTGGGTGGCTGATGACTCGCCTAAAGACGAATGAGAAGTGCCCTGATAATCGGAGTTAGATGGATTAAGAGGTTGACGAAAACAACCCGCTTTGGGACAAGCATTGACAAGAGAGTTAGAGACCTCTGAACGGCGTTTCCAAACCGGACTGTTCGGTAAACCGGCCGAGGTAACTACCTGGCAGCTGTGCCGAGTTGTGCGGCGAGCTTCATGCTGTTGTGTCTTCACAAGAAAGTTTGGGTCCAAATAAGCAAGAGGATGAGAAAATTTAACTTTCCGGTTTGCCCGACGGATTTTTAGTGAGGGCAAAGGGTTTGAGTCAGAGGAGAGAGCGATTACCTCTACAGCATCAGCATGACTGACTTCAGCGTCGTCCTGTCAATGATCATTATCAATAAGGCGTGTGAAAACTAAACCAAGTGAGTCAAGCTCTACCTCAAGGTCCGGATTACCCACATCATCATCAGCTGGTGGATCAGAAGATGCAGTGGTTTTCTTCCTGTTAGCCGGTCTCTTGACAACTCTGGTCTTTAGCCAGGTTGGTCTCTCTGGTTTCTCCGGTTTCTCTTGTGGAAGTTTCTTGCTCCAAAACCGATCATCGCCCTGTTTGAAAGATGTTGATTTTAAACAGTTGATAATTTGAACAAAGGCAGATTCAATAAAAAGTATAAGGTATGAATCTTACAGCTGGCGGTTTGTTAGTGGCACAAAAGGGAACACTACAAGAAATATGTCAACTTGTGACCACCACTATTGGTCACTGAAAGGTCACAAATTTCCATTTGTGACCTTTTTGTGACCAAAAATAGAAGGTCAAAAGCTGGCGGTCGTAAACTGACTATAGCGACCTTTCTTCTGGAATGGTCGAAGATGTTTATTACCAAAATACGTCTACTGTGGTGTTTTGGTCACTAGCAACCTCCCCAGGCCACGTAGGCATCCAGCGTGGCAATCTGACGTGGCACAAGATTCAGCCCGGTCCAATTCGATTTTCTACATGGGCCTAGCCCAACAATTCGGCCTTTTTATATATTTTTTCTGTCAATTTTTTATCGGCTTCATGGGCCAGGCCCAACAATTCAGCCTTGTTAGTTTTTGAGATTCATGCAATTTTTTTGGCCCTCGAGCTTTTTGCAGTCCATTTCTTTTTTATGTAAGACATTTCATTTCATTTTTAAAATTGTTCAATGCTTGTTGGTATGTGGCCTGTTTCAGCCCAATTATTTGTCCAGTTTGGCCCAAGCAGACTTTAGCCCAATCACACACATACATCCAACATTATTTCATTCAAATTAGGAAAACTCCCGGGTTTACATAAAACAAAAAGAAAATATCTCCCAGGTTTACATAACACAAAAAATCATCTCAGGAATAAATTTCCTTACACAGGAATATACAATAAGAAAAAATGATGGCACATCTGCTACTATCAAAACAGCACAATGTACTTTTTTTAACGGAACAGTACAATGGATTTCATTGCTCTCTCTTATGCGACATGCTCCAGCTGCCACAACTTGCCATCCTACAATGAGAGAGATATAACATTAGTGGAGCAAACTGTTGTCCAGGCACATGATCCATGAAGCAAGAGAAGAACACATTCTCCGCAACTTTTGATAACACAATTTGGATTAAACAAGAGATTATGCTTAGCTAACTTAGAAACAAGTACTGCCTATGATGCATGTCTATCTATGTGCATTGCATTTTACTTTGTTCAAAAGTAGAAGCTAGATGTCCATTTTTCCAGGTTTGAAGCTACAAATCTAAAAGATAAAGTATAAGTTAACTGAATTGTGTTTTTAGATAATAACTGAATAGTGTGTAGTAGAATGAATGTTTCATAATAAACAACTAGTGTTTGTGATGAAAACTTGACGTTACAATAAAACCACAAAATATGTGAAGGATACTGCCTATTGAATTCTACAACAAACAGGTCAACTTCTGCAGTTCTAGAATTGCCACGAAATATGTTCTAGTATGCCCGAATATTCATCAACTCTTGTCATCGTATGAAAATAAAACCAGTGAACAGCACACCGTATTTGGATGCTATCTATACTAGTATGGAATGATGCCAGGTAAGTCGATCTCAGCGAGGTGCACAGTTGTTTAGAAAGGAAAGAACATTTGACTGAAGTACCAATTTTTAGAGTTTGAATAGCACCATGAACAGGGAGCTGTAAATTCCTAAATGTTGCCACACTAGAATGTTATCCAGAAAGAATGATACGAGGCAGGCGGCATCCATTACCGACGATCTCGCCGAGATGCATGGAGATGGAGTTGAGCTGGGCCAGAGGTCTTCCAGGCATATGTCGTTCACCTGATCACCACCTCCCTGCATGCCACACACACACTGCAAGTTAGATTACATACAGACAGATTGTGTTTCTAATGCCCAGCCGCCACAGGCCGTTGTTAGTCAGCAACTAACACAACATAATTAACAGCCAACTAAAGCTTAATTCAAGATCTTTTCATAGTTGGCATGCATCAATACAGGAATCTACAATGTTGGATAAGGTGATAAAGAAAAACAGAAATACTGGAGTTGGAAACATATGCAGCATAATGACAAAATGAAACAATGGATCTTCTTTAGTTCATCACAAGATGTAGTAGAACAACTCAATTAGTAATCCCAGGCACGGAATTAAACATAGAGTTGCAGCTCAAGCGAGTATAGATGGGTTCAATGATAGGTAAGGTGCTTCCCTATCCTTCACAAGCCTGTGTAAAGAACAATTCTTCAAGTGACTTACTCTTAAGAAACAGCAAGAAGGGCAAGGCAATTGGCTCCTTCACAAGCCTATCTAAAGAACAATTCTGCAAGTGACCCAACTCTTAAGAAAAAACAAGAAGGGAAAGGAAATTGGCTCCTAATTCGTTAGTTATGACAAATACCATATTTGATACTAGATGTACTGAAATAAAAACCAACTCTAAGGATTCAAGTAGCACTCGTGTTAGCATTCTGCAGAAAATGACAAGCATTTCACCCTTGAAGCAAGAATTCCATCTCAGGTGACGCTACTTGCTACTATTCTCAGCACCAAAAAGTGAAAACACCTCTGAATTAAAAAAGGATAACAAGGATAACATAATCCTGACCAAGTGTTTACTGATCTGTGCTGTACTACGAGTGCATATCCAGTGGTACACACATCTGAATTAAAAAAACGTGTATGCAACTTTCAAGAAAAGTGAGTAACGCAAAAACAGGGACTACTTCTGCTTGTAATCATCGAGTATTAGTGTTTTAGAAAATTATAACGGACTAGTTCATTTGGAAACAATCAGTCGTTGTATATCAGGGTATGTAGCTGGTTCATCAGCTCGTCATATACTTGTACAAAACAAATGTGGATACAACTATACAGCAGTTGGGGGCACATACTTGTATGAAATCAAACAGTAGCATTTTAACAACAATGATTACCATTTAAAATGAGATGTCATAGGTTCTGGCTCAAGGTTTGTAACATGTGAGGTTGATGCATTAATCTAGCATAAGCACATTAGAAACCACACTTATAATGCACATTAGAAACACAATTACACATCCTAGCAAAACTGAAGCTAATTTCAATCACGCAGTTGCCGCCATGGGCAAAGCTCTGTAGCAGGCTCGCCTGGCCGCTCAGACAATATCCTCAATCTGCAAGGGCAAGAACAAGAGTAAGTTTTGGTCACGTTAATAAGATGATGATATAAAAAAATGGTCGACGGATGGTGAAATGTACACAAGACAGCATGTTTTATTGCTTCCTTCTGATTGCTCACACAAATAACATCCCGGTCCTATGTTTGCAGTACAGAAAGCCACAAAGAATTTGGTGGCAGACAGAATATTTATGCTTCCCTTTTTAATGGAGCCCCAGACCAAATACACCCTCGTCAATAATGCAAGTCCGGAGATGCAATGCAACATTGGACCACTAAATGACTATGTAAAGCATGATAATGGCCTAACTAGATCTGAGATTTCACACAAGTGGCAACTATACTAGTACAGAAGTGCACCCATGTCTCATGAAAAGCACGATCCTCGTACTGCAATTGCTTATCAGATCTAAACTACAAAACGAAATGGCTAGACATCACAGATCGCAGGCTTAAATTAGGAACTATGAACAGTTCATGTTCCTGACAAATTCAGAAGGGTCCCAAATTAGACGAAGTTTCAGCTAGCAAAGAGGAACAGAGTAATGGCTTTGCTTGTGCAGTGCGCTACCTTGAGGCCATCCTGGGAGTAGAGCCGCTCCTGCATGAGCAGGAGGATCTTGGGCACCGAGTTCCCCCTGTCGTCGTAGCCGCACTGCATCGACTCCGGCGACACCCCAAAGACGCTCGCGCTACAGGCCGGAAAGGAAGCACACGCATTTGAAATCCGAACTGAATCCTCGTCCTCGCTGGGGCACACGGTTCAGCAGGCAAGCAGTAATCTAGAAGGAGCAGAGTTGGTTGGTGAGTAACCTGGCGCTGGGCGCTGGGCAGGGGATCTGGAGCTCGAACTCGACGGGGAGGCCGAGGAAGCCCTGGCGGCGGTCGAAGGTGACGTGCGCGACGTGGCGGACGTCGGTGGGCCAGCCGATGTCCATCCCCCAGCCCCCCGCGCCCGCCGCGCTGCCTGCCGGGTCGTCGGCGTCCACCATCTGGCACGGCAGCGCCACCGACTTGCGCGTACGTGGTCGTGGCGGGGCACGCCGCCATCCTGGCCGTGGACTGCCTACCTGTGGTCGCCGGGCCGGCGAGACAAGGCGCCGCGCGACAAAATCCCAAGGACGGAGTGGTTGGTTGGCTCGGAGTGGATAAGGCTAGGGGAGAACGGGAGGGAGGGAGGAGCTCGATCTCGTCTATGGTGAGGGTCGTCGATGGTGGGCGGCGGCGGATCGAGATCTGAGGGAGGGAGAGGGTGACTTGGAGATGGGGATCTGGGATCGAGGGGCGCGGGAGAGGGTGGAGCAGCGGCGATTGGGGGGTGGGGGTCGAGCTCCGCCGGAGGGAGGTGGCCGACGCGCGCAGGAATGGAGATGGAGGCCGGGGGCTCTGACTTGGATTGGATCTGGGCGGCGGCGATTGGGAGAAGGGGGCTAGGGTTTCGTGGGTGGACGAGGATGAGAGGGATACGGGGTGATTCGGGAGGGGGTGAGAGCGACGAGGGGGGTGTGGGCTGCCGTTGGATCCGGGCACATCCGACGGTGCTTAAGCCATGATCCGCGTGAGCTGATTTTAGACCAATCAGAACAGAGTATCCCCTTTGATGATGTTAAGACCATTTAAATTGGTCATAATCGATTGAAAATAAGATTTTGAATCATGTCTGTTATATGACTACCTAAGAAATTTATAAAAATATGGAAATAAAAAACCTTCCCATTGTGTCACCAAGTGTGAATTACTTTTCAGTAAAAATAACAAACTTTGAATATTGTTAATAACATTAAAAAAGTGTTCTAAGATATGAGTTTTTTGTAAGAGAATCATTTTTCGAGTGTCCAAAATGATATTTTTATAAAGAACCTAGCAAATATTTGTTGCAAATTTGGAGCACATCAATTTTATAATTCACAATCATAGCACATGTGGAGCACATCAAATACTTTTTCAAGCTTATGTAGTTGTGTTTTTCTATTTGTTTCTCTTGTGTTTTTTGCACAAGGGTGCATTTTGGAATGGCATAGTTCGTTCAAATTATTTGATATTGTGCACAAGGGTGCATATTGGAATGACAAACAATGTTGCCTAAGGAAGTTTTCATTTTCTTTGGACGAAAAATTCATTTTCCATTTTTTGAGTGCCCGAAAGGAGGTTTTTTTGGGAAGGACCTCCCAAATAATTGTTGCAAAATTGGACCAAATCATTCTTATAAAATACTAGGCCATATTTAATGCACAATTGACAAAATGGTTGGGTAGAAAAATTTTTGATCCACCTCTCATGAAAAAGACAAATTTCCGCCGATTCTGCTGGAAGCGGGTCAAATTTGAACTGCAGCTGCCTTGTAGTTTGCTATTTATTTTTTCCAAAAATCATTTCTAGGTACATAAGTATCTATTTAATCAGAGAAACACCAAAAAAAATTCCAATATTCAACCACTAGCTAGGAACGGTCATTTCCGCCGTTTTGACCGCATTTTGAAACGGGCATAAAAAATTCAAAAAAAATCAAAAAATTGGGAAACCTTCGCATTGTGTCATCATATGTGGCCAAGTTCATAGGAAAAATAACAAACTTGTAATACGACAATTATTTTAAAAAAAGTGCTCTCAGAAACGAGCTATCATGTGTGGAGATCAATGGCTTTCAAGCCAAATGATCAATCTTATGGCCACATTCATGGCATAGTTTGTTCAAATGATCTCATATTGTGCACAAGGGTGCATATTGGAATGGCAAACAATGTTGCCTAAGGAAGTTTTCATTTTCGTTGGACGAAAAATCCATTTTCCATTTTTGGAGTGCCCGAAAGGAGGTTTTTTTGTGAAGGACCTCCCAAATAATTGTTGCAAAATTGGACCAAATCAATTTT
The DNA here is from genome assembly GCF_003073215.2 of Triticum urartu. Lineage (NCBI taxonomy): Eukaryota > Viridiplantae > Streptophyta > Magnoliopsida > Poales > Poaceae > Triticum > Triticum urartu. The sequence continues at coordinate 75,835,884 of NC_053028.1, read as the reverse complement.
CTAAAATACTAGGCCATATTTAATGCACAATTGACCAAATGGTTGGGTGTAAAAAGTTTTGATCCACCTCTCGTGAAAAAGACAAATTTCCACCGGTTCAGCTGGAAGCGGGTCAAATTTGAACTGCAGCTGCCTCATAGTTTGCTATTTATTTTTTCCAAAAATCATTTCTAGGTACATAAGTATCTATTTAATCAGAGAAACACCAAAAGTTTTCCAAGATTCAACCACTAGCTAGGAAAGGTCAAGCCCGCCGTTTTGACCGCATTTTGAAACGGGCATAAAAAATTCAAAAAAATCAAAAAATTGGGAAACCTTCGCATTGTGTCATTATATGTGGCCAAGTTCCCAGGAAAAATAACAAACTTGTAATACGGCAATTATTTTAAAAAAGTGTTCTCAGAAATGAGCTATCATCTCTGAAGATTCATGGCTTTCAAGCCAAATGATCAATCTTATGGCCACATTCGTGGCATAGTTTGTTCAAATGATCTCATATTGTGCACAAGGGTGCATATTGGAATGGCAAACAATGTTGCCTAAGGAAGTTTTCATTTTCTTTGGACGAAAAAACCATTTTTCATTTTCTGAGTGCCCGAAAGGAGGTTTTTTTGTGAAGGAACTACCAAATAATTGTTGCAAAATTGGACCAAATCAATTTTATAAAATACTAGGACATATTTAATGCACAATTGACAAAATTGTTGGGTGTAAAAAGTTTTGATCCACCTCTCGTGAAAAAGACAAATTTCCACCGATTCAGCTGGAAGCGGGTCAAATTTGAACTGCAGTTGCCTCATAGTTTGCTATTTATTTTTTCCAAAAATCATTTCTAGTTACATAAGTACCTATTTAATCATAAATACATGGTTTGGTGGCGATACGTCGAGGTTTGGGCGGTGGCCGAGGGCCCCATCTCTAGAGCGCGTAAACTCGCATGCCCGCCGCGTGGTCACCGCGTGACCGTGGTGTTTCCATGTGTTTTGGGTGGCCTAGATATGTCTAGTGGGTTGGGCACTCCCCAGGTAGGTGCTAGGAAGAAAATTACAACATAAGATTCTCACGAGGAGACCGATCGGTGCTCAAACATGAATTAGCAGCCAAGTGTTTGATTAGCAGTACAGGAAATGTACATGGCTAATGGGCGTGATTTTTGGCTGAGGATGATCAGTTACTAAGAAGACCATCTTCACAAATTTTCAGCTCAAAAGGAGGAGCCTGGGTGGTACTTGCTTTGCAAACTACCACACTGGACATAAATACGTATGTTGAAGCTCGGCTCAAAATAATGAATAGATTGAGCTGGCATTTGGTGGAAGATGTTTATTTGGGCATAGGAAACCACTGTAGAAAATGGATACTATTTGGACATGCCAAAGTGGTACTTCCTTCACAAACTGTTGTTCTGAACATAATAGGAAAATGAATATTTTTGAATTATTTTTGAACTAGGCAAGGAAGGTTTTTACATTTTTGACGAAGATATGACCCAAAGAATTTATGAGATTTTTTTGGGAATTTTGGGAATGACAGAAATATAGGTTGCTTCACAACCTAGGGCAAAAACTGCCACATGGACATGACACATAGGCAAAACTGATGAGGTGGCGCCTAGTCATAGCAACCCACCACAATTTACAAGGCTATGACCATCTATATTGGTCGTTAACAACTAGAAATAAGGCAGCGGACTAGCGCTATTTGCTTTATGACCTTTTCGTGTGAGGAAATTACGACCTTTCTGACCAAAATGGTCGCAATGGTTTAGGGTTTGGAGCCCCCCGAACAGCTTTTGACCAATTGGTCTGAAATGGTCATAAATTTATGACCAATTCTTCGAGGGTCACCGACAGAAGGTCATAAGTTGACATATTTCTTGTAGTGGAAGTAGGCCGGTTTGAGCACAGATAGCTTCCGGTTCGTTCAATATCTTTTTCACAGCCTCTGTAACTTCGTCGTCTGTGAGCTGGATGTCAATGTGTCGTAGCGGGTCGTTTACACTGCCAGTGTACTCGCACATCAACCCGGAGCGCTGGCTTAAGGGCAATATGCTCCAAGATATCCAACAGCGAGCAAGATCAACCCCTGTTAACCCGTTAGCCATGAAGGCCCTGAGCTTGGATAATTTGAGGAGCATATTTGCTTCTCTCCTTAGCAGTCAGCCTCTGTGGGAAGGGATGCGTGTTGCTTAGCCGCTCTGGACGATAACCCGGCAAAGGATTTTCTTCAGAAGGAGAGGTATCTTTGCAGTAAAACCATGTTTGATTCCACTCTTTGGGATGGCTGTGCAGTTTGGCGTGAGGGTAAGTGACCTCTTTCCTTTTTTGAATCGCCATACCACCTAACTCTGTATTGGAACCGTCAGTAAATTCAGCGCGGCGGTTTAGATGGAAGCAATCTCTGAATAGTTCAACTGTGGGCTCCTCTTGAAAGAACACTTCACAGAGTACTTGAAAATGACAGATGTTGGTCACGGAGTTGGGGCCAGTATCCTGTGGACGGAGTTGGAAATTGGCTAGGACATCCCGGTAAAATTTTGAACCAGGAGGATTGAAGCCCCGGGCCAGATGATCAGCAAAAACAACAACTTCTCCCTCTTGAGGAGTGGGAGGACATTCTGGGCCAGGGACCCTCCAGTGAATAACATCTTGTCTGCTTAAAGCGCCAGTTTTGACTAAATTTTTCAGTTGAGTCTCGGTCACGCGAGAAGGGACCCAGTTGCACTTGTACACTTGTTTGGCCATAGCGCAGTCTGCAAGGTAGTAATTACCGGTTCAAGAATATGTTGGGAAGGCATATGCTGATGCATATGTTTGCTAAACCGGAGGCAGTTATTTATAAACCGGAGTTCTACAAAGCGGCAGTATCTACCTAAGGGTTTCTGGCGGTTCAACAAGGGGACTAATGGTATATACCGGTTTGACAATTTTGTCTACAAGTTAAACCGCCTGGTCTAAACATTGGACAGTCAAGACTGCAGATGAGTAAGTACACAAAAACAGATTTCACAAGATTATATTATAGCTTTGGATCTGGAACATGTTCATAAAGGAGATAAATATTCAAGGCCTAAGAGGAGCAGTGCCGAATCAATGAGCGAAGGTACGGATGAGATCTATGGTCTTAATATGCGGAAGTGAAAACAGAGGATAAAAACTACTGCTACACAGAGCAAAGATTCACGGGCTCGTCTAAAGATCTATCATATGAACGAGAAGCAAGCTATGAACGCTGAAGAACATGGAAACCCTAGAACAGATCTATGAGGGAAAGGATAGAAGGCTTACCGGAGCTGAGGAAGAAGCGGAAGGTCGCCGCGGTGCTCTGGTACGTTCAGGGTGATGCAGCGGCCAAGGTTGGTGCAGAGGTCGACGGCGGCGGCAGAGCTCCGAAGCTGGGCGACGCGAGGAAGACGAAGCAGAAGGGCACGAAGGGAAAAAAAGGAAATGACCCTTTGGTCCTATTTATAAGGCAAGGGACATATGTCAGGCGCGAAAATCAAGGGGTCGTGAGTTTAGAAACAAAGCTGTCGCCTCGATTATCGCAGATCTATTAAACAAGAAGGTATCATGGATAGTTTCTTTATGACAGATGACGTCACGCCGGTTTACAGCAATCAGAGAAGATGACATCACGGCGGTTCACCAAACTACAAGAAGATGTTGAAGATGAAGTTTTTGCTAAGGATTGACATGAACCTGTTCAAATCAATCTGGGGCCCAATGTTGGGGATATTACTACTGGGCGTAAACCAGCCTACCTGGGCCGGGTTAACTTCATCAGTAGTTAAGCATGTTACAGCCCAAGAAGGTAGATAAGGGCTTAAGGCCCATAATCGGTTTAAGCCCTATAGCCATAAACCGGCGTCGGTATGTAACTTGTATTGTAAGTTAGGAATAAGTAGAGACCAAACCGGACACGTCTATGAGCCGGTGTTGGGACTCTGTAAATCGACGGGCGTCACCCGTATATATAAGGGGACGATCCGGCGGCGGTTCAAGGACAACAGACAACAACTCGAGACTTAGGCGAAGCTTGTTTGCTCCCTAGTCATCGAAACCCCATCAATTCCATCACAACTAGACGTAGGCTTTTACCTTCATCGAAGGGGCCGAACTAGTATAAACTCTCTTGCGTCCCTGTGTCCGCTTTAACCCCTTCAAGCTAACCCGTAGCGATGGCTCCACGACTAAGTCCTTTCATGAGGACATCTGCCGTGACAAAACCACGACAGATCTCCTGACGCATACTGAGATAGGCAGTTCAAGTTGCCGGTAGCTGGTGATCAACTTCGGCTAGAGGACCCTGCCTGTAGTATGGTTCAGTGTCAAACACTGGGTCTTCTTGCTCGCTCTCGATGATCATGTTGTGCAAGATGACACAGCAAGTCATAATCTCCCACATTTGATCTTTGGACCAGGTCTGAGCGGGGTACCGAACAACAGCAAATCGAGATTGGAGCACATCAAATGCCCGCTCGACATCCTTCCTGCGAGCCTCCTAAAGTTTCGCAAACCAGGCGTTCTTGCCTCCTGCCACAGGGTTTGAGATCGTCTTCACAAATGTCGACCATCTCAGATAGATGCCGTCAGCTAGATAGTACCACTTGTTGTAGTGCCACCCATTGATCTCGAAGTTCACCGGAGGAGAATGACCTTCAACAAGTTTGGCAAAGACACGAGAGCACTACAGCACGTTGATGTCATTGTGAGTTCCTGGCATACCAAAGAAGGAGTGCCAAATCCAGAGGTCCTGTGTGGCCACCGCCTCAAGCACCACACTGCAACCGCCTTTGGCGCCTTTGTACATCCCCTGCCAAGCAAATGGGCAATTCTTCCATTTCCAATGCATGCAGTCGATGCTTCCAAGCATCCCAGGAAATCCTCTTGCTGCATTCTGTGCTAGGATCCGAGCAGTGTCTTCCGCATTGGGTGCTCTCAAGTATTGTGGTCCAAACACTGCCACCACTGCCCGATAGAACTTGTAGAAACACTCTATGCTGGTGGACTCGACCATGCGCCCATAGTTGTCGAGTGAATCACCGGGAGCTCCATATGCAACCATCCTCATCGCTGTCGTGCACTTCTGGATGGAGGTGAATCCAAGAGCGCCGGTGCAATCCATCTTGCACTTGAAGTAGTTGTCGAACTCCCAGATGGAATTCACAATACTGAGGAAGAGCTTTCGGCTCATCCGATAACGGCGCCGAAATGTTTTCTTGCCGTGAAGTGGAGCATCGGCGAAGTAGTCGGAGTAGAGCATGCAGTAGCCTTCGAGACGATGCCGGTTCTTTGCTTTCACCCGCCCAGGCGCCGAGGCACCTCACCGCGGCTTTTCATTGCTTGCTAGGCTGGGCGAGGGCGGCGAGCATCATGAGATGCTCTTCTTCCTGGACGCTGGCCTCGGCTTCCTCCTCCAGCAGTGCGGCGAGCGCTTCCTCGTCATCCGAGTCCATCGCCGAGGCAGGCAAATCGCCGAACACCTTGCGCTCGGTGGGCGTGTACCCGCCGCTAAACTGCGCCTCCGCGGCCGGAAACGCCCAGCTGCTGTTGGAGGGGCTGCCGCGGCGAAGCGCTGCTATTTTCCGGCGGGGAATGGCTATCTACCGGAGTAGGGCGGCGGGCGGTGCCGGGATATAGCTAGTGGTGGCCGAGGGCGCGGGGGTGGGAGGCGAGTCGGGGAAGAATACCTTGACTTTCCCCCTGACGGTGTGGGCCAGCCGCGCTTTTCCCTTGCGCCGGAGCCCCAACTGCTCGCCAGCGCGCCGGGTTCGGCCTGTGACCGCCGGGCGGAAAAAAGGGCCGAACCGGCGATTTTCGGCGTCCTGGGGCGCGACTGGGCCGTTTTTTCGGCGCCGGCGCCAAAAAATGGCCTGGGGGGCCTGTTGGGGGCGCGGCTGGAGATGCTCTCACAAGCGAACAGAGGACAGCGCACAGAGCCACGCGCGCGCAGACGACAGCAAAGCATCAGACCAACACTTCCTCCGAAGCAAGCACCAAGCCGCTAGCACCACACCCTAGCCATCTCGCCGGATCTGGCGGTGGTTCGCTCTCCTCCTCGGCGCCGTCGCGCTGCCTCGCTCCCCTCGCGCCGGGCGGGCGTGGCGACGCACGAGCGGGCGCTCGGGCACCGCAAGGAGGGAGCAAGGCCGCCGGTCGAATCGTGGCGGCGACGGCGCGTTGGGGCAGAGCGGAGCGAGAGGCTCGCCAGTGAAGGAAGGGAAGGAGAGGTGCTGCCAACCACGGCCGCCGTCGCGGCGCGTCTGAGTACGGTAGCATGGGCCGGGGCTGAGGAAACGGCCCGCAGGCCCAAGCCCGCGGCCCTGGACGGCGATGGGGTCAGGCACCTTGAAATACCCCGCCTTCGCCTTGGCGCCCAGCGTAACCGCCGCAACCAAGAGCTCGCCTCTCCTCGCCGGAGCGCCAAGAAACCCCACCTCTCGCCACCGCGCAGCAGCGCCCACCGCCTCTGCTCTCCAGCGCCGGCGACCGATGGAGCACTTCCATGAGGAGGAGTACGTGTGGCTGCGCAACAACGTGCACGGCACGTACCTCCACGCCGACAGCGACGGGAGGAGCATCTCCGTCCACGAGCGCCGCGCGTCGCTGAAAGCGGCGTGGGGAGTGCACATCTACCAGGTCAACAACGTAAGCTACCTGCTCCTCTACAGCGCCGCCTACGGCCGCTACCTCGCCGCCACGGATACGCGGGCGCCGGTCGTCCAACGGGGTTACCGCACAGAGCAGCGCGATTACGACCAGCCGGAGCTGCCGGCTATCATGTGGCAAGCCGTTGACAACGGCCTCGGGAACACGAGCGTCCTGCTCCGGGACACCAGGGGCCGCCACCTCTGCGCCAACGGCAAGCACACGGGCAAGTTTTTAGGGTGGTACACCGGCGTCACCGTCGACGATATCGACTACATCAGCTCGATGATGCACTGGACAGTGCAGACCATCCCCCTCAGGGGGCCGGACATGCCTCAGCCTGGCTTTGCTGCCCCGATTCCGGTGAGTTCGCCATGCCCCGATCTTCATACCCCTTGAATTGCTTTCGGCGAATTGGGTGTCGTTTATTTGCACCGAGATTGTGATTTGTGTAATTTCATTATCCCGAGAGAAATCCAAATGTGCAGTTGGTTTTCAGTAAGAAAATTCAGAGTATCACCTGGGTTTACTGCAGAGCCGCAACCCCCGAGAGCTCTCCGTCATGCTGGGACGGAGAGTCTTCATACTCCTGAGCGACAATAACCGTGGTTTCTTGCGCTTTAATGCAGACGATTCTCCAAAAGCTCTCTGTTAAGTTAGGACGAGAGCGAGGGATGTGGCGGTTGATCCGGTTCACGCTAGCGAGTGCCGAGGGGGGCTACGCCGAGGACGTCAACGACTGGGCAGAACTCCATTTTGAGGGGCGACTTGTTTATAGCGTGAGGAAGTGTGTGCACAAACGCCTTGACCGCCCAGTGAACTTATTCGGGTTTGCCATGTGCGTCCGAGCGGGCCGCTATGGGCATTTGACCCCACTCGTCAAGATTTTGCCCCACGGTGGCAACGGCGAGACCCTCTAGATTGTCGTGTACCTGCCCGGGACACCTGGTGAGAGCCACTCCCCATATCCTAATGATCTCCTAATTGTGCTAACAAGTGAAACAGTTTACTAAATCTGTTTTAGTCTGCTTGTGCTTCAGAAACAGTTTACTGAAAGTGTTATAGTCTGAGAAAACAGTTTACTGAAGTTGTTGTTGTCTGAAAAACAGTTAACTGAACTTTTATTATTGGTCTGAGAAAAAGTTTACTGAAGTTTCGTTCATGATCTGTATTATTGGTCTTGTTATTCAGTTTTTATTTTGGAAATGTACAGGTGGTCTTGAATCTGTTCTACACAGTGGACATATGTTGGATTAGATACTGTTTACTGCATGAGAATTTTATGTACAGTCTTAGTTAGTGAGGTGCTAATCTGATCATGCTTGGAAAAATGATATTAGTATGATAAGTTTTGTTATGACTTGGGACTTGTCTGAAACTGTTGTGGTCTTGTAGAAAAGTAAAAGTAGTTGAATGGGAACGGTAGGTGCCAATGCCATGTGGATTTATCTGAAACTGTTGTAGTCTTGTGTTTCTGAAACCTGGGACTCTGCACACTGTGTAAATGTTGGTCTGAACTCTGACGCTAATAGAAACTACTGGTTCCACATTTCTTTTCTTGATTCAGATAATTCAGTTCGTCCATTTCGTATCATTTTGCCGCTGGTAGTAATTATGGAACCTAAAAAGCCATATCAAGTCCAGTCATCTCATTTCATCTTTATAGAGAAGATACTAAGTTTCTAACCTGTTAACAAAACTCAGATAGTATCCTACAATAGATAGTGCATAAAAGCTTAATTCCTTGCTTGTTATATTGTTTCAGGTTTTGACTTCTTGATCTTGTCAATATATTGTTATTGATTATTGGTCTGCTGCCTAACTGCCTTGTTATTTCCGCTAATTCAGCCTATGATGAGCTGCGATACCCGGATGTCTACTCACAGTAGAGAAAGATCAGAGCAGGAGTCCTGATAGTTAAACCTCCTCAAAAGTTTGGCCGCCTCGGACACAATGACAGCAGAACTGGACGCCTACTTTTGCCTATAGATAGATATAGGTTGAGAAAACTTATCAGCTCTTGTGTTTCTTCTGCTAGCTAAAACTTGTTCCGTTTTGTCGAAGAGGCAGGGGGAACCTGTCTGTTCTGGCCTCGCGGTTCTATGATTCAGAACTTCTGAAATCTTCTGGCATTCATCTCTGTGGTGCTTCCTGGATGAAGCATTTACCTGTAGGGGTTCTTGCGATGGGTTGATGATCTTTCATTTCTTTTTTGGATGATGATGCACCAAGTATAAATGAAAAGGCAGTGGTTCTTGCCAGTAATGAGTTGATGATCTTGTGTTTCTGTTAGGCTATGAACTTACTAGAAATGCAAAATGTAGCGGGTTCTTTCTGTGAGCTGCTGGTCGTGCTTCTAGTTCTGCTGTTTTGAGTGTTGGCAAAGGAGTAGGAAAAAGAATTTGTAACGTATGAACAAAATTCAGATTTTATCCAACATCATTGCAAGAAGAAAACTAGCTTCTGCACATTACATTGTTTCCAGGTTTTGAACATAATTTGCCTTCTTGTTTGAGCAGACACTAGTTCACTTAAGCGTTTCCAAACAGTTTACTCAAACTGCTAAAGTCTGAGAAACTGTTTACTGAAATTGTTAGTAATAGTTAACTGAATCTGCTGCGGTCTGAAACTGTTTTTTGGGGGGTGTCTGAAACTGTTAGGAGTTGGCAATTGTCTGCGACTGCTGTAGTCTTGTACGTACTATACAAGTAAAGATGCTCTATATATGGCTAGCTTGTTATTGTGGGGAACAAATCATTTCACAAGTAACATGCTTCCACTCAACCTTGATGTGAAAAGTGTTGGTTTCATACTTGATTCAGATGTGGAAAGTGTTGGTTACAGTCAAACTTGATTCAGACAATTCAGTTCCTCTATTTGGTCCTAATTCGCCGCCAGTAATGTTTTTTTTGTAAAGCTAGAACAATTACGGAACTTAAAATGCCAAATCAGTTGATTCATCTCTTATTTCAGCCTTAATAAAAAAGATTTAGCCCATTTTCCTTGTGTTGAATAACCTGTGAACAAATTTCGGTTCCTACACTACTTTTGAGATTTAGATTGTTGGTCTGCTTCCTAGTGATCTTCTTTGCCGAGAAATGTACTGGTGGTCATGAATCTCTTTTCCGCAGATGTTAGATTAGATATTGCTTACTGCATGAACATGATATTTAGAGTCTTAAAATGCAAAAGAAATATTTAGAGTCTTGCTTTAGTGAGTGCTAGTCTGATCGTGCTTGGAAAAAGGATGTTATGATAGGTTTTGTTAGGACATGGCACTTTTCTGAAACTGATGTAGTCTTGTAGAAAGGTAAAAGTAGTTGATTGGGAATAGTAGGTGCCAATGCCATGTGGATTTATCAGTCTGTGTACACTTTTTTTGTGAATATATCAGTCTGTGTACACATGGTAAAAGATCGTCTGAACTCTGAAGCTAGTCGAAACTACTGGTTCCACATTTCTTTTCTTGATTCAGATAATTCAGTTCGTCCTTTTCATAACATCTTTGCAGAGAAGATACTAAGTTTCTAACCTGTTAACAAAATTCAGATAGTATCCTACAATAGATAGTGCATAAAAGCTTAGTTCCTTGCAAATTATATTGTTTCAGGTTTTGACTTCTTGATCTTGTCATTTATATTGTTGCTGATTAATGGTCTGATTCCTAACTGACTCATTATTTCTGCTTATTCAGTCTATGGTAGGCTGCGATACCCGGATGTCCATGCAGAGTAGAGAAAGGTCGGAGCAGGAGTCCTGAGAGTTCACCTCCTCAGAATCTTGGCCGCCTCGGCACAATGACAGCAGAGCTAGATGCCTACTTTTACATATAGATGGATATAGGTCGAGAAAACTTATCAGCTCTTGTGTTTCTTCAGCTAGCTAAAACTTTCTCCGTTTTGTCGAAGAGGCAGGGGGAACCTGTCTGTTCTGGCCTCGCGGTTCTATGATTCAGAACTTCTGAAATCGTTGCCTCCAACTGTTGGAGTGTCGCTCTTCTGGCATTTACCTGTAGGGGTTCTTGCGATGGGTTGATGATCTTTCATTTCTTTTTTGGATGATGATGTACTAAGTATAAATGAAAAGGCAGTGGTTCTTGCCAGTAATGAGTTGATGATCTTGTGTTTACTACAAATGCAAAATGTAGCTTGTTCTTGTTGTGAGCTGGTGATCGTGCTTCTAGTTGTGTTTTTTTGAGTGTTGATCCAACAGCACCACACTAAATCTCGTGAATTCAATAAAAAGTACCCAAGGCTTCTTTTTCTTTTGTTTTGTTCACTTCACCGTTTCCAGCTGCATTTCTCTTAGATGAAGCATCAGACATCAACACTGATTTGGTGGCTCCTGCTGTGGGAGTTGAGCACTTGGTGCCCCCCTTTCTAATCCTGTTTGTTGGTTATGTGCAACAGCAGGTCCATTTGTGGTATTCTATTTAGCAATTTACTCTTAAGAAGATCCATCGTAGTTCAGAGAGGACTATTATGAAAGATAAACGAGCACAGGGTTTTAACAGGATTCACCAAAATGAAGCTGTAAGCTTTGCTCTTAATTACCAAATGGCTAGCATTTGTCAGGAACGTTTTTGTCTTCCAAATATCTGATGATAGTAAGATGACACACTTGGGCCCTGGAACTCAGTCAGTAACTTTGCAGTGCTCAGTCAGCGCTCAGCACAAATGTTGTTATTGCGATTCATAACTAATAACATTCAGCATGCCAACTATTTCTGACAGAAATTGCAGGCATTTTATTTTTCTTGCTCCTTGGGGTGTAAAATTCTGAAAGCGGGAAAGATTCTCTGAGATCCTCATAATAGCACTGCAATGAAATTGTCTTTTTTTCTGCTCTAGTCTGGATACACTGATCAGTGCAGTTTCTAGAACCAAGGACATGCTGCAGCGAACTCTGTTAGTTACTAGATTGCTGTGAATGTATTCTCTGAATTCGTAACCCGGAGGCACCCCACTGTTTGGGTGTGGGCACATATATTATCCGTGCAACTAGCTAGCTTACACAACAAGCACATGATGATGAGTGTAGTGGGCCTCCTGGCAGACGGCCTTGGCAACCCTGATCTTGAGGTGGACGGCGCACTCGACGCTGCCGGAGTGGTTGCAGAAGGGTGTCCTTGACCTGAATCCGTTCTCTGAAGAATTCGACACTTGTACAGATTCAGTTTAATTCAAACGAAGTGGCCGTTTTGGCGCCAAGACTCGTCCACCGTGCATCTGAAATCCAACGTCTCAGCATACTAGTAAGTTGAGGAGAGCGCTCCGAGCTGTTTACCTTTCTTCCGTAGAGAATAGAGACGTTCAATGGATGCTTCGGCTCTGCTGGGCACAAAAACTTTTCTTTTCTCAAATTTGTTAGGACATATGCCGTATGCGCCTAGTTTTGGATGGCCAGCTCCCGCATCCGTGTCCGCGGACTGGTCCCTCTGTCGGTGTCCGGTTTGCGGGTCAGCGTTGAAGATGCCCTTAAACCCTCTAACATTTTTCAGGTAGTTCAGGTGTCCAATATTGTTTTTGCTATTTCCTAGTAATAATTAGGTATGTTCATATTCTTGGATCTACGTAGCAGACATTGATATTTTATATTTTTATAACTCACAGTTACAAGAAAGATACTGTTATCGACCTAGCAAATTATCTCTTAGCATTTCTGCAACGAAGTCGAAAGTGGTTTCCGATTTCATTTAGTACCATAGCAATGCGCGGGGGTATCTTCTAGTTTCCTATAATATTGCCCTTATATATCGTTTTCTTCCATTTTCTCATCTCTTTGTGTATATGACCTCCATTCTAACTTCAATTTCACATCATAATAATTCAAAAATTTATAATTGCACCACACATAATTTATCATTACTAAAAATCCATAAATTTGAAAAATACAAATTCAAATTCAAACACAACACATGTTTCAATTGACTAAATAATCCAAATAGAACACGATCGATGGAACATAACGAAACTACTGCCCATGTAGCTGCCACATATGTTGAACAAGGTAATCCTCAAGAAATCACCGTCACCCTAAAGAAATTCATGTTCCTCTTCCATGGTAACGAATCCTTAAAATATTCTTTCTGGGATGGGTTCATCTAGAAAGAATGAATTGCCAGTATCATTGAACATCATCATGATTTTGATCAAGTAGCAATGTCATTGAGCATCATCAAATTGCATGAAAAGAAACAAAACAAAAATACATTGCACAAAAAATTTCAAACACCATGCAGGTTTGGGCCGCCGGTTGGAGAACCACTGAGAGGAGGTAGCCGACGTGGGGAGAATGAGCAATGACGGGCCTCGTGCGGGCCGCACTAGGCATCAAGCTTGCTGCACCGCCTACTTCTTGTGCCGACTTCACCAGCCTCGTCAGATCTCGCAACATCAACCTTGGTCCACATGGCTCCGACATGGTGCAGGGAGGAGGGAGGTGCAAAGGTTGCTCACAACGACCAACGGCCCAGCAACGCCAAACAGGCGAAGGCGACTAACACCAAGCTACTCAAGGCAATGGCTATGGCGAAGGGCACCATAGGGAGGTTGCTAACACGGGAACGGTCTGCGGTACAAAGATGAGCTGTAGAGGGAGGTTGTGTGACCCAAGGAGGCATGTGATTGCAGGGGTTGACAGGCAGTGGCTGAGGATGCAAGACAACACAAAAAGGGGAAGTGTATGAAGCTTCCGTCCCATTTTGATCAAGTAAACATCATGATTTTGATCAAGCAACAATGTCATTGAACATCTCATCTTGATCAAGTAGCAATGTCTTTGAACATCATCAATTTGCATGAAAAGAAAGAAAACAGAAATACCTTGCACACAAATTGTCAAACACCATGCAGGTTCAATGGTGCAGCCAGCCAGGCACAATAACGAGGTAGCCAAATTAAAGAGAGTCCAAGCAGCGAAGAAACCTGTGTTGGCTGTGCTGGATGTCTAATAGACAGCATCGGACCTCACGGCATCGATCATAGTCCATGTGGCTTCCACATGGTGTGGGAAGGAGGGAGGTGTGGAGATGGCTTGCAAAGACCATTGAAGGATTCTTGGATGCAAGAGGATAACTCAGGAGCTCCAGACGAGGGAAGGCGGCTGACACCAAGCTACCTCGAGGGTGGTAGCCATGGCGAAGGGCGTCAGAGGGAGGTAACCGACACGGGCAGGGGTTGAGGTGCCGAGAGGAGCAGCAGATGGAGATTGCCAACGCATGGAGGGGTTGAGGTGCCGAGAGGAGCTCCAGAGGGAGGTTGCATGGCCCATGTAGGCATTCAATGGCAAGAGATGACGGTGGGTGTTTGACGGCGCAAGTAGAGAACAAAAAAAGGGGCACATAAACTTCCGTCCCATCACAACTCGAAAATTTTAGGGACCCTAAGAGTATAGGGATAATGTATGCCATCGAAAATCTGCTTGACAATTTCTTTTTCCTATATTGACAATTTTAGGGCATGGAATCGGCTAATAATCATCAGCACACGCAACCGGCTCCTAAGTGTCGACAACGTTGGTCATGCGAGGAGAGTGATAACTCCGCATAACACATTAAAAAAAAACTATAACACAATTACAAACGATGAAGTGGCACTTTTATTTTTGAGAATTGATATTAGATCAAGCTTAACAAACACCAGCAGGCAACGCACATTCAGGCAGGGCGGCAGTAAGAGAGCACACCACACATGAAGCGCCCTTTAGAAGAAAGCCGCGAACTGCGAATCCACTAGCGAGCCGAGGAGCCGAATCAGTCGCGCCTCGCCGGATCTGATGGTGGTCCTCGTCCTCGCCACTGCCTCGCTTCGGCGGTGCCGGGCGGGCGTGGCGGCTTAGGGCTTGAGGCACGCCAGGGCAGAGCAATGCCGGCCGCCGTTCCGTGCCTCCGGGGCGGCGTGCTGGGGAAGCGTGGAGGGAGCGACTCGCCGGGGCAGGGAAGGAGCGGCGCTGCCGACCACGGCCGCCCCCGCCGCCGCCACGCGTCTGTTCGGAGAAGAGGATGGAGGTCCTGCGGGCCCCCGCGGGGTTATGGCCCGGGCCGAGAGGTCGGCCCAACAAGCCCACCTTGCGCCCAAGGCCCGGTACTGCGACGGTTTCAGGTACCTTGAAATACCCCGCCTTGGCGCCCAACAGCTTTTCCCTCCCCTTTCCTCCTCCTCGCCGGAGCCCCAAGAAACCAAGAACCCACCATCCCCATCTCCGCCTCGCCCTCCGCTTCTCTCTTCACCGCCTCTGCTCTCCGGCGATCCAGCGCCGGCGGCGACCGATGGATCGGTTCCACGACGGCCACCACGTGCGGCTGCGGAGCCGCGTGATCGGCAAGTACCTCCACGCCGACGACGACGTCCAGGGCGTCTCCCTCCGCGCGCGCCGCGCCTCGCTGAACCAGGCGTGGACGGTGCACATCTACAACGGCAACGGCGTGTACCTGCTCCTCTACAGCGCCACCTACGGCCGCTACCTCGCCACCACGGCCACGCGGGCGCCGCGCGGCCACCGCGGCTTCCGCGCCGGGCAGCGCGAGTACGACCAGCCGGAGGTGCAGGCCATCATGTGGCGGGCCGTCAGGTCCGGCTTCGGGGACGACGTCCTGCTCCGCGACGCCGGCGGCCGCTACCTCCGCGCCAACGGCAAGTACCGCCCCTGGAACACCGGCGTCACCGTCGAGGCCAGCGACAACGTCAGCGCCATGATGTACTGGACCGTCGAGCCCATCCCCGCCAGAGACGGCACGCCTGGCCTTCCAGGCCCGATCCAGGTGAGCTCGCCATGACCCGCTTCTTGATTACTCTCGAATTGCTTCCACCGGCGCCTATCGATTGAGCAAATCGCACGAGGATTGCGAGCTGTATTAATCCCATTCTTCCAAATTTGGGCGCAGTTCTTGCCGTTGATTGCGTTTGTGTTTTCCATCAGAAAATTCAGAGTACTAGCGAACATAACAATGGATCTTTGCTACCAAACTGCAGAGCCCCCCTCCGACGATTTTCTGGCGCGAGCCGGTGATGTGGCGGCAGATCCGGTACATGGTGTCGGAGCCCGACGGCCCCATCTACACCGAGTACTGCTGGTCCACGTTCCAGTTCAGGGGGAGGTCCGTGTTCCACCTGAGGAACGAGGTGGCCAGGCACACCCGCTTCGTCCTGGAAGGCCGTCAACCCTTCGACCTCGTAATGTGCGTCCAAGCGGGCCGCCACGGGCGTCTGACCCCGCTCTTCGTCGACCTGCCCCGCGGCGACCTCTTACCGACCTTCTGGATTGTCGTCTTCCTGTCCGGGACCCCAGGTGAGAGCCACTGTCCATCACCCAACTTCTTAATGATCTCCTAATGGTAGCCTTGATTGAATTTGTTATGAACTATTTGCTGTATGACCATGATCTTTGAGGTTGTATTTTATTGGGGGTGCTAATCTGCTTGTGCCTGAACCAGTTTGCTGAAACTGTTATAGTCAGAGAAACAGTTTACTGAAATTGCTGTAGTCTGCAAAATAGTTAACTGAAACAGTTTACTGAAATTGCTATAGTCTCCGTTGTAGTCTTGTAGATAACTGCTGTAGTCTGTGGCTAGATGGTTATTGGGGGGACAGATCATTTGATAACATGTTTACACACAACCTTGATATGGAAAGTGTTGGTTTCATACTACTCACAATCAACAGATCAACTTCAGTACTTCCGTTTGCTACTATTTGCCACCAGTAAGAACAACTGTGTGTAAAGCTAGTAAAAATCATGGCACTTAAAAGGCCAAATCAGTTGATTAATCTCTTTTCCGTCTTAACAGAGAAGATCGAGTTATCCGTTCTATTTAGTCCATTTTTACTTGAATTCAAGTTCCTACAATACTTAATTAAATCTAGTTTCTGCACACCATATTATTTTCTGGTTTTGCACATCAGATGTATTCTCGATCTTGTTATTTTTCTTACTCCGTATTATTTTGTAAAACTCTGAGATTTGGATTGTTGATCTGCCTCCTACTGATGATATTCTTTGGCAAGAAATGTGCTGGTGGTCTTGAAATCTGTTAATGCAAAATGCACAGATGTTGGTGTAGAGACTATTTGCTGCATCAACATGATATCTGGAGTCTTACTTTAGTGGAGTGCTAATCTGATCATGCTTGGAAAAAGGATTTTATGATAGGTTTTGTTAGGATTTTGGAACTCGTCTGAAAATTATAAGTAGTTGAATGGAAATAGTAGGTGCCGTGTGGACTTATCAGTGTGTGGACACATGGCAAAAGATGGTCTGAAGCTTGTAGAAACTACTGGTTCCACATTTCTGTTCTTGATTCAGATAATTCAGTTCGTCCATTTTGTAACATTTGCTGCTAGTAGAAATTATGGAACCTAAAAGGCTAGTCATTTTGTAACATTTGCTGTGTAGTTCCTTGCACATTATATAGTTTCAGGTTTTGTCTTTTTGACCTTGTTATAGGTTTTCATTTTTTTTGTCTTGATCTTATCATCCCTTATATTATTATTTGTTTTCGGTCTTCCGCCTAACTTACTCATTTATTTCTGCTAATTCAGCCTACAATGCGCTGCGACACCCGAATGTTGACGCAGAGTAGAGCAAGATCAGAGCAGGAGTCCTGTCAGTTCACCTCTTCTGAAGTTTCGCCACCTCGGACACAATGACAGCAGAACTGGACGCCTACTTTTGCATGTATATAGATATGGGTTCAGAAAACTCAGCAGCCCTCGTGCTTCTTCTGCTAGCTAAACTTGCTCCGATCTCCTGACAGGACAGGGGGAACCCTTGTCTGTCTGTCTGTTTTGGCGCTGCGTTCCTTTTGCATGATGGACGCATTTTGCATAAATGGAAAATGCAGTGGTTCTTGCAGTGTGACGATGATCCTGTGTTTCTTTTAGATGATGCGCTTCGGTTATACAAAAAAATTCTGTTGGTTCTTCCGGTGAGCTGCCGATATTTTTTTTCCGCCTGGTTTCATCTCGTTTTTCAGTTTCTTTTAGGCTACGCATTCGGTATAAATGAAAAATGTAGTGGTTCTTCCTGTGAGCTGGTAATCGTGTTTTCAGTTGAGCTGTTTTTAGTGTCTCGTGTTTTGTTGTGATGCCGAGCACCTGAATTCTGAACGAGGGAGGCCAGAGATGACACCTGAATTTTGTCTGGCCGCCGTGTTGTCTACTTTGACGTTCGTTCATGTTCTCCCTTTTTTACTTGGCCGATTCGTTGGATCGAGTGCAATAGTATTTCGCTTAGTGATCTATAAACGCTATATTTCTTTACAAAGGGAGTACATGTTAACTGAATTCGAGTAGACGGGGAATAAATTTACAGGATCCTGCTAACTTGGCCCCAACTTCCCTTGGGTTTATGCAAGTGTTTCTTCCCTAAAAACTTTGGCGGGCTAGAAACCGCCTGAAAGAAACAAACAAGAACGGGAGATGGCTCTCCTTCCCCCTCCTTCTCCTTCTCCTTCCCCCCCCCCCCCCCCCCCCCCCCCCCCCCCCCCCCCCCCCCCCCCCCCCCCCCCCCCCCCCATCGCTGCCCTGGGCTCTGGTCTCCCCCCCCCCCCGCGCGTCTGGCTCCTCCTCCCCCGCTCGCTTGTCGGTGGTTCGTTCTTTGGCTCCCTCCCTGTCGCCGCTTGGCTCTCGTTTTTGGGCTCTCGCTTCCGATGAGGACTGCTCATCGGATGAGGAGCCTTCCTGCTTGCCCTCGCCGGCGCGCCCTGTGCGGGTCCCTTCTCCCTCCGCCGCGCCCCGCCCCCGCAAGTTTGCTCATGGGGGCCGGGTCCGGCCGGTGTCGTCGCCGTCGTCTGCTGCTGGCTGGGTCCGATCTCTCGTCGTCCGCGCAAATCTGGTAAGTTTTCTTGACCTTCGCCCGGATCTGGGATCCTGGGTGCCGCTCCGGGTGTGGTATGCCCCTCCTCCTCGTCCTCTGCTTCTGGTCCGGCTTCCCTGTCTCCGGCGGCTGCGGCGCTGGGGCGTGTCGCGTCGCTGGAGCCGCTTGCCCTAGATCTGGTCTCTTCCCCGTTGACTAGTGGGTCACGGGTCGGACCGTCGGTTGGGCCGGTTGGGCCTCCTGCTCTTGCTTTGGCCTGCCAGCCCACTCCCCCTACTCTGTCGTCAATTGGCGAATTCCCCCCTCTCATGTCTGTGGGCCCGGTGCGGCTTTCCCATGCTTCTAGATTACTCCCTCCTCCCCCGGCCCGCATGGCCCGTCTGGCCCAGGTGGGCATGGCTCGGTCTGGGTATTTATGGATCCCCCGCGGCTCTGTTCCCCCCTGCTAGGGTTTCCGGCTTCCGCCGCTGATCTGCGTCGTCACCGTCTCCCCATTCGTCGTCTTGTCAGATCCACTCCTCCTCCTCCTCTTCTCATTTCCTTCGCTGCGGTGCTCTCCATGGATAAGTCGCGGGCTTGTCTTGCGATGCGGTCTCGGGAAGCAAGCGCCGGCGGGAGGACTCGCCGGGCTCGGGCGTGGATCTGGAGCTCGAGGCTTCCCTCCGCTCCAAGCTGGAGGCGGAGCAGGTGGCTCGTGACCGTGCTGCGTGGGCCGCTGGTCCGGAGTGGCTCCAGCGCTCGGAGCGGGAGCGTGCTCCTGGATCTGGTCCGCAAGGGTCTGGATCTGGGGCTTCTCTTTCTCCGGCATTGGATCCTTGGGAAGCGGCGGCGGCTAGTGGGGGAATCTTGTCCTCGTCGGGCTCCATCCCTGTCCTTGGCGTGGGGAGTGGCGCTCCTGCCCCGGCGTGGCAACCCCCCCCCCCCGCCCGGTGGACGCTGGCGCTGGGCCTCGCCCTTCGTCGGGGTCGTTTGCTGGTCCAGTCCGGCGGCCTGCCGGCCCTCTCCCTGGCGCTTCCTCATCGGGGATGGGGGATGGGATCCTGCCTCCTCCTCCCTCCCTTCCGCAGCATCGTCCCAACTCTTCCACTCCGAGTAACCCCTCTGCGCTCACATGCTTCACCTATCATAGGCCTGGGCACTTCCAATCCAGATGCACTAACCCCCCGTCCTACTTAATCTGTCGCTCGGATGGTCACCTCACTGTCAACTGTATGAATCACCAGAAACCTCCCTCCTTCCTCCAGTTTGGCTTGGGTCTTCCTGGTTGCGCCTTCTTTGCTATGGATAGCAATCTGGCTGTCCTGGCGGCGGCCCCTTCCCTCTCAAATGCTGCCATAGTCTCGGTGAAAGTTCAAAAGATATCGTCTCAAACTCTGCTTGAAGGGCTCCGGATCTGGCATGTTGAAGGTTGGGAGTGGCAGGTTAATCAGGTGTCTGACTATGAATTCTCTGTTGTGTTCCCCTCCAAGGACTGCCTTCGTATGATTGCCTCTTGCACTAGCTTCACCCTTCCCCTCAATCAACTGGTGGTCTCTGTGAAGCCTGCTACTTGTAGTGGAAAAGCTGTTGGTCCTCTCTCTCAGGTGTGGGTGTTGGTGGATGATGTGCCAGTAGGGCTCCGTTCTTCTTCCTTCCTAATGGCGCTTGGTGTCCTGATTGGGAAGCCTGTGGAGGTGGATCTGAAGTCATTGGAAAGGGTTAGTCCAGCTCGTATCAAAATCTGGTGTGTTGACCCGCTCTGCGTTCATGGATCTATTGATGTTTTTCCTTCGCCCAATGGAGTCAGGCTTCGTGTTCGGGTGGAAGGGGCTGATGCCTTCCAACCCCCACCCCCTCCTCCCCCCATCCAACCCCTCGGACAAACATGATAAGGAGGGGGACGGCTCTATGGGTGGTCAAAACCCTAGTGATGGCTCTAACTTGCGGTTCACTCAATCCGAGTGGGATGGGCTGGCTGATTCGGAGCGGGAGCTGTTCCAATCTCAGGCACTTGTTGACTTGGCCCCCCGCGAGTCAGTGGCGGTCCCTCCTGCTGCCCCTTTGATGCCTGCTGCTGATGATGTGTTTCACAAGAAACAGCCTGTTTCGGCCACCCCCATCTTCGGGGCCTGCTCCAACCTTCCGGGCCGTCCTATCTCCCCCACCCGCTCCGGAATTGAGGATTTGCCCATCTCCCCTAGTCGTGATGAAGTGGGATCTCAGTCTAAGAGGAAGAAGAAATCTTCAGTCCACAAGTTCTCGGCAAAGAGCAGGGCTTCCTCGGGCTCTAAGCAGTCGATGACTGGTGTCTGCCGCCGCCTCAACAAGGACCTGGGCTCGATGTCGCGTTCGGGCCCCGTTCCGACTTCTCCCATGGCTCGGTCTCCTTCGATTAGTTCGCCCACTTCCACGGCTCGCAAGGGCAGGCGGGTTGGTGATGCGGGCGGATCTATCATGGAGCGGGCGGAGCGGCGGGCTGCTGCAAAGGATCTTCCCCCTTCAGGTAATCATCTGGGTCCTTTCCCTTCTTCTTCCCCGACTCGGCTTGTTCTTCCGTCTCTTTCTGATGGTCACCTGTTAAATATTATGTATGATGTGGGTGTGTCGGTAGACCCCGAGGTAGGGCCCCCTTTTTCTCTCCTTTCTACTATTCGGGCTAACGAGATGGCTCAGGCGGCCATTGCTAAAGCCAAAGAGGCCGTTGCCTCTTCGGCTGCAGTTTTGGTAGGTGCCCGGGCTCAGGGTGCTGGTGTGGAGGTTGGTAGTGGCCAACCCCAGCCTAGCACTTCCAGAAGGGGCCCTGCTAAAAGATCTAAACCCTGCGCGGCTCCTAGCAGGTCGAGTCTCCGCATTAAAAATCTTTCTTATAAATGAAAGCCCTGTTTTGGAACATAAGAGGTTTCGGTGCTAGGGGGCGTCGTGACCAAATTAAAGACTTGGTGCGTGGGAACAATATTGATTTGGTTGGGCTGGTTGAAACCTTTAAAGAATCCTTCTCCCCTAACGAACTCTCTGCTATCGCGAGCATGGATAGATTTGATTGGCATGTGCTACCTGGTTCGGGCCATTCGGGAGGGATCCTGATTGGCTCAAATAAAGATATCTTCGACTTCGTGGCCTTTGATCGTGGTGTTTTTTGGGCAAGTACGGTAGCCTGTCACAAAGCCCTTAATATTTTGTGGGAAGTTATTGTGGTTTATGGTCCGGCTGATCACTCGCTTTCCTCCTTATTCTTGGACGAGCTTTCTCTTAAGATTGAGGCGTGTAATTTACCGATAGTTATCGTTGGGGACTTCAACCTCCTTCGTTTTCCTTCTGAAAGAAGTAATGACAATTTTTCCTGGCCTCTGGCGAATGCCTTCAATGACTTTATTAGCACTAATGCTATCCGCGAGCTGCCTAGAAGTGGGGCTCGTTTCACTTGGTCTAACCATCAGGCCAACCCGATTAGATATGTGCTTGATAGAGTTTTTATGTGCTCTAGTTGGGATTCTCTCTTTCCTCGGGCCTCCCTCACCGCTAAAAGTATCATTGGCTCCGACCATACCCCTCTTCTTCTTGATGGTGGGCTGCATCAAGATAGACCTCCTGCTAGATTCCAATTTGATGCCTCTTGGCTGCTTGTTGAAGGGTTTAATGAATTGCTGGCCTCACAGATTACTCACCTCCTATCCACAAACACTCGCTCCTTTGGCCCTTTAGATGATTGGCACTCCTGCTCTTACAATTTGCGCAAATTTCTTAGAGGCTGGTCCAGTAATCACGCTGCAGAGGAGAGTCGCTCGAAAGATTTTACCGAATCACAAATCTTGGCTCTTGATCGATCGGCTGATTCTTCTAGGCTCTCTGAACATGGGTGGTCTTTGCGTTATAATCTTGAGTCCGCCTTCATGCAGTTGCACCATCAGGCTGAAATTTATTGGCGCCACCGGGGCACACTTAATTGGACTCTAAAAGGGGACTCCCCCATGGCTTATTTCTTTGCCATCGCTAACGGTAGGAGGAGGCGCTGTGGTATTAACAGCCTGATCATTAATGAAGTGTGGTCTTCGGACCAGTCTGTGATCCTCTCTCACGTGGTAGAGTTCTTCTCTTTGCTATTAGGGGCCAAATCTCCCTCGGGTTTTTCCATTTCTCCAACCTTGTGGGACCATAGTATGAAAATTTCGGCCGAAGAAAATGCTGCGTTGATGGTGCCCCTCTCTGATAAGGAGATCTGGGATGTGGTTAACTCTGCTAACCTGAATGCTGCTTCCGGGCCGGATGGCTTTTCGATTCCCTTCTTTCAGAAGTTTTGGCCTCAGTTGAGGCAGCTAGTCTGTAATGTTATTCAGGGGTTTTGTCTAGGTACTATTGATATTTATTGCCTCAATTACGCGGTGATCTCCCTGATTCCTAAAGTTAAAGGTGCTGAGCTGATCTCCCAGTTCAGGCCTATTGCGCTGATCAATAATTTTGCTAAGTTTCCTACTAAGGGCTTTGCTACCCACCTGTCCCCCGCTGCTCATAGAGTTATCAGCCCTTACCAGTCAGCTTTCATCAAAGGGCGCTTCATATTAGATGGCATCCTCTGTCTTCATGAAATAGTTCATGATTTGAGAACTCGTAATTCTAAGGCTGTCATTTTAAAATTAGACTTTGAGAAGGCATATGACTTGGTCAGCTGGCCTTTTCTCAGGAAGGTTATTCCAGCGAAAGGTTTTGACGGGGCGTATGTTCATCGTATTATGCAGCTGGTCTCGGGGGGCCACACTGCGGTCTCTGTGAATGGCTATATTAGCAATTTTTTTTTCCAATGGCAGAGGCTTGCGACAAGGGGATCCTGCGTCTCCTGTCCTGTTTAATTTTGTGGCCGATGCCTTCTCTCACATTTTATCTAGGGCGACTCAGCATGGTCATATCTTGCCTGTGGTCTCTCATTTAATTTCTGATGGTGTCACTCACTTGCAATACGCTGATGACACCATTATAATGGTTGAATTGAACGATGCCTTCATTGCCCACCTCAAGTTCATCTTATTATGCTTTGAGGCCGTCTCTGGTCTGAAAATTAACTTCTCCAAAAGTGAGGTCCTGGTTACTGGTGTTGATGATGCGGAGGCCTTGAGAGTGGCTAGGTTGCTTAATTGTTCCCTGGGCTCCTTCGCTTTCAAATATCTGGGCCTTCCCATCTCTCATGTTCTGTTACATTCAAAGGATTTTGCTCCTGCTGTTTCTAAGGTGGTAAACAGGGTTCTCCCCTGGAGAGGTAGATATAACACCAATGCTGGCAAAGTTGCTCTGATTAACGCTTGCCTCTCCTCCCTTCCTATGTTTCTAATGGGCTTTTATCTCTTATCGGCTGGCATTCATGCCGGATTTGACAAGCACATGGGGGCTTTCTATTGGAATGCTGCTGACAACAAACAAAAATATAGGCTGGTTAAATGGAAGCTCATGTGCAGGCCTAAAAACCTTGGGGGGTTAGGGATTATTAACACGCTGGTCATGAAAAAATGTCTTTTAATCAAATAGTGGTGGAAAATCATGACCAGTGGGGCCGGCTCCTTATGGTATTCTATACTTAAAGCTAAATATTTCCCACACTCTAGCCCGATGCTTGCTGTGGCCCGGCGTGGTTCTCAATTCTGGAAGGACCTTATTAAAGTCAGACCTTTGTTCCTGGAACATGTTAAGTTCAATGTTGGTAACGGTACCTCGGTTCGTTTTTGGCGTGACTGGTGGTGTGGTAATACTCCTCCGGCTGTTAGCTTTCCGGTTCTTTTTTCGTATTGTCCTAACCCGGATATCTCCACCACGGAGGTGGCGGCTAATAATTGGGACCTGGCTTTTCGTCGTTCCCTATCTCCTGAAGAGTTGGAAGACTGGCAAAGACTCTCTGCCTTTTCCCCTTGCTCTCGGAGACGCCGGATACGGTGGTCTGGCCTCATTCTCCCTCTGGCCGGTTTTCAGTTAAATCTATGTACTCTAGGCTCATCGGAGGTGCCCCTTCGAATAGGTTCTCTTGCATTTGGCGGTCCAGAGTTCCTCCTAAGATTAAGATCTTCCTCTGGCAGGCCTTCAGAGGCCATCTCCCTGCGGCCGACCAAATTCGTAAGCGAAACGGGCCGGGCTCGGAGTTCTGTGCTCTATGCGGTGCCTTGGAAGACACGAATCATATCTTTTTTCATTGTGTGTTGGCTAAGCTGGTCTGGAGCTGTGTCCGCTCCTGGCTCCAGGTTACTTGGAATCCCTCCTCCTTTCCTGAGCTGAGAAACCTTGCCAACTCGCTGGTTGGGGTGACTAAGAGGGTTTTCTGGGTTGGCTTGGGTGCGATTTGTTGGTCATTGTGGACGATTAGGAACAAATGTACGATCGAACACGTCTTCCCAACTAAGGCTGTTGACTCTCTTTTCAAATCTTGTATCTTCTTGCAGCAGTGGAGATCATTGACTAAGGAGGACGACCGGGGAGTGCTGGACCTGCTCATCTCTAAAATTCGGGCCTCGGCATCTTCTATCTCTGGGCAGGATCCTGAAGTCTGACCTAGCATGTCGATGTTTCTTCGTCTTCGATGGTGGCTTTGTCTTTTCTCTCATACGCCCTGCGTGCCGTGTCTGGCAGGTTGCCATGTACCCCTCATACTTTCGTGATCCTGGTCCCTAGTTCAGTTTTCGTGAATTATTGTTGGCTTCGCCTTATGTTGGTGTTTGGGCTTGTGACTCTGCCGTGTGGCTTTATTTATAAAGTCGGGCTTTGGCATTTTCTCTAAAAAAGAAACCGCCTGAAAGTTTCCGTCGAGCCACCGCCGCCCCACCGGAACAGAACCCCCTCCCCGGCCCTCCTCACAGCAGTCTCGTCGGAATGCAGCCGCCCCCGCCCCCCCCCACCCCCGCAACGTGGCCCCACCGCCGCCCATGCTACCGCTAGACGCATGCCGCACCGCCCCACATCACCACACTGCCCTCGCCAGCGGCTATATATATGTGTAGACCATTTAAAATCTCTAAAAAGACAAATATTTAGGAATGGAGGGAGTAAAACATAAAAATAGATTTAGGGGAAGAAGTTATACGACATCTGAGAAAAGTAGCTTTCAGAAACTGCCCCTAAATTTTACAGACATCCTGTAAAAGCACTTTTAAGGGAAGTTTTTTAGATAAACAGTTAGAGTTGCTCTAAGTTCGGGATTGTGTTGTTATAGGAGATATTTTCAATCATGTCTCCCGAAGATAGCTACCTAATTACCACATAGGTTAGCCTATACAAAGGTCATGACGATCGCTACCAAAGGACCATCCACTCTCTTCGTAGATCCAATCTATCCATTCTTATCCTCAATAGGCAACACTACAAACATTACATAGTGTTATTACACATCTAGGAGCCTAGACATTGGTAAAACCACCACAATATAGAGAAGGTTCAATAACCCCACTCATTATAACAAAAAGGGTGATGAAAGTTCGACCATTGGTTAGTGCAGACCCGAAAGAACTCCTCAATCTCAGAATCGAAAGGACGCTTCAATCTCAGCCACATTCTAGTACGATAGTGACATGTTTTACCATAATGCAAATGAAATTGACATAAAATGTAGCAACGATGATTGAAAATGCATGATATATGAGAAATTGTCTTATGACATAGTGATGAAAAATGCACATATTTGTGGGTACTGATTGAGATTCAGGAGTCGATCATGGGGCATGATCTAAAAATGGTTGTGCTCAAACCTGGTGATGGCCTCATAGGCGTGCCGCTGCTCACCCCCTTGTTGTCGCCCTCACTACCAGTTTCCCTGCAGCAAAAGATCCTCAAAACCAACGAGAGATTCACACGAGCGAACTTTGTGAAGCCTTCTAACTGATGAGAGAAACCACACAAATGCCATTAAGGGCGAAATATAGCTAAATAATACTCCCTTTATCCGGTTTTATTGGGCCCAAGAACCGAAACACAAAGACCAAGAAGGTGCACCTGGGCAGGTAATTGGGCAATAAGTCTGCTAAATATGCTCCTTAATGTCCTTGAATTATTAGCTTATTAACTACTACCTCCGTCCGGGTTTATTGTCTCCCTTCGTATTTTGTGCTCAACTTTGACCGTAGATTTGACTAACAAATTGTAAGGTGTATGTCACAAAATTTATATTGTTGGATTCATTTTTTAAAGAGGTTTCCAATGATACTATATTTAGGATACATAATTTATATTTTAATAGTTAAATCAAAGGTCAAAGTTTGACCCAAACTATAAGGAGGCCTAATAAACTAGGACGAAAGTAGTAAACTACACCTACAGCGGGTATCGTGCGCATGCAGCTTGGATGCCCGCCCAATTGGGAAAGCGCATGTGTGGGCTTTCCATCAGGTGGCGTAGGAATCGGATGATCGAGAAAATAACTAACAAATTATTAATGCAACCTAAAAATAAGTAACAAATTATTAATGCAACCTAAAAACGGTGCAACATTTGGTGGTCCTTCATCCCAATAAACACAAACAGAGGGAGTAGTAAGCTATATGAATAGGTGGGGCCCTCATCCCACTGGTTGCCTGTTGGGGAACGTTGCATGGAAAGAAATTTTTTTCTACGCACACGCAAGATCTATCCATGAAGATGTATAACTACGAGAGGGGAGAGTGTGTCTACGTACCCTCGTGACCATTAACTGGAAGCGTTTATCAACGTGGTTGATGTAGTCGTACACCTTCACGATCCGTTCCGATCAAGCACCGAACACACGGCACCTCCGCGTTCAGCACACGTTCAGCTCGATGACATCCTCGCTTTCTTGATCCAGCAAGACGGGCGAAGTAGTAGATGATTTCCGGCAGCACGACGACATGGTGATGGTGGTGGTGCAACTATCTTCGCAGGGCTTTGCCGAGCACTACGAAAATTATGACCGAGGACGAACTAGAGGGAGAGGGGGCACCACACACGGCGTGGGAATCATGGTGTATGTTGCCCCTCCCCTCCTCACATATATATAGGTGGAAGGGGGAGAGTTGGCAGCCCTAGGGCGCGTCCCAAGTGGCCGGAGGCTACCCTAGGCGCCTGCCTAGCCGCTGTTGGGGAACGTTGCATGGGAAACAAAATTTTCCTACGCTCACCAAGATCAATCTAGGAGATTAAAATCTACGAGAGGAGAGATTGCATCTACACACCCTTGTAGATCGCTAAGCGGAAGCGTTAAGAAACACGGTTGATGTAGTCAAACGTCTTCGCGATCCAATCACGACCCGTCCCACGAACTCTGATCCAAGTGCCGAACGGACGGCACCTCCGCGTTCAACACACGTACGGCTTGATGATGCCTTCAGCTCCCCGATCTAGCGAGCGATGATGAAGTAGTAGCTCGAGTCCTCTGGCAGCACGACGACATGGTGGCGGCGGCGGTGGTGGATCTCAGCAGAGCTTCGCTAAGCACTCCGGAGAAGAAGATGGACTACGAGGGAGCACTACAAAAAAATACACTTCCGTGATGATACGTGTTTGTCACAGTAGGTCGCGTTTTCTGTCATGCATGTACATCCATGACAAATTTATGACAGAATCAAGATAGTCATACCTGTGCTGTCGTAGAAGTGTTCCATGACATTGCCAAAATTATCATCAGGAAGTGTCCACTTCCATGACGATAAATCGCGCGTCACAGAAGTGCTTTCGTCAAGGGTGACCGACACGTGGCATCCACCGTAACGGAACGCCGTTAAGCTATCAGGTCGGATTTTGGATCCGATAACCCATTAACAGCCACGACCAATGCCGATTTTCCACGTGTAAAATTCTCATTGGCTGACGGATCCAACGGGCGAGATGGGCCTATGATATGTTGACACGTGGACCGGCCCAAAAGTGTCCCACAAAGATTAAATGGGCCGGCCCAACCGAAGGCCCATAAGATTTAGCGGACCATAATGGGCCGGCCCAGCTAAAGGCCCACAAAATTTAGCGGACCATAATGGGCCGGCCCAGCTAAAGGCCCACACGATTTTGTAGACCATAATGGGTTGGCCCAGCTAAAGGCCCACAAGATTTTGCGGACCATAATGGGCCGGGCCAGCTAAAGGCCCACAAGATTCTGCCGACCATAATGGGCCGGCCCAGCTAAAGGCCCAACATTCTCTGTCAAATCGGCCCGTCAACGGCCTGTCCTAAACTTGTCATCAACGTGACCCATGGTCACTTCTGGCCCGTTAACAATCCGCTAAGTAATTGGGCCGAATTACGGCCCGGTGTATTTCCGGCCTGTTAAAGGTCCGGCTTCATTTGGGCCCATTTACAGGCCATCAAAACTTTTGGCCCATAAACGACCGTGAAGTATTTGGGTCATATTCGGCCATGTCTGACATTCGGCCTGTTAGAGGCCCACTATAGCTTTGGGCCACTTTCGGCCTGTTGTCATTTTCGGCCTTGTTAACGCCGGACGTAAACCATGGGCCATATGTGGCCCAACCTCATATCGGGCCCATTAACGGCCCATATAAAAATGACGATAATCTAGCCCGACCGAAGTTCCGGCCTGTGTATTAGGTCGGCGCATTTACGATCTGTCCGAATTTCGGCCTGTTAAAGTCCAGTGGGTTATTTGGCACAATCAGGGCCCAATCTCACTTTCGGTCTATTAAAGGCCCATGTATTTTATGGGCTTGAGATATTTACACCTGTAAACGGCCTATTTTTACTGAGGGCCCAAATTATGTCTAGGCCTGTTAAAGGCCCAGTATGGGCACAGGCCTACCAGAAAAATATGAAAGCTTATGCTGATTTAGGCCCAGATATTTTTAGTGGGCTACATGCCAATTTCGGCCCGTAATCGTTTTAGCCCAATTGGAATGGGCCCGACGAATGTTGGCTTGTTGGGCTCCTACGAAGCTTTCGACCGATTACATTACTAAGATAAACCTACACTATACAAAAATAGCGTCGTAATTACTGTAGCCTGAGGCAGCATCATAAATGTTGTATCACAACAAAATAAATTCCAACCATACAACAAAAGGCCTGTTGGCATAAAGTTTATAGTCCTTCTAGATAAAAGCACCATCAGATGTATAGAAGCACAAATCATTTGACCTGAGTGCTAATGTTTCAGGCTGTAGAATCTGATGGAGCAGCACGATCTCCACCTTTTTTCCACCATTGCTCTTGAACAACGAAGCGAATGTCTGATAGTCTGGTTCCAAAACCATTCATATTTTGACGACATTTCACAACCACTATTCTTGTTTCCGAAACAACGTCCATTAGGGATTGGACTTGTGTCTGGAGCACAGATATATCACTCTGTCTAGCAGGAAGATTTTGTTCAGTAGGCGATTTGGACGAGGTTACCTTGACAACCAACCCAGAATTACGCAGGAAGGTGCCTTTTGCACTGTTAGTGGAGAGATACTGACGCACTGCAGCAAGAGGTGACATTGTGCCTGTAGTAGCCTCGTCACCTTCAGGTGGTTGTGGCTGTTCAATCATTTGTTCCATAGCTTCCTGAAAGTTTGAACTTGTAGATTATTGTACCAGATAAGTTACTAATGAGACAAAAACAAACAAAGTAGGTTAAACGTTTATACATAAATTATTTTGGTGAACTACTGTAATACATTAGCATGTATTGTAGTGCCAACTACATAATAAAATCACTTTTGGAACATATGTCCATGTAGCATGCCTACTGTATTGTCTATTTCCTCACATTTGTTGACATCTAAGGATAAAGAGACATGGTTTAAAGTAGGATGAACATAGTATGACATCATTCATATCATGGGCAAACAGATATAAAACAAACAGGCTATTTTATCATTGTGTGCGCACATGAACATAACAATTAGATTACAGATCAAGACCAAAAGAATATCCTTCATCTCTTTTAAACCATGTAAGGTGAAATGATACGTTAAGACAACTGTGAATAAAAGTGAACAGAGTAACTGACGTTGGCTGCAAACCAAGTAGTTAAATGAACACATCACAATACCAATCAGTTCAAGGCAGGAGGAGTAAGGACTTACAACAGCGTCTTGAACTGGTGTGCTCATGCCCTTCATCTTGCTGGTGTGGCAGTCCTTGAAGATTTGCACTGCATTCGGTTCAGGTTCTTTTTGGTCCGCACGGGATTTCCTCTGTATTTGGAACAAGTCAATATAGATACGATAATATGGCACAAAAAAGAAGGAAGTAGCGGCTATTTACAAGAGCCTCGCAGTGTGCAATATAGCTACGAGATCCTATGGTCTGTTGGAATTTCACTTTAGAACGGTTGGTTTTGTTCTTCAAACAGTTAGCCTAGAAGAAGATACACTTGTAAGGCACATACATAAATACAAGTTCAATATGTGGTCTGATCAAACACATATAGCCTACCTGATACTTTGGATCAGACCAGTGTTTAACGAGGGCTGTCCAGTCTTCATCTGTAATATATTCCACTGGAGATGTTTGGGCGATTTCATTGTTAGCCTTGCCTTCAAAGTGAGATTTTCTAAGGTGGTACCGATACTGTCGTAGAGCAGACTGAAAAACATGAGTGCATGCTTGTCTAGTTGCATCATCTTTCGGATCCAACTTGAACCTCATCTGTTGAAAAAAGAATGTGAGTCTTATTAGGAGGAAGCTAGAAAGTATGGGACAAAGCAAGACAATATTACTAATTGCGATGAATAACATTACTTATGGATAAATGGTCAAGGAAGGTGTTAAACTGGGTATTGTCTTTCTCATTCCTGTACTGGATCCACGTTGGGAGGATACGTGCATGACACCTAACGGCAACGGCTGCCTCTGATACTAACTTGGCTAACTCTGTAGCATCACGTGGCCTTTTTAAACCTGCCTCAAAATGGATCTCCATTCTTCCTCCTTTAGATTTTGTTAATCTGTCAAGCATTATCCCTGATGTTTGTTTCCGCTTGCGCCGTGGTGCTAGTTCAACAACGAATATGGTAAGTGTTAGTGTACATCAAACTGTGAGAGTACATATAAAGGAGCATGCAACTGCAACTTGACTCGGTCAGGTACCGTCTTGGTGTTGATGCTCATGAGGTTCATCTGATCTTGCCAAGTCCTGTTGTGTCAGCAGTGCTTCGGAAGTAGTGTTAGGTGTGAAGGCAGCTTGGGAACTGGCCAGTTCCGGAGCAAACGAACGAGTAACTGGTTGAGATGCTGGTACAGTTGAAGCGGATGCTGCAGCTGGTGGAGCAGGTGATACTGTGTTTGTAGATTTAGCCGGTGGACTTGGACCTTCTACTGCACTATAAGTACCAGCAGAATCTCGACGGCAGAACCTTTTCCGTTTCACCGGACGAGTAACAGCACTCCCTACTATATTATTTTCCTTGCTCTTTTTTGACTTTGCCATGTCAAGCTGTACCCACAACACAAAAGAATAAGGTCACTCTTCAGAACTCATTGATGCATGATACAGACAAGCAATACTTTGATGTAAGACAACCGTATGAGGATGGAATATGTAAGAAAACAGGACGTCATGACATATTCACAGCTATGATGTGCAAACTAAGCAGAAGGATTTTCAAGAAAATAGAAGTAATGCAAGCTAGACACCATATGAAAGATGCAACCAATATTACTCTGCCAAGTTAAAAGTGTCTTGTCATAAGTGGCAATTCGAAAAATTAGAAGCAGTACAACATAGAAATCAATGCAAGATGCAACCACTATCAAACTGCCATGTTAAAAGCGTCCAATCATGAGTGACTGATGCGGGATACACAACAACAGTACCTTGATGTAAGAACATGGTATTATAGATAGATGCAATGTATTCTAGACATAGAAAGCCATGTCATATGCACATGTATAACATATAAACTCAGCAGGTGCAATTTAATCAAAATAGAAGAAATACAGGCTAGACAACATATGCAACATGAAACCAATTATCACACTGTCAACTTAGAGCAAGCACCTGCGATGGTGGAGTACGGGAGATGAACTCATCATGTAGACTTGGGACTTCAACTTCATTAGCAGTAGCAGTGGCAAATCTAGAGAGTCTCTGTTTGCGTCGGTGAGGAGGACCACCAACATCCCCTAACTTACTCTTTTCCTTCCTATTTTCTGATATTGCCTTATGAAGTCAAAACCACAAGAAGATGAATAAAATTAGCTCTGCATAACTGGTTGATGCATGATACAGACGAACACTACTTTGACGTAAGGCAAGCACAGGATAGGAGGATGGAATATATACAAAAAAAGACAGTGTTTCATATTCACACGTACGATAGCGTGTCTTATGGGTAAGTAATCGTTGCAGGTATAAGTTGTAAGCTACGCAGATGTAATTCAACATAATCAGAAGCAATACAAACTAGACATCATACGGAAAATGCAACCACGTATAACAGTTCCAAGTAAGAGCAAGCACCTGTGATGGTGGAGTAGGGGATATGTGCTCATCATGTACATGTATGTTCTAGAAACAGGATCACGTGTCATATTCACAGGCATTATGTGTAAAGTAAACAGATGCAATCCAAGTTAGAAGCAATACAAGCTAGACATCATACGCAACATGCAACCACATATAATAGTGTCAAGTTAGAGCAAGCACCTGTGATGGTGGAGTAGGGGAGTCATCATGTACACAGCTACGTTGACTGTCTAGCCTTGTGTTGTCTTGCGAATCTTGTTGGGAGGATGACGGAGTAGAATCTGTAGAGACCCCCTGTTTGAGTTGCTCCGAAGGACCACCATCATCCACTGCCGGACTAATTTCCTTCAGCTGTAATGATTTTGCATTGTGAAGTCAAACCGATAAGAAAAAGGGATTAGAAACACTGCAAGACACCATATGGAAGGTGCAATCAATATCACTCTGCCAAGTTAAAATTGTCTCATCATATGTGGCGTTCATCAAACTAGAAGCAATACATGCTAGAAATCATATTCAAGACGCAAACCAATATCACACAGCCAACTTAAAGGTGTCCAATCATAAGTGACTGATGCAGGATACACAAGAAGAGTAGTTTCATGTAAGAACATGGTGTGATAGACAGATATAGTATGTACCAAAAACAGGAAAGCGTGTCATATTCACATGTATCATGTGTAAGCTAAGCAGATGCAGTTTACACTAATTAGGAGCAATACGATCTAGACACCATATGCAACATGCAACCAGATATCACACTGCCAAGTTAGAGCAAGCACCTTGGATGGTGGAGTAGGGGAGCGGAGACTTGGACCTTGTAATGCACTATCAGTACAAGGAGAATCGGTACAGATGCTCTGTTTACGTTGCTGCAGAGGACCACCATCATCGCCTTCCTTACTCTTTTCTTTCCTTTTTCTTGATTTTGCCCAGTCAAGTCAAACCCACAAGAAAAAGGAAAAAAATTTGCTCTTCAGAACTCATTGATGCATGATACTGACGAACACTACTTTCATGTAAGGCAGCCGCATGATAGGAGGATGGAATATGTATGAAAAACAGGACGGCGTGACATATTAACATGTATGATGTATAAAGTGTAAACTAAGCACAAGGTGCTTGAACTTGTTAGAATCGATGCAAGCTAGAAACCATATGAAAGATGAAACCAATATCACTCTGCCAAATTAAATGGGTGCCCTAACAAATGTATTTGACCAAATTAGAAGAAATACATGGCAACAGGCTAGAAATAATATGCAATATGCAACGAATAAAGGTGACTCATCGTAAGTGATTGATGCAGGATACAGAAGAGAGGTAGTTTCATGTAAGAACAAGGTTAACACATAGATGTAGTGTGTACCAAAAATAGGAAGGCATGTCATATTCACATGTATAGTGTGTAAACTAAGCAGATGCAATTTACCCTAATTAGAAGCATTACAAGCTAGACACCGTATGCAACATGCAACCACATATCACACTGCGAAGTTAGAGCAAGCACCTGTGATGGTGGTGTAGGGGAAGTGCGGTCTTCAGGTACAGAGCTACGTTCAATATCTTCATTTAGGCTTGCTGTTTCTTGAGAATCATGTGGAGAGGATGAAATTGCATTCTTTATAAGAGTATTGCGTCTCATATTAACCAACGCACGTGACTGTCTCATCATAAGCGATAGACGCAGGATACACAAGAACAGTAGTTTGATGTAAGAACATGGTGTGATAGGCAGATGTAGTATGTACCAAAAACAGGAAGGCGTGTCATATTCACATGTATAATGTGTAAGCTAAGGAGATGCAATTTAACAAATTAGGAGCATTGATGAGGGATACACAAGAAAAGTAGTTTGATGTAAGAACATGGTTAATAGAAAGATGTAGTATGTACCGAAAACAGGAAGGCATGTCATATTCACAGGTATAATGTGTTAACTAAGCAGATGCAATTTACCCTAATTAGAAGCATTACAAGGTACGACACCATATGCAACATGCAACCACATATCACACTGCCAAGTAAGAGCAAGCACCTGCGATGGTGGTGTGGGGGAATTGCGGTGATCAACTAGAGAGCTACGTTGACTATCTTCATTTAGCCTTGCTGTTTCTTGAGAATCATGTGGGGAGGATGACACTGCACTCTTTAAACGAGTATGGGGTCTCAAAGTAACCCACCCGGGTGATTGTCTCATCATAAGTGATTGACGAGGGATACAAAAGAGCATTAGTTTGATGTACGAACATGGTTAATAGACATATGTAGTATGTATCGAAAACAGGAAGGCATGTCATTATCAAAGGTATAATGTGTGAAGTAAGCAGAGGCAATTTAACCAAATTTGAAGCAATACAAGCTAGACACCATATGCAACATGCAACCACATTTGACAGCGCGAAGTTAAAGCAAGCACCTGGGACTGTTGTGTGTGGAAATTGAGATCATCAACTGCAATGTCTCCAACTGCTGACACTGCACCCGTTAGAGCGCTGGAACGCTTAGTGCTTATCTTTGAATTACACTGGAGCGACTTCTGTCTTTTCTTTTCTGCATTCATCAACACTGCGTCAGAGTCTGAGATACCCATGCATAAAAAACAATAGTGTGAGTATGGGTGAAGTGTGTGCACAATTAGTACAGTGTAAAGGTAGCAGATAGCAGGTCAGTGAGAAATAAATGACGGGAGACATATGATAGCTCTACAACATGCATGGCACACTAAATTACTACAGGATTCTATGAAAATAACAGTCGACTGAAAGCAAATAGGTCAGTCCATTTTTTCTGCACCGTCCGATGTACAAAGAACGGGCAGATCGCCTTCATCTACCTCCAGCCAGTCAGTGTTGACGATCTTCCTCGAAACGCCAATGACCACCGGCCCAGTATT
This sequence comes from Triticum urartu, assembly GCF_003073215.2. Lineage (NCBI taxonomy): Eukaryota > Viridiplantae > Streptophyta > Magnoliopsida > Poales > Poaceae > Triticum > Triticum urartu. Next base: position 75,800,165 of record NC_053028.1, on the reverse strand, counting down.
CCTCCCCTGCCTGCGCCCTCCCCTCGACCTCACCGCACCGCCGTGCTTGGCACCGCCCCCGGCCATCCATTCAAGCCCCACCGACCTCCAGATCGGGCGCAAGCAGCTCCTGCGCCCCACACCCCGCTTCCCCGGGGAGCACGCGGACTAGGTGCTCCGCGCGCCTAAGCGGGTGCTGCTTCTTTTAATTGCAGTTCGACTGACCCTGAATTGAAATCCAGGCAGGCTACTGACCTCTAGCAAAGGTGAAATAGTAAAAGGGAGGAAACCTTGTGCATTTAGTATCACGAAGAAGATGCAGTAAGAAGCACTCAACTAGTTTCTTTCGTGGGATGAATACGGTGTGAGCGGAGACATAAGATTTGCACGAATATGGGAAGAGGAGTACCTCTTTCTGCTGGCAGTGCTGTGTCCTCCTTCTGTTTTTCCGACGATCTTCTTGTTGTTCGCCAGAAACTAGAAGTTGTGGAGGACGGTGCAGCCTTGGACGAACCCATGGCCAAGTTGTTGAGTGTGGTGCGGTGGCCGTCTGTCGGCGGCGGGGAAGCAGATCCGAGGCAGCGAACGACGGCGTAGCGGGAACAGCTCCGGTGCGATGGACGGTTGCGACAGTGGAGTCGCAGCAGTGAGGTGCAGGACGGCGTGGTTGGAGTGGTTCTGGTACGGTGCACGTCGGCGTCGGCGTCGTGGAGGCAGCTCTGCCTCGGCTTCAGCTGCTAAGTCCTTGAGGGCGTTGCGGTTGCGTTGGACGAAGACGTCGGGGTACCGGCTCCGGCGTGATGGAGGAGGGCGGCGGTGGATTGGCCGCTATGGGGTGGAGGACGGAGGAGGCTGGGGTTTCGCGGCTGGTGGAGACGGCGTTTTCGCGCCCATGGAGTATGAATGGGGAAACGGAGGGAGGCGGGGAACTAAGGGGGAACAATGTTTCAGTTTAAGACGCGCTTGTTTGAAATTTGAGGAAAGTTACAAACTTTCCCCCCATCTAAAATTTCGGACATATTGCGGGTTGGGGGTAGGACAGTCATGTCAGGTGTCGCAAATGTGGGCGGGATAGATTTCGGCCGAGCGCATGGGTAGGCGCCCACGGCGTATGAATGCTTCTCTGGCGTCTTGGTGAAGTTACAAACCTACCCCGATTTAGACCTTTGGACATCGGGCCGATAGGCTACACGGGCCAGAGTCAGGACAGTAATTTCCTACCACCAAAACATTAGTCTCGCGCGGTTTCGGGTGACCAGAGGCCTATTTGGCGCTTCGTTCAACATTTGGGAGCAGAAGCATTAACGTTTTCGGTTCTCTTGAATTGAACTTTCAGGATTTGTCAAACTTCACAAATCTTTACTCTTGAAAATCCTAAAGCTACGATTATTTTGGAATGGAGGGGGTACATTTGAATATACATTGTACACGAGTATATATTAAAAAATATGCAACTTACCTCAGTTCATGCATGGTTCCAGATATAATCTCCTTGGTTGCAAAAAAAAGTTAGATATGCGTATGAATATATATAGCATGTTCAAACTCACAACAAAGATTGATGCCCCCTTTTACATCTAATTTACAAATGCCATTATCTCGGGTTCAAATAGATGAATGCACTTCCTATGAATTAGAATCTTCGAAACCCCCTTTATGTTGAATTCGGCATGTATTCTATTTCGTAGCTAGCAATTTGGAATGTATCCATGCAAGTGACAAATATATAAAGTTCTTCACACTAACAACATGGAGTGCACTAATTAATGTTTATATATGAATTGCAAAAGCATCCATTGCCTGTATTTCAAACCGCTCTCACTCTATGGATCGATAATATGAAATAAACACATGCACATGCTAGAATTCAATTGCAGTTGAAGAAAGAGCCTACTCCTGGTACTGTATATTAGTGATAGGGGTGTGTACAAAGTACACGTGAATACCAGGCATTGTGCGTGTGTGTATACTATCGACGAACTAGCCCCCAAGCTTGTATAACATACTAAGGGCCTAGGGTTACAAATCATATATAGTCGGCTTATCACCAGTGGGGATAGAGTCCTCTGCGACTCTGGTAGCTTCGTGTTGTACGCCAAGTCCTACACATGGGTCTTCGTATAACACGTCTCGGTCCAACCTATATGTGGCGCAGGATGGAACCGACCCATGAGTCTTCATGTTGACCCACCACAACTAGAAATGATGTGCCCACCACACCACACACACAATCGGCCACTAAGAAAATAAGCATATACAATAGTACAACGGTATCTAGCTCACGATACGTCTCCATATTTTGTTGATGACACTGACGGACTTTGCATTTGATGCGTGCTCCGTATTTTGTTGACGACACTTACGGTCATTGTATTTGAAGCGAAAGCACGATATGGTCACTGGACTTCAGAATAAGCTCATCACGGTCACCGCATACATTTTGTCATGCTAACCAACATGTGGTTGGATGGTTAGAGGACAGTGGTTTCTCGAGCCCACCAAGGTTAAAGTCCCGGTGCTTGCATTTATCTTGTGTTAATTTCAGTATTTTCCGGCGATGTACGTTCAGTGGGAGGAGATGTTCCACTCGACTACGAGGCACCTATGGTGACTTCGTAAAATCTCAAGATCGTATATGCTGGCCCACTCTCTCGAAGGTGCTCATAGCGGTAGGATTCGCGTGTGTGCGCTTATAGCGGTGAGTGCTTGCGCGTATATATGAGCCCTTGCGTCTGTACCGTGTTAAACAAATACATATCATGATTATACGGTCACTGGCTCACCCGTACAACTCCGTATTTTGTTGATGACACAATCAATTGACCAGTCAAACGTTCCACGCGGCGCAACTAGTGTTGCACCATCGGGGCGCGTAACCGTGGGGCCCACCTGTCAGCCCGTATATGAAAGAAAGAAATGGTAGTTTGAGTCTGTACTGTGTTAATAAAATAGGAGTACATTTTAGGGTGATCGTACGGTCACTGGCTCACCATACAGCTCTGTAATTTGTTGATAACACGATCAATTGACTAGTCAAATGGTCCACATTCAGCAGCGCACATTACCATAGGGCCCACCCGTCAGCGCGTATATGAAGGACAGAAATGGTAATAAATTAGTGGCCGGTGGGTATTCGAAGTCGTGAGACCTCTGCTTGGCAGTCACCGGCGGTTGGGGGGCGTTCATTGGGCGGTGGGGTGGGGATCCCCGGAGAAAAAGCTCAGCGGGGGGGGGGGGCAGAGGGATGGCTGGTGCGGCGGCGGACCGGTGGTGGGGAGTGGTTTCGGGGAGGGCGGGCCGGCCGCGGGCGGCGGGGGTTGGAGGTTCGGCCGGTGGTGGCTGGCGGCTCAGGGGGGGGGTGGAGTTTGATGATAAACTGGAGGCCCTTGATTTCGTATCCAACGGCTGGAAAATCTAATGACCAGAGATGAAAAAGTCAGTCGACTTACGTGTAGCCTCAACCCGCATGTACACATGCACGCACGCAAGACACGCACGCATGTAGGCGTGCAACACTGACACGTACACACGCACGCATGCTGGCGTGCAACACTGACACGTACACATGCACTCACGAACACACGCACGTACGCACCCATGCATGCAACACTAAAACGTATCCTTGCACGCACGCAACACTCACACGCCTGCATGCACACAGCACATGACGCAAGTCACACGTTCAACCTATACGTGCATGCACCCTTTGTTAAGGACATGGATTGTTACGGGTATTAATCAATCTTATCTGTGATAAGCAGAACATTGATGTTTGTAGTGGTCTTTATGAATCAGAACGTATCGAATGGGCTATCAACATAGTAGGCTTAGAGATGGTACAATGGTACACAGTCAGCAGGCTATTAGCAGTTCCACGTCATCAAATTCATAGCTGGAAGAGAGAGAATGAAGAGAAAAGGAGGGAGCGGGCGCTTGAGCTATCGCCGGCTCGAGCGCAAGAAACAAGAAATCGAACCTGCATGCAGTCCGCATGCAGCCGTGTGAGCCTGCGCGACTCTCCTTTCCACCAATGAGCATGTGCCTTCTTTTCTTCTTTCACATGCAAGCATTAAATACCAGTAGCTAGTTTACAGCCCATCTATTATATTACTCCAAGTGACATGGCATTGGTATATAGCCAGCAGCTGGCTTTCTTATTAACCATGCCCTTATCTACATGAAAAAGATGACGTCACACTCAATGAACAATCATCGGTTTATGAAATGCCCGCTTCTGACCACCCTGGCCCACCAAAGGTTCCTCTGCTGTGCGCTGCCTGCGTTGGGTCACTGACATGCAGGCCATCACTACTAGGGAAAACCTTATACACAGAACTTTAGCAGTAGCGAGGGTTAAAAAAGCACGCTTGTGCTAAGTAGCAGTAGCGCGCCTGCGCAAACCGCGCTGCAGATAAAGTTCTAGCAGTAGCGCGTCTTCTTCTAAACACGTTACTACTAAAATTCCCACGGCTTAGCCGATAGGTTACACATGGTAGTAGCGACCTATAACGAACCGCGCTACCACTACTTTCTTTGTAGCAGCGCGTTTTAGTCTAAACTCGCTACTGATAGAGGATATAAAATTAAATGGAAAGCAAATAGAAAGGTAATTGAAAATGAAAGAAATAGAATAAGGTGAAAGGAAAAAAATAAAATGTGAAGAAGACTAAATGAAAAAGGGAAAAAAGAGAATGGTGTACCAGTAGCATGTATTCCAGAACGCGCTGTAGCTAACGTAGCAGTAGCGCCCTTTCTGGAACGCGCTACTGGTACTTCTCACTTAACCACGGGGTTCGTCCTTCCCCACGACCACTTCATCCCCCAAATCCAACTCCACTCTCGCCGCCGCCGTCGCCCCTCGGCCGCCGCGCGCTCTCCCCACACCCTCTACGCCGCCCCCGACCCCAGATTCAACGCCGCCCCCACCCCCGATCTCAACGCCGCCCCGGACGCCGCCCCCGACCCCAACCTCAACGCCGCCCCGGACGCCGCCCCCGCCCCCCCGACCTCAACACCGCCCCGGAGCCCCGACCACGACCTCGACGCCGCCTGCCCCTCCCTCGTGGCAGGCACCCGAGGTGAGCATGCCTGCTCCTCCCTCTCCCCTACCTCTGCCTAGGGTTTCTACCTCCATCAAATTAGTTAGGGTTCATGTAAGGGTGGAAACGAATCGGATGCAGATGTGGCTCAAATGAGTTAGGGTTCATGTAAGGGTGGAAACGAATCAAATTTCTAAGATGAATCATAAAACGAGTAAAATTTGACCACTTATTTCACTTTATAGTTGGATAATTGGAATATCCGCTACCACTTTCCACCCCTATAGGTTCATCAAATTAGATGGTAATTAGGGCAGTAGTTCCTAGGTACTAATTAGTTAGTAAGAACTAGGTACTAATTAGGTACTAGAATATTTTTATTTATAGTAAGTTTATTTTTAGTAAGAACTAGTTGAATTAATAGAACTAGTTAGTAAGAACTTGTTGCTATATTTTTAGTTAAAGCAATTTTCCCGCATCGACGTGGACAATGCCTATCCCGCATCCTCGTCGTCGAGTCGGCGGAGGACGACACCTGCTTGACCAGATGGGCCATGTCCGGGATTGGGCTCCGCCGGGGTGGTACTGGGAGGCGCTACCTACCGGGGGGCGCAGGTTGGTGAGGAGCCAGCCTGTCGTTGACCCGAACCTTCTTTGGTGGCGGTCGCGTGGGCCAGTGACGGTCCAGAGGCTCGAGGACTCCGCGGAGGTGGTGCGTCACCGTGTCAGTGAGGAGGACGCGCACGTTCGTCGCTACTTGTTTGCGTTGGAGCACATGTTCTCCAATACCTGGCAGGTTCTCCAGGGATCTCACTGGAGCTATGATCCCGTGATGGTTCCTTCTCTGTGGGTGTCCACTGCCCGCGCCGATACCCGTCGTGTGCTAGGGTTTTAGTTGTACTAGTGATGTTATATGTATGACACTATTTGGGATGTATTAGTGATAATATTCGACGATGTACGGACGCATGAGATGATTTACTTTTGCTTATTGAATGCATGCCAGTTTGAGTCTTATAAGATATTTTGAAATGTATATCTCGTGTTGCTCAATATCCAAGTGGCCGGTCATGTTTGCAGGTTACACCTCCGAGTGGCCTATGTTTTGCGGGAGTGTTGATTCATTTCCGTTCCGGCAAATTTCAGGCGCTCGATATGTCCTATTTTAGCAAAGGTCATGCCGGATTTTTCCGTGAATTTTGGCATGACTTTTGCCAGAATATGTAGGAAATATCGAGTGCCCCGGATTTGTGTGTTGAGTATCCTGGTAGTTGTCTTCTATCGATTTTCAATTAATGTTTTAACTATGAACATAGGAAATGTCTGACGACAAAAAGGATTTCGGTATTTGCAAATACTGCGAAGACGAGCGCGGCCTGTGCGACGGAATCTTCCTAGATGATGATAGGCGCTTCAGCATCAAGCTGGACGAGAACTTCGAAGTGGATACAGTAAGTCACAACGAGAAGTCTTTTTTCGTAATTAAGCATGACATCTGCTTCATTTGCTTCAACTTATATTTTTTTACTATTCTACTAGCGTATCCCCTGCCATGCAAGAGTTTTTGTATTGGATAAGATAGGTTTCAGTTATACTATGGAGGTAAAGAAGTTTACTTGAAGACTGAGCATGGTTATATTTTCCACGCAAAATTATACAATTCAGACGACTACACCTATTTTGGATGCAAAACAAGGCGAGCACTATGCAAGACTTATGCATTTCAGCCTGATATGGTTATCACCTTTGATATTTGTCCGGAAGATGATATTGAAGGTAATACCGACATCTGGGTCGATGTGCAGACGCCTCCAGTTACACCAAAATGTAAGTTTCTCAACCATATTTATGTCTTTGATATTGTTTATTCAAAAATAGTTGACAACTAATTTGTATTGTCAGCTTATTTCGGTGCAAGCAAACATGTCCAGCGCTTGGTAGACAGGACCTACTACTGTCCCGGGGCTGAACTAAACTGCGAGGAGCTAAGTCATTATGTTTCATGGCTTGAGGATCTTGATACTGTCAAGACAAATTTTCTTCCTGGACTTAGAAATGTTAGTACTGAAAACGTGTGACCAATAGTGTTCGTCATGAACTACGGTCACATCTATTTAGGAAGGATGGTAAGATTTTTTCTATTTGTCCTTAGTGCATCTTTTCCATACATTATTTGTGAAGCTAAACTTCATTGCTAAGTATGTGACCATACGATGTTCTTCAACAGGGACTCCCGATTAATGTTGTGCCTTATGGGATCGAGACTAAAGGTACCATGAGTATTATTAGCTTATGACCAAGATATCCTACATGTTACTTTAGTGCATTCAAGATCAGCGATGAATGCTTAATAGTGCAAGACTGGACCAGATATGTGATGGGGGAGCGCAGACAAGTACTAGGGGGCAGCAAACAGATGTGCTACCCAAAATTAGGAGACATGTTCATCTGCATGCTCCAACTTGATCAAGGAGGAGAGCTACACATGTTTTATGTTGTTTTACCTAAGAGAGAGCAGCAGGAGTGATTAGCTAGAAATGAGTTTGAGGATGATGATGTGCTACAGTATGACTATGATGATAAAATAGCTAGTGTTGGTGGTAATGACTAATGATTATTATTAGCTAGTGTTAGTGGTGATTAAATAAATATTGTTGGTGGTAATGATTATGATGATGATTAAATAGCTTGTGCTGGCGGATTAGATTCAAGTGGAGGCAACATGTGGTGCACATCGAAAGTACTACTAGTGCAAACTAGATCAAGTTTGGATTAGTAGTATACTTTTGACATGCACCACATATTGCCTCCACTTGAACCTAATCCACCTTCATTTGACACACTGTTATGGACATAATGATGTAAACCTCATAACTGGTATTGTACCAATATTTGTACGATGGCGCATAAATACACTAAAAATAAAAAAACAAAAAAACAATACTAGTAGCGATGGAAAGAAAACACTCTGCCAGTAGTTACATTAGCAGTAGCGTGGGAGTGAACAAGCGCTGCAGCTATTTGTCCTAGCAGTAGCGCGTGCGGCACGCGTTACTGCTAAGCAATAGCTGTAGCACCTTACTAGTAGCGCGCCTACCCGCGCTACTAGTGATCACAAAACCAGCGCTACCGCTAGGGTTTTCCCTAGTAGTGCATGCACCCAAAGAGCCCACACGTCAGTGGAAGAACGGTGCGGTGTCCTAGGTCAGAGTCGAGGGCGCCACTCGCGGCACGCCCGGCTGAACACACCTCCGTGCCGCATTCAAATGCCTCCATGAAACCCGCCCGTGTGGAAGCCGAGAAACCCACTCTGGACACACGTCCGTTCATGACCGGGCCGGCGTTAAACGCAACGCCGGCCGAGCTCCTCCCGTCCGCCATCTATTTAATCTCCTATTTAAACGAGGCCAAACGCCGGCCAAGAATCGCACACCTCCGCCGCTCCCCTATCTCCTCCAACATTTTGTCCACTCTTACAATGGCTTACGAAGAGTAGTTATTCCGCATCCAAGCTGGCTGGGTAGCCCGCCGGATACGAGCTATGCAGCTCGCTGATCCACCTCCCTCCCCTCGCCCGACGGAGCCAGTTGCCGCCCCAAGCCGGCGCGCGGTTCAGCAACTCACCGCTCCAGGCCAGCTCGACGAGGAGCGGCGCACGGGTGTCGTTCCTGCCGTCCACGCCGCCGCCTCGTACCGCGTCTCCTGTTTCTATGGCCGAGACTCCCATGCCCGCGGCCGTGCCATGCAAGCAGCGACAGAAGCCGGGTGCACGGAGAGCGGCGAGTCGGTGTCCAGCGCCTCCGCGTCCGCCGCCATCATCGAGGAGAAGTAGAACATGGGAGGCCACCGCCGCTTGGGTCCCATGAAGGCCACCGCGGAGGCGACGCCGGCGTACACAGCAGGTGTCTTGCCGGATCCTTTTGTTGCGAGGACCTTCGTCGACCCCGCATGGGCTCCACAGAAGAGGGCAATGTTAGGATGAACTCGAGCCGGTGCCGGCCATGGCGAAGTAGTCGCCAATATTTTGGCTACCCCGGGCAAGATCCAAACAGCCCCTCCCAACAGATTCAAATCCCTCGTTCGCCGTAGAATTTTGCCATGTGTTGTTTTCATGGACTAGAAAGATGCCCGTGCATTGCACGGAACATCAAGATGCATTTTTTACAAACTCCCGCATGCATGCAAGGGATAATTAATGTCCTCCTTTGCTAGTACCACGAGGCAAACACCATTAATATTGCATCGATTAGTGTTAGTGGCCTTGTATATCTGCAAATTGTAATTTTGATAGTGGCCCCTTGTATATAAAAATGGAGGGAGAAAGATGAGAGATAAGGTGAGGAGGAGTGGGGCGTGGTGGTGACTGGTGGTCGGACTGGGCGGAGGCATGGGGATGGACGGCGCATTATGTCTAGGTTTGTATCTCTCTCACACACACCCACGTAGGTGGGGGACATGCACAAAGAGAAGAGGTGCACGCACGGCGCACATACTCCCGTCTCTTTCCCAACCACACCCGCGCGGGTACACGGTGGAGCTCATTTCTGTACGAAAAAGGCAGCCCACGTGGTAATTTGGCACATGTACTGGTTGTCCACTTGCTGGAGGGAGGATCGTCTACCACGGGTGAACAAACAAATTGCGACTTGACGCGTTATGTTAAATTAAAAGAAGAGGCAAACCATGTGGGGCCTACCTTAGAGGCAAGGCTCTATACACTAGAGTACTTTTGATGTGTCCCGTCAACTCGCAGAACGAGGAGAAGCTTGCTTAGTACGCCGTCTCCCCCGCCCACGGCTGCGGTGGCTCGCAGGATGAGGTGAAGCTTGCTCCCTCGCCCACGCGCGCGGTGGCTCGCAGCACGAGGAGAAATTTTTACTACTCCCTCCGTTTACTCCTCGTCCCTACTACGTACTTTGGTTAGTACTCCCTCCATTTACTTATACAAGGCCACTATAAAAAATACATTTTGCATCTATACAAGGCCACAAATAGTAATCGAGACAAAAGTTACTACTCCCTCCTTTCCAGTTTATGGCTCAATTTCAAAATCTCTCCAACCAAGGTAGACGGTGAGTGGTCGAATTAATTTCGTAGTTTGCACAAGTAATTAGTACGCTCGTTTTTCTCAAGAAGTTTTGTTTACCGAGGCATTAATTAGAATGAATGCATGAATGACCACTAAATTTCCATGAACTTGTACTTGCATTGGTTAGTTTCCTCTTGACACTGCTTGCGTCGGGTGATCTAACGCACCTCGAAATCCAACATGTAATGGTACTACTACTAGTATAGTAGAATTGAGACTTATCAAACGGAAAAACGAATGTTTTTTAGATGAGCCCAATAAACCCTAGTGGGTACGTACTCTGTAAAAACAGATTTTTCCAAAACTAAGTCACTCCCTTTCATGAATTCTGTAGTAGTATACTCCTCTGTCGACGCTCCCTTTCATGAATTCTATACTTCCTGTCGCCGACATGTGGGACATATAGCAACCGGGTTGACGTGTCAAGCACCAAATAACAGTGCAGAACAGCAGGGGGATGCACCCCACTCGTACCAGCCCAGTAGTAGTAATGAGCAATGAGATGTCAAATCACAATGCCATACTTTCCCAGACGGACGAAGCAACCCTTATTTCACACTTTGGTTCGCCATCATCTCAAACCACGTACTAGTATTGCTTCTGCCTCAAGAGGGACACGCGTATCGCCTTGGTACATCATGACACGTGGGACCGCATGACAGGCCATGCTCCCCCGCCGATCGCTCGGTAAAATCACCTCATTTTTACTATACTTCCTCCGTATCGGTTTACTACATGGCATGCACGTCGTTCTAGGTTGAGAATTTAACTGGCTATATATGTGATGAACAGTACTCTAGCCTTTTAAAAAGTGTATACTTTTGTACAGTAGTACTATCGATGGATCGCGCCATGGAGAAAAAATTGAAATTAAAAAAAGGTGGTACATATAGAGAGCGCTCGTCGCCAAATTATGCATATGGTACTATTAAAAAAGCTAGTACGTGCTTAATTGGGGTGCTAAATTCAATTAAAGAAATACTAGTAGTATGTACATACTGAAGAGTTAAAGTAACGAGAAGAAACATAACATAGTTCCGCCGGGGGCTCAGCACAACACACCCCTCAAATTAAACTAAGCACACCTGAAATTAAACTATGCAACTAATCCCGTAGACACTGCATTAGAAGTTTAGAACCACCATGAGCAACGACACTGCCACCTTACTCGGAGTCCTCGTCCACGTCCTCGACTTCGTCCTTGTCCCTATTCCTCTTGGCCGATACATCTTTGCTTGAACCGCACACTTGGCTGTTGCTCTTCATCCAACCCTTGTAGATATTGAAGCAAAGGTAGCCATCCATTGCAGCATAGTGGATGTGGTCTATATCTAGTACATTCCGCTGCCATGCATGATGATGAAACGTGTATGGAGGTTTATCCACTTTACCGTACGAAGGATGAACCATGGCTCCTGCCAGGGTCAGCATTGAAGTCTGACGAGAGGGCACCAGCCGATTCTTCTGGAGGTCGAAGGGGTTGCCTACAACGAGGCCTATCCGACCCAGGACTTCTTCGTCGTTCGTAAAGTCTACAGTAACGAATTTCACTGTTTTGTCCTTGAGGAAGTTCTTAAAATCCTGGCACTCAACGTCGGCAGGCATATGTGGTAGACCAAGCAAACGTTATGTACACAAACCTGGATCACGGTGGGCTTCTTCCTCTCTTCGTCCTTTAGATACTTCTCTCATCCCAGGACTGTGGTGTACTCAACATCTAGCCCAGCAACCCACTCATCATCTGAGTTTTCAAACATGCGTCTGAAGCGAGAAAGGCACCCTTTCACCGTCGCGGAAGAACGGGTGTAGATGACGTCGAACTCATCGTCGGTGATGGTTCTAACCTTGTACTCACCGCCGATCGTGGAGATTTGGGACGCCATGGATTTGGGAGGAGGGTTAGGATTAGTGGAACTGCCGTAATGTGAATGGACGGGATGACTAGGAGCGAACCGCCAGTATTGAAGGACGTGCGGGGACGAGTAGGAGCGAACTGCGAGGGTGCGAACGGCAGGGTAGTGGCTTTCCATTCTCCCATGATACGGGCTTCCGAGAGCCCTTGGATCTGAGATCGAACGGTTGCATGGCGTGATTCTAGACCTATGGGTGAATATCCTATCCCGGAGGGTTATTCTGCAAATTTTCAGCAACTTAGCATGCGACCGTTTGATCTCAGATCCAAGGGCTGCCAGCATCCCATATCATGGTCGTGCCTACCACGACCGTCGCGTCGCTCGCGCGGTCGCGCCATTGGAGATTTAACACGGTGTGTTAGGCTATCTGATGTTGTCATGTCATACATAGTCATCACTTAGTCACTCATACTACAACAAGGTTGGCTATAAGTGTATTTTTTGTTACTCCTCTCTATCTCTTTCTTTGTACTCAAGGAAGAAACGGTGCTAGTAAGCACGTGTATTTATTGCATTTGCCAAGGAGTGACCTCTTCCAATGAAATGGTGTTGCTAAGTTTGCTTCATTTAATTAGCTATAGACTCAAAATTGTCTTTTCACCTAGGTACACGCGCTTAGCACCGTTTCTTCCTTGGGTCACCAAACTAGTCTCTCTTTTCTTGATTAACTTGCCACATCAGACTTTATGCCTATGTGGCAAGCTTAAGCACCTGTAGGAGTAAGTAAAAGTAAGTACAATAGTGCGCTTTACATGGCATTTTTGCATATGTGGAGGAAAGAGAGGCAAGGAAAAAGTGGAGAAGTGGGCTCTCATGCAAGAGCCAGCCTCTACTACATGGTGGAGCATTGGGAGAGGCACCTGTATGGAGGTGGTCAGGAATCTGGGAGACTCACGCCGGTCATAGCGCCGCAGTTAAAATGATAATGGCAAGTCAAATCACGGGGCCCCACCTGTCCAGCAGCAACTCACTGTCAAATCACACAGCCCTATGTTTGCAGCAGCCTACTCCCTCGTCTTCTCGCGTCTCTGTCGAACCGACTAGGCGGAACTGCCCCACCACCTACCGCGCAGGAAAAGCCCCGCCCTCGACTTTTAAATACAACTACATCCGCTTAAGAATCCAATGATATACTTTTTGTGACATAGTAACTCATATTTAGTTAGTCAAATGGATGACCTAGAACTACGTGCAGGCCCTATAAACGAGACGCCTAAAAATAAAAAAACCGAGACGGAGAGGGTAGTTCAGCACGTATCTTTTTTAGATCAATATAGTCGGGATTCACCAAGGAGCAAAACCAAGTGGTAGGCTGCTCCTGTCGTGTTGGCGTAGCAACTCAAGCAGCGTCAGTCCGCACACGAAATGGCGACACACTTAACAGGACCCCTTTGGCCGACATGTGGCTCATCCACCGTCTTGTTCCACGTGCGATGCACCAAATTACAGTTCGGAGCAGTGGTTGGAATTGGAGGCACCCCGGTCGTAGCGCCGCAGTAGTAGAAAATGAGCGACGAGGGGTCAAGTCACAAAGCCCCACCTTTCCCGCCTTAAGCTAGATGGACGAAGCAACCATCATTTCACTCTAGGGCGCAAGAGCATAAAGAAAAGAGAAAACAATGATGCATGCAGTAGCTACCTAGGGCACCCTAGGGTAGGGGTCTCCACTACAGATCCTTTTTTAAAGCGCCTCCACTAAAAATCGGCTTCTCCCTCGTCCTCTTGAAGAAAACCGATGATGAGTGCAGCGGTAGGGTTTGTAGGAGTACTATGGCGTGCGGGGCCACATCGTAGTAAATGGGTTCGAGCCGACGCCTTAAGGGCCTCTTTGATTCGCAGGATTGTAAAAACATGGGAATATGAAAAATATAGGATTGAAATGTCATGCTCATCTCAATCCTATAGGAGTTTAGGTTGTTTGATTGCATCGTAGGAAAAACGAAGGATTCTTTCAAAGAGGTTTGAGTGGATGCTAGAAATCCTATGGGAAGTAGTACAAAAAATTCCTTAGGAAAAAATCCTATAGGATTCAATCCTATGAATCAAACAAGCAATATAGGAAAAATTCCTAAGGATTCTAATCCTCCAAAATTCCTATGCAAATCCTTTGAATCAAAGGAACCCTAAATATGTGTGGGCCGCTTGGTTTTACGGGAACGAGGCAGCATTTTGGGTTCGGGGACCAGTGGAGATATAGTACGTACAAAAAATTGTGGACGTAGGTTCGACCAAAAGGCAATGATGCATGGGCCCTGCATTTTGATATACCCGGGGCCGCATGAAATTTGCTACTCTACTCAAAACTAGTAAGATACACATGTATTGAACGCATGAGATTTCGAAACCAAATTATGAATAAATACACATTATAGCATGTAAAGCTTTGAGTCATATATGCATGATGTAGATGTTCGTTTAGTTCTTATAGTTCATCTCATTCAAAATCAATAAGTTTTATAAAAATGTTAAGATTCATGGGGTTGTGCATTGTACTCCCTCCGTTCCAAAATAGATGACCCAACTTTGCACTAACTTTGTACAAAGTTAGTGCAAAGTTGGGTCATCTATTTTGGAACGGAGGGAGTAAATCATAAAGTAAAAAACAAATAATGGCAATTCATTTAGAAAAAAATAATCAATTATGATACAGAAGATTCTAGAACAAAGGAGAAGTGCTTGTGTTTTGAGGTTTGTGCATTATGCTTAAGTTCAACCATGGAGTCTTCTAAATTGTACATGTGGCAGATCTTGTGGAATGTTGATGACATCCAACGGCCAGTAGTGCTCGGATTTGCCTATCTCTGCACTGTCAGGTTAGCTTCATCCAGCGACCATCTTTCAAAGTTATTGGCACACTATATAGTTCTTGTGCCATAGTTGCATGTTTTGGAAAAAAGCTACTAGTGGGTTGTACTATCTATTTAGGAATAGAAGATGTATACATGGAAGTTGTAGGGAAAGAGATGACATGGAGCATCTCAATTCCTATGAGTAGGGATTGGAAAAGAGATGTCATTTGGTTCACATCATAGGAACTTTCTATTGAATCTAGAGATGACATGTATCTCAATTCCTATGAGGAAAGATTAGAAAAGAGATGTAATTTGGTTCATATCATAGGAACTTTTCTATTGAATATACGCTAATGTTTATTTTCCTTTGAAATTAAGGGAGTATAGGAATCCATTCATATGAACCAAGTGGCTCTAAAGCTATAGAAATGATATCATGTTTATTTCCTTTGAAATGTGGAGTATATGAATCTATTCCTATGAACCAATTGGCTCTAAAGGAAAAAATCCTATAAAAATCATATCATATAGAGTTCCTATGATATTCCTCGACACTAAAGGATGCTTGAAATTGCTGCGGGTGATACGATGGTCTTTCTTTGTAGACTCCTCACCCAACTTTATAGTTACCTCTCGAAGATGAATGAAATGACATATACATGGTATTCTACATGTGCAATTTGGTACACGAAAACTTGGTAAAAGTTTGCGAGGTTCGAATTTTCAATAAAGCTATATGCACTGCATTTCGGAACGGAGGGAGCATACGGCAGTTCCTAACACTCACGTGGAAGATTTGTGTGTAGGAGGAGTGGCTGTTCTGTTAAATGACATGGCAAAACTGACAATGTCGGATGCCGATCTAACGGTTCTTACGGTGTTCGTCAGGAAAAGGCTTGTGGCGAACGTTTCTCGGGTAATGATTTACGGACACATGCATTGCATTGATACGTGCCCCCTCTCTCTCACGCACATGCACCCTCACGAGTCACGACTCTCCCGAGTCCTCTCGCATACTCGCACGTCGCACCCACCGTCTATCTGCAGGTAGACGTCACGCACATGTGTGCTCTTCACACCCTACCCTCAGAACTTCTAAAAAACAAAAGACGGCGTGCACATTTTATTTTAGCTCACACGTCACACACTTGTACTATTACTCTTGCGGCGAACGTTCTTTGGGCATAGTATATTGTACTCTCACGAAGAGAAGCGGTGCACGCACGCACTAGTTCTCTCACACCCACTCGCGGGTACACGTAGGAGCGCATTTTTTTGAAGCTGGTACAACAAAATCACTCCACTATATATAAAAGCAGGAGCGTTAGCGCTTGCTTTACTAGGGTTCCTCTCGTTCACTCTCTCATGCTCTCCAGATCTAAGCAACACATAGGTGGCCGCACTCTCTCTCAGCTCACGGCTGGTCACAAATCCGGCCAGACAAACTCGACCGGGGCAGGGGTGTAGGTGCATCGTTCATGCTATCGTCGACGACGAGGGAGGAGACCAACGGCTGCCCGCGTGTCCCGATTGGCGGCCGTGCCGTTCTCTCCGAGAGAGTGCCGGCTCGGGAGGGCCTCCGACCCCTTCTTCCTTCCTGCGGTATTGTGGCCAAGATGCGGCCTCCCGACACCGTCTTTGCGACATGACGACGACCCTCAGGTATATATTCCTTCAAAACCTGCCTTGCTCTACTGCCCCAGCTCCCTTCGTGTGGATCCTTTTCTACTTCCGTCCGCTGTTCCAAAGCCACCTAGACTTCTACTATTATTAGAAGTAAAGCTATTTCATACAGTCGACTCAAAGCGTTGGTTCAAATAGGGAAGAAAGTGGGAAAGCTGTAGCATGAATCTAGGACTTGGTTCTAAGAGGAAACGGGGGAAAGTAGTAATATCTGTCACTATTTAAATAACCGTATTTCTTATTTGTGCAAACAGGGATGTCTGTCTCCATATCGTTTCGGGATGTCTGTCTCCGTATCGTTTCTATCCGCGCAATCAAAAGCACACACCTCAGTTTTAGTACAACTGCGCAAAATGAGATGGCTATCCCTCATTGCCGTCATCTAACCTACCGTCTTCAAGGTATCCCTACATTGGTAGTAACTAAGGTAGAATGACCAACGGAATCTAAAAGAAGCTGATTCGTATGTTTTACTTCTTGTTTGCAGTGCAGGGACGAGCGAAAACAACTGCATCCTAGTCCGGAATGCACTTTCTACCAGTTCATCCATGGACCGAGGACTAGCTGGCACGGCTGCACGACAGTTTTTTGGACAGGTGCGCGAACAAGAGGCATTGTGGTATGCTTATTTCTGCAAATAGCGGTGCTTAAATTTAGTGGAATGCACAAGAATTTCACCTGGTCAGTACACTGCATGGTTTAGTTCAGCATTCCAGCTGAGACCACAATTATAATTGGTTATTCTGGAATGAGAGAACCTAACCCTGAATGATGGCAACAAGAAAAAACCAGAGTGAACTCCAGGAAATTTAAGCCTGCCGGGAGGCCCTTTGCTCAAAGAGAAGCCTTGCTTGTTTTTTTCCTGATTTGTAAACCTTCTCACAACTTTGTCTTTTGCTGTGAACTAGTATATATTTGATATGTTCTATGAATCATTGAGATGTATAAAATTGCTTAACTTATGCTTTTCAAGTTTTTTATGAAGATGAGTTTAATGTGAGTGTTCCACATGAGCGCTGGACTAGCGTGTGAACGTTTGGAATTTATTACATTGTGGCCTCAATTAACTGCATGAACCAGTGTAATAAGATACATAGTTGCTTATATGTCAGACATCAGATTGTTGATTGTTAGCTGGTCGATAGCCTAGTGTTGAAGCGAGCTGAGCCAATGTGCCGTGTTTTGCACAACTGCTTACAAGTGGGGTAGCACCAACAGTGTTTACAAGTACTTGTGTATACGTCGGCGCACGGTTCTCGAACGAGTGCTCTATTTCATCAAAACACACACTGCTCATATGATAAACCGTGGCAACTTATGTCTTACCATGCCATATTCATGAAAAAACTAGTGAGGACGCATCTGTTTCGGCAACAATTACGATTGTTCACACATGATTCACGGGCACACAAAAGTAGCAGCAGTTCCCATAGACGGATTCAAACAGAGTACTAGACCCAGAGGGGTCGATAACAGGCAAGGTTCGGATAATTAGACACAATCCAAACTACTATTAAACACTAGCTGGGGCAACTATTTCATGCCTCGATCTAATTTGGGCTGGACACAAGACGGACCTTGCCATGAACATCATCGAGGACGTCCCGCAGCAGCTCAATCCTGTGAACCTTCATGAAGACAACCTTGTGGCCTTGCCATTGATAAACTTGTTTGTGGAGGCATGCCACGTCATCTTCCCGCGTAAGCTTGACAAGAATAGTATTCCTCACAAATGAAGGAGTAGCTTTGAACTTCTTGTGCTTCAGTACACCCTGGACAACACGCCTGACAACAGTGAGGCTGGAATACAACTCTTCATTGGCATAACTGCAAATGGCTTCCAGGATCCAACAACCTAAGAACTCTGTTTTCCTAGTGCGTATATTCAGGTCGTCCGCCTCATAGCGAGTGACATGTACAACCACACTATCCTTGTCTGCATCAGTGCTCTAATTGAAACAGAAACAAATTCTGAATTACTTTTCAGTATAAGAAACGCAAGTTATTTAAACCACTACGTATACCATGGCATCGAAGCTAATAAAATTTTGCATTATTAATCACCACATACTTCCTTTTCTAAAAAAAATCACCACATACTTAGATGAAAAACCACAATCAAGATCGGCAAAAAGGAAATCACCTTGGGCAGCTCAGCGGGGGGGGGGGGGGACACATCCTCGAAGGGGGAAAACTGCTCCTGCTATGCCACGGGGGCTGTAACCTCAAACGGGGCATTGGCCATCTCAGTATCTGGGGTCGCCTTGGTGGTTGCCTCCATCTTCTTGGAGCTCTCTGTCTCGTGGGGATCAGCCTCCCGCGTCTGCTCCAATATCGGCAGATCTTTGCCTAGTTCTCCTTGGTCCATCATGAAACTGACGAATACTAGGAGACCACTGAAAGGAAAACACAATCGCAATGACAATGAAACAAAAAAGAGAGTGAGGATCGGTTACTGCTTTGCAAAAGTTCTTTTTTTTCCTCTGAACGAAAATATACCAACATCACGGATCCGCTTACCTTCCCTTCGTCCGGAGAGAAGAACAGTGGCAGATGCAAGTGCTGCCTTACTTGAAGATGGTGAGGGAGAAGGGGATTCAGCGAAGAGTGAAATGATGGTTGCTTCGTCCGTCAAACTTAGACTGCGGGGAGGTGGGGTTTTGTGATACGACGGCTCGTTACTGCCGCGCTACGACTAGGGTGACTCTCCGCCTGCATACTGCCTTCTAATTTGGTGGATGGCATTTGGGCCCGCGCGCTACATGGCCCGCATGTCGGTGAACAAAAGTATAACGGCATTCAGTAGAGGGAGACGTTTCAATGACCTAGGAGGAGCCAGAAGCGGTAGATTGTCTCCACTGTACTAGTAGTAATTGTTTTTCTGGATAGCTGTAGAGTGTCTCCACTGTACTAGTAGTAATTGTTTCTCGGGTCCCAAGACAAAACAGCCCATCCACACTAGTAAATAGTAAAATCAATTCAAAAGCCCATATATTTACTGAATGAGAGGTGCTACCCAGACCCAGCACACCGCCCCCCCAAAAAACCTGGGTGCTCTTCTTCCTCCTCGCTCCCACCCACCTCACGTCAGCTCGCTCCACTCGTACCCCCAAATTACTCACCTCACTCCTACAGAAAACCCCAGCTCCCCTTCTTCCTCACTCCTACAGAAAACCCCCAGCTCCCCTTCTTCTTCGCTCGCACTACAATTAGGCTCGTCATTCGTTAATCTGCTCAAATCCGTGAGCGCGACACGACGCCCTCGAGGAAAATGGAGTCGGCTGACCCCAGCGCCAAGAAGATGAGGTTCCTGCCAGCGGCGACACCTGTTGAAGATCCCGCACCAAGCAATGAAGGGAGAAGCGGCGACCCTGCCCCCACCGGATCCCAGGAACTCGTAGAATCTCGGGTGGACCGCATCAGCGATCTCCCGGACGCCATCCTTGGGGAGATCATCTCGCTTCTCCCCACCAAGGATTGCTGCCGCACCCAAGTCCTCTCAATTCGGTGGCGCCCTCTATGGCGCGCCATTCCCCTTAATCTCGACTGTCATCAGCTATCTCTCTTCAATGATTATGAAATCCCCAGAGCCATCATCTCCTCCCACCAGGGCTTCGTTCAAAGCCTCTGCATCCCGTCATGCTACCTGAGCAAGCATAACATGCCCTGCACGGTGGACGCCTAGCTGGAATCCCCTGAATTCACAGAACTACAACTGCTTGAGTTGTACTTTTCCCTTGGAAATCACATACCACATACCGAACGCCATGAACTTGTGCCCTCAGCACCGATGTCCATCTCGGGGTTTTCGTCCTCTCTCCACACCGCCACCTTTGCGCAGTGCTACCTACCAGACAATCTGGTACTAAACCTTTGACTCCCATTTCTCAAGAAACTTTCACTTGTGCGGGTTCATATATCAGAGGCCTCATTGCACAACATCATCCACTCCAGTTACCCTGCGCTGGAGTGCTTGGTGCTTGTTTTCACAGTTAGAATCGGTTGTCTCCAAATAAAGTCGCCTAACCTTGTAAGAATTGGAATTTCCTTTGACGGAAGGCAGCTCATCATCCAAGATGCCCCTTCACTTCAAAGGTTGATCCTTGATTCTAGTTATTCACCGTTGCAAATAACCGTCCTCTCTGCGCCTAAACTGGAGACCTTGGGTGTAATACATGATCTCTATGCTCATTTCAATATGGTGTTTGGCTCCACAGTTCTTCAGGTACTTCATATTATCATCTACACTTGTAACCATAAGCTGCATTTTAAATTTCTGCGCATAATTTATATATCATCTTGGAGTACACATTTTGTACTAATATTATGTTCTATGCTCAATGGAGAGTTTCTCCATGGATGGCCTATCAATGGTGCTGGATTCTGTCAAGATCTTATATATCCAAATGAATAGTTTTGATCTGAACAAGATTATTGGCTTGCTGCAATGCTTTCCATGTCTGGAGAAGTTGTATATAAAGGTGATAATTTCACGCACATTGGAAGCCCGCATATAGTGTACTAGAATTAACCATTCAGCTGTTGCTCTTTCGACACTCTTCTTTTAGACCTTAACTATTTTCAATCTTCATGTCTATTTAGGCAACAGGACGGGGTAAGAAAGTTATAACCAATCGGTGGATTCGTAAGCATCGGGATTTTCTCACTTCTCATGAGATTCGATTGAAGACAATAACGCTAGAACGATATGTAGCCAATGGTGCAAACACAAGATTTGTCACATTCTTCCTGCTGAATGCGAGGTTACTATTGTCCATCAGGCTTAAGTTTATCAGCAGCATGATTTTGACGGATGGGTATGTCGAAGAGCAAAAAAAGGAGTTTCAGGTGGGCAAAAGAGCTTCTGAACGTGCCGGGCTTCTATGTACAACATATTGTGGTCATAATCCAGTAAATTTTACGACCCAGGATGTTCATTCTATGGACCTGACCGATCCATTTGACTGTGACTGCCGAAAACAGTGCTGGAGTTAGATGTTGTTGCCCTTTTCAATCTGTTTTTTTGTAAACCTGATGAACAATTAACCCTCGTGCTTTTGTACAGTTTGTAAGCTGGAGTTAGATGTTCCTGCCCTTTTCAACTCGGCTGTGACTGTCATATTTTGTTTGAAACAAGGCAAATGGCTTGCCATTCGTTTAATTTAGAGTGAAATATTGTAACAAATCCAAACCAAGGGAAATAACATCACTCTCGCCGGCTGCTTGAGCTACTGTGCATTACAGAAGCCAAGTGATTAGCCCCCACCAGCACCCACAAACTTATTTCGAACTAGCACATCAAATGGGTTGTAAATTTTCATAGGAAAGGCTGGACATCTGGGGCTCACGCCATTGTCAACGTAGTCAATAAACGAGAGAATTACACTACGAGCGGCTGACACCAGGGACCCAGCAAGTCGCGCGGTTTTTTTGAGGAACAAGCAGTTGTTATTTATACTAGTTTTAGCAACGGATCAGGGTAACAACGGGGCTGTGCGGGGGCTGTGGCCCGTCTAGCCAGGGTTTTATTTATGTTTACCACATCATGAGCCCAGTTGTGTTTTTTTCTTGCTGAAAATGGCTAGCCCAGTTCTATTTTTTTAAAGAAATACCCAAACAAGGCCTACTTGCTTTATCAGCCCTGCTGGGCTGCAAATCTTTCAAGACGAGGAGAGTTTCATTCGGTTTGCCCAAAAATGGGCTGTACATTTTTAAAACACATCAAACCGGGAATTAGTTTCAATTTTTTATTACAAGATCTTAAATTCCATTGATTTTTATGCATGGACAATTATTTGGATTTTATATTTATATAAATTATTTTTCAAAATAGTTTGAATGTGAATCGATATTTCTGGATTAAAAACAGTTGACCGCACCGAAATATGCAAAATTACGTATACTTTTTAACCGTGGCCACAATATGGGGTGTGATGCTAACAAAAAGAAGATGGACTCCAAAAAATTCTTAATAATTAGCAAATGGGCTGTACATTATTAGAAATAATGGCAGATGGGCTATATGCTGTTTTCCACAGATTTGAGGCTGACTTGTGCGCCTACTATAGGTTGATGCGTATGCTTTCATAAAAAAAAGGTTGACGCACACGCAACGCCCTGTCAACTTAGTCAACACACGAGAGCAGTGACTGTTGGATGTCCATCCAATGGCTGTCGTGCTTCTTCAATCTCTGCTCTTCATGCTCAAGCCGCTCAAACAAGCGCCGGCGGGACTGCCTGCCCCCTCCTCCCGCGGCCGGCTATGCTGCTGCGCAGGCCTCATGGCCCCACCATACTCCCATCGCTGGCCTAGCCATCCCTCTACTCACCCATACATGCTATTATTCTCCGGCAGATGAACCAGTAAACCCTCATACTCCTCCGCGTGGGAAACAACTGCCGAGTATTCCCTGGCTCCGTGTCGTTCCCTTCCTAGGCCTCGCCGTTGTCCACCGCCCTGGTGCTCTCGGCGCGGCCTGGTCAACATGGTCAATGAATGACATCCATCAGAAGTGGACTGTACGTGGAGAGGCTAACAGCTGGGTCCACGGCTGCACGCAAGGAAATGCCTCCTTATTACGTGCAAAATAATGATTCCTCCACCTGATAGCTAGGACCCACAGGAAGGACCTCTGTATTTCGCGAAAAAAACGTTCCCCCCGCTGACAGGTCGGACCCACCAGCTATATCTTCGCACGCAAGGAAGTGCCTCCTTATTACGCCCAAAAAAATGAATACCCCCTGCTAGCTGGGACCCACCATATTGTTGGGCTGACTTGTGGGCCTACTAAGTTGACAGGGATGGAGAGCTTTGTCAACTTAGTCAATACTCCAGTGACCGTATGATGTCCATCCAACGGCCATAGTGCTTCTTCAACCTCTGGTCTTCTTGCTCCAGCCGCCCAAAGCAGCGCCGGTCGTGCCGCCTGCTCCTGCCTCCCGTGGCCGGCTGTGCTACCGCAAAGGCCTCATCACCGCCATACTACTCCCACCACTGGCCAGGCCATCCCTCCACTCACCCACACCCCCTGTTATTCTGCGGCGTTGGCAGCCTCACACCGCAGCCGAACCAGTGAATGCTCGTACTCCTCTCCGCGTGGGCATCCACTGTCGCGTCTTGCACGGCTCCGTGTCATCCCCTTCCTAGGCCTCACCGTCGTCCACCGCCGTGGTGCTCTCGGCGCGGCGTGGTCAATGTGGTCAACGACCGACTTCCATCGGAAGAGTACTGTACGTGGAGAGGCTGACAGCCGGGTCCACGGCAGCCGCAAGGAAGTGCCTCCTTATTACGCGGAAAATAATTATTCCTCCACCTGACAGCGGGGACCCACCGGACGGGCCACCAGTATTTTGCAAAAAAATCATTTCCCCCTGACTACTGGGACCCACCGGACGGGCCACCGTATTTCGCGAAAAGAATGTTCCCCCCCGCTGTCAGCTCGGACCCACCGGAAGTGCCTCCTTATTACGCACAAAAAAATGAATACTTCCCCAGCTAGCTGGGACCCACCTTGCTGGGAGGCTGACTTGTGGGCCTACTAAGTTGACGGGGACGAAGGGCTTTGTCAACTTAGTCAATATGAACGATTCTAGCTCCAGTGACCGTATGATGTCTGTCGGTGTCAAAACCGGCGGATCTCGGGTAGGGGGTCCCGAACTGTGCGTCTAGGCCGGATGGTAACAGGAGACAAGGGACACGGAGTTTTACCCAGGTTCGGGCCCTCTTGATGGAGGTAAAACCCTACGTCCTGCTTGATTAATATTGATGATATGGGTAGTACAATAGTAGATCTACCACGAGATCAAGGAGGCTAAACCCTAGAAGCTAGCCTATGGTATAATTGTTGTATGATGAAGTTGTCCTACGGACTAAAACCCTCCGGTTTATATAGACATCGGAGAGGTCTAGGGTTACATAGAGTCGGTTACAATGGTAGGAGATCTTGAATATCCGCACCGCCAAGCTTGCCTTCCACACCAAGGAAAGTCCCATCCGGACACGGGACGAAGTCTTCAATCTTGTATCTTCATAGTCCTGGAGTCCGGCTGAAGGTATAGTCCGGCTACCCGAACACCCCCTAATCCAGGACTCCCTCAGTAGCCCCTGAACCAGGCTTCAATGACGAGTCCGGCACACAGATTGTCTTCGGCATTGCAAGGCGGGTTCCTCCTCCAAATTCTTCAAGAAGATTTTAAATACTAAGGATAGTGTCCGGCTCTGCAAAAAAGCTTCCACATATTGCCATAGAGAGAATAATATTAACACAAATCTAATCTGCTGACGTATCCCGCAGTGTGACATCACACTACGGCCAAGTCTTTTACCGAATCGTTTTTACTTTTCCGCCTCAGCACTTTTTGCGAGGCGGTTTCCTTGGCACGTCTCGTCAAAGCAGAGATCGTGTCCCCTATTTACGGGATTCTCATCAATACGGGCGTGGGTAACCCAACCACGCCATTTATCACGGCGCTTGGGAGGCAAGCGAGTTTTACTATGCTGGTGGGGACGCATAGCCGCGTCCGCCCATATAAGGGGATAAGGATCCATCCTTTTACCTACGCCTTCTTCCTCCTTTGCCTATCCATCTTCCGTGCACTCGAGCTCCAGCGCCCAAGCCCACACTTCCCACCTCAACCTTCTCCAGCAATGTCCGGAGCGGGAGGCAATTGGATGGTCTCCTCCGTCACGGAGGGACATGTTAAAAGGCTAAGGAAGGCCGGATACCTGTCCAAGGACATCGCGCACCGGCTCCCTGAAAAGGGGCAGCTTCTCCCCACCCCAAGGCCCCATGAGAGGGTTGTATTCCTTCCCCACTTCCTCCGCGGACTGGGTTTTCCACTTCACCCATTTGTCCGGGGGCTCATGTTCTACTACGGCCTGGATTTCCATGATCTGGCCCCGAACTTCATCCTCAACATCTCGGCGTTTATCGTCGTGTGCGAGGCTTTCCTCCGCATCCGCCCCCATTTCGGCCTCTGGCTCAAGACCTTCAATGTCAAGCCTAAGATGGTGCGCGGCAACCAGGCGGAGTGCGGAGGCGCCATGGCGGGCAAGATGGCCAACGTCCTATGGCTCGAGGGCTCCTTTGTGGAGACCCTGAAGGGGTGGCAATCCGGGTGGTTTTACATCACCGAGCCGCGCGATCCGAAATGGATCGCAACCTCTGAGTTCCGATCCGGACCCCCCACGCGGCTCATATCCTGGAAGGAGACGGGCCTGTCATGGGGTGACGAGAAAGAGGTGACCGGACTGCAGACATGCATCCAGTCCCTGGTAAACAATCCGATCAAGCTTGTTAATGTAGTCCAGGTTATGCTCGTCCGCCGGATCCTCCCGTGTCAACAACGGGACTTTAATCTGTGGGAGTTCGACCCGGCGCAGCACCAAACCCTTAGCAGGCTCTTCGACACGACGTATGAAGACGTCTGGAGGGTGCTAACCAAAGGCGCCGAGGCTCCCGCATCCGCTTCCGAGGACCGCGGATACAGCTCGCAGCGTCACGCTAGCGAGGTAAGCTACTTTCACCTTTTACAGGATGTTAAGTTTTTTTTCATAGTTTGACTCTATGCGGGATCTAAACTCCCTCACCTTTAACAGGCTTGGCGGGCGAAGTCCGGACTGATTAACTGTCCGGCTCCCCTGCCCGAAGACCCAGCCCCTGCTCGCTTAGCGAAGCTGCTGGCTCCGGCTCCTTATGTTGTGCCGGAGAAGAAGGCCAAGAAGAAGAAGGCCATGGGGACTCGAAAGAGTGCCCGGCATATGGCGGTGTCGGATTCGTCGTCCGACGAATCCGAGACGCGCTCCTCTCGTAAAGACGAGGAGGAGGAAGAAGAGACCTCTCCCCCTCCAGTGGGGGGAGGAAATAAGAGGAAGGCCGCCCCGACGGGGGAGGCCGAAGGGTCCAGGAAGAGGAAGACCCCTCCGCCGGACTACTCCCCCGATGCCGACGAGGACGACGAGGAGTGGCCGGACAGGGCCAAGCGTCTGGCGGAATCATAAGTATCCGGATACCAGAGTAACTCATGATATTCCTTAGTTGCACAACTTTCCCTAATGTCGAATATAATTATGCAGCCCGCCCTCGACGAGTCGTCGAGCGGTTCCCTGGATTCATCGGACGTGAATTCAGTTCCACCCGCTGTCTCCCCCGCACTGCGGACGACGCCGAAGTGGTCTCGCAACAAGCCCCGGGGCGAGAGGAGGTGGTCCTGGAGGAGCCGCGATGCGACCTCCCGGACTCCAGGAGTAAAGGGGACAAGACCCCCCAGGGCTCCAAGTCCGGCTTCGTGCCGGACACCGCGCCGGAATCCTCAACGGTTCCGGACTACGATAGGCGATCTCCTTCTAAGAGGAGGAGGCCTACCGAGCCGGCGGCCTCCGTCCAACCGGAGGCGCCAGACAATCTGCTGGAGGTGCTTAAGGGCGCCTCCATCGACGAGGAGCACCGTACTATCATGAGTACGGTGATCTAGAAGGTTCAGTCCGCCGAGAGCGGACTGACTGAAGCTTGTGCAAGCCTTCTAACAGGCTTCGAGGTAAGTAAAAATATGTAAAAATGTTACCGCATAGACAGTAGCCCCTGATGCTCTGTTTGGCGTTCGGAAAGAAAAGCCGAATAGAGGATCTATCAATTTTCACAGGAGTCTAATAAAAAAGAGTTAATATGCGTGTGCAGGCTTCGCTGCTATCCACCACCGCACTGACTGTGGAGGTGGGTGCCCTGAAACAGGGCCTTGAGCGGACCGAGCAAGAGCTCGGCCTTGCCAAGCGGCAGCTCGAGGAGAAAGAAGGTAAGAAATACCTTATCGAAAAAATGCCTATAAAAAGACGCAATTGCAAAAGATGACAGGAGTATGCTGCTTATTGTAGGTGCCACAACTGAGGTGGCGACCCTCAAGCAGGCGCTGTCCGAGGCCGAGAAGGAGGCGGCCACGGAGCGCACCGAGCGCGAGAAATTTGAGGCGCAGGTAGGCGAGGCGCGGCGAGAGCTTCAGGCTCTCATGAAAAAACATGAGAGTCTGGAGCTTGACTCAAAGACGCAAGCGTCCGAGCTCGCGGCGGCCCTTGAAACTGCCAAGTCTGCCAAGGCCGAAGCCCAAAAGGCCCTCCAGGAGTTGGATGCAGTGAAAAAGATAGCGGCGGGTAAGGCATTCTTTATGCAAAGCAGAAATATAAAAGTAAACTACTTGTTACTTACCCGAATCCGGAGCTCTCCAGGGGCATTCGCAGATCTTCCCCATAGTGTATCCGATGCCGCCGCATTCTACCGAGCTGAAGAGGGCCGCTCGATGGAGAAGTTGTTTTGGTCCCAGTATGCTGAGGCCGGACACCCTGTGCCTTTAAGCGACCAGCTAAAGCAGCTGGTCGAGCTCCACAAGGCGGCCGAACAGGCCATGAAGGGCTTCTTCAATGGCCGTAGTGCTTCTTCAACCTATGGTCTTCTTGCTCCAGCCGCCCAAAGCAGCGCCGGTCGTGCCGCATGCTCCTGCCTCCCGTGGCCGGTTGTGCTGCCGCAGAGGCCTCACCGCCCCCACTATTCCCACCGCTGGCCAGGCCCTGCGGCGACGGCAGCCTCACACCGCAGCCGAACCAGTGAACCCTCGTAGTCCTCTCCGCGCGGGCTTCCACTGCCGCGTCGTCCCCTTCCTAGGCCTCACCGTTGTCCACCGCCGTGGTGCTCTCCGCGCGGCATGGTCAATGTGGTCAAGGAACGACTTCCATCGGAAGAGTACTGTATGTGGAGAGGCTGACAGCTAGCATAGCAATATAAGCATAGCGTAGAAGTATCTCCCAGGGTTTGATAATAAACAGGTGAATAGGTACTACCTCAACTACTTCCCAAACCCACAATTTAATTCCGATCCTAACCATGCAATTGTTTGTGGGTTGAAACTAATGCATAAAAACTGGGTATGAAAGGGATATGATCAAAGTGTGAACTTGCCTGTACTGTTGATGGAGATGATTCGCACTCAAAACTCTTGATAGTTCTACTCGTCACACTCCGGTCAATCTATCGTAAGCAAGCAATAGTAACCATACATAAGCACTCACTCAAAAGATCAGAAAGATCGAAGAAGACGATTCGGAAAACATCAAAACCAAGCAAATAACTCTTGCAACATAAAACAATTTCTAACAGTACCAAAATTATGTGAATTTGGCCTTATCAGAAAGTTTAGGTCAAGAGCTTTGATTTGCAAAATGAATCAACTCAAACGGACCTATGAAACTCAAGTTACGATCAAAATAAGATTCAAATTCAAATCTTTTTGAAATCATATTTTAAATTTTTCAAAAGCATGTTCAAGTTGTTTTACTGTATAGAGGAGATCATAACGAAGAAGTGGGCGTTGGTTTCGTTAAATTTGGACTAACAAGCAAAAAGTTACGAGCGTTGCAAGATTAGGGACTAATCTGTAAAAATAATAATTACAAATAGGTCACTGAGGTAAAATAACAAAAAAAGAAGAAAAAAAAAATCTAAATATCAAACGTTCGCTACCGAACGCTAATTGAATGAACTCGTTCACTACAGAACCCTAACTAATGAACGTCCATTAAATAAATCTAAAAGAAAAACCGATCTAAACCTAACTAACCGAAAAGAACCGGAATAAAAACTAAACTAAAACAATAAACCGGACCGGACGGTTCTTTACCGGTCAAACGGGTTCGGCCAGCGGCGGTCAACGACAAGGCAGGCGGTGGCTCCGGCGACGACTGTGGGCGGCGACGGTGGCGGGGTCTGCGGCGCGGCGAGGCGCGGCCTGGCAGCGGTGGTGGCGCGAGCAGCGGCGGGGCAAAGTGGCGGTGGCGGCGCTGGTGGTGTGCACCGGCGGCAATGGCGCTGTGCGGCGGTGGCGTGAAATGCGGAGGCGAGGCGGCGCGAGCAGAGAGGAGGGGCCCGGGGCCGCGCTATTTAAAGGAAAGGAGGGGAGCATCGGGAGGCGTGGAGGAGGGGTAAGCAGAGGCGGCGGCGGGAGTTCGTGCAGAGCACGACGGTGGCGGCGATGGCGTACGGCGGGCGGAGACCGACGCGCGGTTGGGGGCGCGCGGCTGGGCTGGGCCGGCTGGCTGGGCTTCGGCCCAGTTGGTCCGCGGGGAAAGAAGTTTTTTTAAATAAAGATTTTCTAGACGAACAAAAATAAATAAATAAAAATAAATAAAAATATTATATAGGCATATAATATATAAAAATTTTTAGAAAAAGATTTTCTACGACTTGAACATTTTTGTAGCACCAAATAAAATCTACAAAAATTCAAATAAAGCCAAGAGTGCTACTGTTGCAATAAAACCTCATTAAAATCATTTTAAAAATACCAAAATGAATTCAAATTTATTATCTCCAATTTTCTGCTGTAGGGAATCATGTTACCCTATTTTCCATATATTTTTATTTTGGAGAAAAATAAATTGAATATAATCCAAATAACTCCAAATTGGAAATAATTTTCAAAAGGAATTTAAATTGATCCTTTTAAACTTCCAACTCGTATTTCATATAATTTGAAGAAGTCATTTTCTCTTCTCTCATGAAAATCATTGAGTTGCTTAAAGTTTCTAAATTTGAAAATAGTTCCAAATGAAATTCAAATATTTTCAAATACCCTTTTCATTTAATTAAATGGAAGAAGTCATGTCATCTTCTATCTAGGGTTTTGTATTTGAAAATAATTTGAATTCACGGAGATCATAAAAGCAAAACGAAAGTTTGGGAAAGTCCTTTTATTCCCTCTCATTTAACTTTCAAAAACTTTCGAATACACTCACTTTCAGTCAATCAATCACACAACAATCAAACAAACAATCAAATCTATCTATTTAACATAACATTCCAAAATTTAGAATTTTGGGATGTTACAAACCTACCACCCTTAAAATGAATCTCGTCCTCGAGATTCGGAGAGGCTAGAAAGAAAAAGGTTAGGTTCGGGGTCTTCTCAACATCCATCGATCATCACAGGGGGTCTGGGGTGCTACTCGTCACACTCCGGTCAATCTATCGTAAGCAAGCAATAGTAACCATACATAAGCACTCACTCAAAAGATCAGAAAGATCGAAGAAGACGATTCGGAAAGCATCAAAACCAAGCAAATAACTCTTGCAACATAAAACAATTTCTAACAGTACCAAAATTATGTGAATTTGGCCTTGTCAGAAAGTTTAGGTCAAGAGCTTCGATTTGCAAAATGAATCAACTCAAACGGAGCTACGAAACTCAAGTTACGATCAAAAGAAGATTCAAATACAAATATATTTGAAATCATATTTTAAATTTTTCAAAAGCATGTTCAAGTTATTTTACTGTATAGAGGAGATCATAACGAAGAAGTGGGCGTTGGTTTCGTTAAATTTGGACTAACGAGCAAAAAGTTACGAGCGTTGCAAGATCAGGGACTAATCTGTAAAAATAATAATTACAAATAGGTCACTGACGTAAAATAACAGAAAAAGAAAAAAAAATCTAAATATCGAACGTTCGCTACCGAATGCTAATTGAACGAACTAGTTCACTACAGAACCCTTACTAATGAACGTCCATTAAATAAATCTAACTAAAAAGAAAAACCGATCTAAACCTAACTAACCGAAAAGAACCGGAATAAAAACCGAACTAAAACAATGAACCGGACCGGGCGGTTCTTTACCAGTTAAATGGGGTTCGGCCGGCGGTGGTCAAGGAGAGGCGGGCGGCGGCTCCGGCAACGACTGTGGGCGGCGACGGTGGCTGCGGGCAGCGGGGTCTGCGGCGCGGCGAGGCGCGGCCTGGCAGCGGTGGTGGCACGAGCAGCGGCGGGGCAAAGTGGCGGTGGCGGCGTGAGATGCGGAGGCGAGGCGGCGCGAGCAGAGAGGCGGGGCCCGGGGACGCGCTATTTAAAGGAGAGGAGGGGAGCATCGGGAGGCGTGGAGGAGGGGTAAGCAAAGGCGGCGGCGGGAGTTCGTCCAGAGCACGGCGGCGGCGGCGATGGCGTACGGCGGGCGGAGACCGATGCGCGGTCGGTGGCACGCGGCTGGGCTGGGCTGGGCCGGCTGGCTGGGCTTCAGCCCAGTTGGTCCGCGGGGAAAGAAGTTTTTTTAAATAAAGATTCTCTAGATGAACAAAAATAAATAAATAAAAATAAATAAAAATATTATATAGGCATATAATATATCAAAATTTTTATAAAAAGATTTTCTATGACTTGAATATTTTTGTAGCACCAAATAAAATCTACAAAAATTCAAATAAAGCCAAGAGTGCTATTGTTGCAATAAAACCTCATTAAAATCATTTTAAAAATACCAAAATGAATTCAAATTTATTTATCTCCAATTTTCTGCTGTAGGGAATCATGTTACCCTATTTTCCATATATTTTTATTTTGGAGAAAAACAATTTGAATATAATCCAAATAACTCCAAATTGGAAATAATTTTCAAAAGGACTTTAAATTGATCATTTTAAACTTCCAACTCATATTTCATAAAATTTGAAGAAGTCATTTTATCTTCTCTCATGAAAATCATTGAGTTGCTTAAAGTTTCTAAATTTGAAAATAGTTCCAAATGAAATTCAAATATTTTCAAATACCCTTTTCATTTAATTAAATGGAAGAAGTCATGTCATCTTCTCTCTAGGGTTTTGTATTTGAAAATAATTTGAATTCACGGAGATCATAAAAGCAAAACGAAAGTTTGGGAAAGTCCTTTTATTCCCTCTCATTTAACTTTCAAAAAGTTTCGAATACACTCTGTAGGATCTAGAAGTAGGTGTGTCTAGAGGGGGGTGATTAGACACTTAGTGCTAAAGTTGCAATTTTTAAACTTTTTCGGTTTGAGTGGAGTTTTAGGCACAAATTCAACATACACAATACATATCAAGCAAGCAAGCAAAGAGTGTATGAGCAGCAAAAAGTAAAGCATGCAACTTGCAAGAATGCAAAGGGAAGGGTTTGGAGAATTCAAACGCAATTGGAGACACAGATGTTTTTCCCGTGGTTCGGATAGGTGGTGCTATCCTACATCCACGTTGATGGAGACTTCAACCCACGAAGGGTAACGGTTGCGCGAGTCCACGGAGGGCTCCACCCACGAAGGGTCCACGAAGAAGCAACCTTATCTATCCCACCATGGCCATCGCCCATGAAGGACTTGCCTTACTAGCGGTAGATCTTCACGAAGTAGGTGATCTCCTTGCCCTTACAAACTCCTTGGTTTAACTCCACAATCTTGTCGGAGGCTCCCAAGTGACACCTAGCCAATCTAGGAGACACCACTCTCCAAGAAGTAACAAATGGTGTGTTGATGATGAACTCCTTGCTCTTGTGCTTCAAATGATAGTCTCCCCAACACTCAACTCTCTCTCACAGGATTTGGATTTGGTGGAAAGAAGATTTGGGTGGAAAGCAACTTGGGGAAGGCTAGAGATCAAGATTCATATGGTAGGAATGGAATATCTTGGTCTCAACACATGAGTAGGTGGTTCTCTCTCAGAACATATGAGTTGGAAGTGTAGTTGTGTTCTGATGGCTCTCTCAACGAGTGAAGAGGAGGTGGAGGGGGTACATATAGCCTCCACACAAAATCCAACCGTTACACACAATTTACCAATCTCGGTGGGACCGAATCAACAAACTCGGTCGGACCAAAATAGTAAACCTAGTGACCGTTAGAGATTTTCGGTGGGACTGACATGCAACTCGGTAGGACCGATATGGTTAGGGTTAGGGCATAACGTAATCTCGGTGAGACCGATTACACAAACTCGGTAAGACCGATTTGGTAATTAGCTAACCAGAGAGTTGGTCAGGCAAACTCGGTGGGACCGATTACTAAACTTGGTTGGACCGATTTTGGTAATAAGTTAACTAGAGAGTTTGCATTGTAATCTCGATAGTTCCGATTGCCTAAACTCGGTGAGACCGATTTTGGTAATGGACATACACAGAGAGATTACAATCCCATCTCGGTGAGACCGAGATCCCTATCGGTAGAACCGATTTGCTAGGGTTTGGCAGTGGCTATGACAAGTGAAACTCGGTGGCGCCGGATAGAAAGAATCGGTAGGTCCGAGTTTGACTTAGGGTTTAGGTCATATGTGGATATGGGAAAGCAGCTGAGGATTTTGGAGCATATCATTAAGCACATGAAGCAAAGGGCTCATTAAGCAACGCCTCATCCCTCCTTGATAGTATTGGCTTTTTCCTATGGACTCAATGTGATCTTGGATCACTAAAATGTAAAAAGAAGAGTCTTGAGCTTGAAGCTTTAGCCAATCCTTTGTCCTTAGCATCTTGAAGGAGTTCCCACATCCTTTTGTCCATGCCACTCCATTGTTGAACTTATCTGAAACATACTAGATAAAAGTGTTAGTCCAACAAGAGATATGTTGACATTAATTACCAAAACCACCTAGGGAGCACTTGTGCTTTCAATCTCCCCCTTTTTGGTAATTGATGGCAACATACATCAAAGCTTTAGATAAAGATACAAAGAAATAGCAAGTAAAGCTTTGGAAGGACATGTAACAAACATAGGCCCCCCCTACATGTATGAAATCATGTGAATATAAAATATAGAAGCATGTGAGAGCATGATCATGATAGAGTAGGCAATGTGTTACATGTATCTTGGCCATATGCATCAGAGCAAAAGGTTATTAAGAGAAATACCTTCATGCTTATGAGTCCTTCTTGCAAACAGTATGTACATAAGCAAGAATTCCTCATACTCATGATTTTGATGCATATACTTACCTTGTAGTCTTGAGTTGGCTTAGGATGGAATGAACCTGCACAAACAAGGTTAGATAACACAGGTACATCCACTAGCCAGAGCAAACAAAAGAAGCCACAAGAATACCAAGACTGGGATGACATGTAGAGAGTGAGTACTAGGTACCACATTGGATTTGACATGTCCCCAAGAATAAAGATATGCAATGAATTTGGGTAATTTCTTTCCCTTAAATGTCTTGCTCCCCCTGAATCTGATATGAGATATTGGGAGAAGATAGGGAACAGAAAATCAGAGCTGAAAGATATAAATGGATAGAACTTAATGTATATAAGCACATATGAACATGTCTTTCCCCCCAAAAGACATGTGGCATCTCTCCTCTTGAACATCAAGCATCTGGGATCCTTGTGTATTCTCTCCCCCTGGAGATCTCTTTCTCCCCCTTAATACTTTCTCCTTGGTAGATGATAAGCTTTGATGTGATCTCTCTCTCCCCCTTTAACATCAATTTCCAAGAAGGTTTTTCTGGAATCCGTTGAATGGGTTTGGTCCTTGAGACTCAGCACAAAGCAATGGATAAAACTGTGATGCTTGTAGAGGACAAGATTCATTGAGTGGAGCTGGATCAGAAGAAATATAGAACAAGTGGAAAACTGTTTTTCTTGTTGTGAAATCGGTGGCACCGAGTGGCATGTTTCGGTGGTACCGAACGGATTCGGTTGAACCGAAAACTACAACTCGGTGAAGCCGAGTTCATCACAGAGAAAAACACTTGTCACCTCAGCTCACTAGTCAAATAAGATCTCACAAAGATTTGCAATGAATTAACTGAAGGATTTGCAAGGAATTGGACGCAGAATATGCAGAACAACGAAAAACAGAAAAGAGAAGAAACTAAAGGTTCTAGATGAAGTTTTTTTTTGAACAAGAGAAAGCAAATATGCAAGGGACAAATGCAATAACACAGAAAAGAACACAAGAGAACTTCATCTAGAGTTGGGCAGTGACATAGTCACCTATGTTAGAGTATGTTGACTTAGGAGTCAAGTGAGAGCACTTGATCATAGGTCATACTCATCGTTTAAGCTCAAAATGGGGTTACCATTTTTCGTTTAAGCATATTGATGTATTCACATCTTGTTGAGTTGCTTTGACTCATGACTTGGAGTAAAGCTTCTCTAAGATGGAATAACATACCTTGGGTGGTGGTGTGGATCTTGCTCATGTAGTTGAACTTGTGTGGGTGCTCAAGTTGATGTAGCTCATCAAGAGTTGGGAGCACCACTTGGAATTTGAGTTCATCTACCTACATGGGTTAGTTCTTGCAAGGAAGAGCACTTGTATATCCAAAAATGACAATCATGAAGCTCAACATAGAATTTGTCAAAGGATATGTTTGAATGGTTGTGTGCTTCCTTGTCGTCAACCACCGTTGTGTAGAGACTTGGTGATGTAGAGATTGCTCAAGATGCGAGTAAGTTGCAATCTCATAGAATTAGATTCAACCAAGTACCTACATGGGTTAGATAACATGCAACGTACAAAATATATCCAAGACACAAGATAGTCATCATAAGAGATATATCATGGATTAGTCATAAGCTCATGTGTTGCATGTATCCAATGGAGTTTCTACTCCAAATTTGAAGCATCAATAATGTTCAATTCTCCTCTCAACCTGCAAAACACTTTCTCATCAAGTGGTTTAGTGAATATATCCGCTAATTGCTTATCGGTGCGAACATGCTTAAGATCAATGTCACCCTTAGAAACATGATCTTGAATGAAATGATGACGAACTTCAATATGCTTAGTTCGAGAATGTTGTACAGGATTATGAACAATTTTGATAGGACTTTCATTGTCACAAAGCAGTGGAACATGTTTCACATAGACCCCATAATCTTTAAGAGTTTGGGTCATCCAAAGTAATTGAGCACAACATGAACCAGCGGCAATGTATTCCGCTTCAGCGGTGGATAAGGATACCGAGTTTTGTTTCTTGGAAGACCAAGCCACAAGAGATCTACCAAGAAATTGACAAGTACCCGAAGTGGACTTTCTATCAACCTTGTCTCCGGCATAATCCGAGTCGGAATAGCCAACAAGATCAAAAGAGGACCTCTTAGGATACCAAATGCCAAAATTTGGTGTATGAATTAGGTATATCACTATCCTTTTCACTGCTTTAAGATGACATTCTTTAGGAGCAGCTTGATATCGTGCACACATGCACACACTTAGCATAATGTCGGGACGTGAAGCACATAGGTATAACAATGAACCAATCATAGAGCGATAAACCTTTTGATCAACCGGTTCACCATCTTTGGTCAAATCAAGATGTCCACTAGTAGGCATGGGTGTAGGCATACCTTTGCATTCTTGCATATTGAACTTCTTGAATAAGTCCTTGGTGTACTTCGTTTGAGAGACAAATGTACCTTCCTTAGTTTGCTTTATTTGCAAACCGAGGAAGAATTTGAGTTCACTCATCATAGACATCTCAAATTTCTCCAACACAAGCTTTCCAAACTTTTCACTAAAAAGAGGGTTAGTTGATCCAAATATGATATCATCAACATAAATTTGGCATACAAATAGTTCTCCATTAACCCTTTTAGTAAAAAGTGTGGAATCAATTTTTCCAATTTCAAAACCACTTGCAATAAGGAACTTGGTCAAGCATTTATACCATGCTCTAGGAGCTTGTTTAAGACCATAAAGGGCTTTGTGAAGTTTGTAAACATGATTTGGTTTCTTAGGATTGACAAATCCGGGAGGTTGTTTGACATAAACTTCCTCCTCTATTTCACCATTTAGAAAAGCACTTTTAATGTCCATTTGGTACAAGGTGATATTATGGTGATTAGCATAGGCAAGTAAGATGCGAATGGACTCAAGTCTAGCAACGGGAGCCTATGTATCACCATAGTCCATACCTTCGACTTGTGTGTACCCTTGGGCGACGAGACGTGCTTTGTTGCGAACCACTTGTCCATCTTCATCTTGCTTGTAGCAAAACACCCATTTGGTGCCAATGATGTTGTGGTGGTTGTCGGGCTTCTCAACCAATGTCCACACTTGGTTTCTCTCAAAGTTGTGTAGCTCTTCATGCATAGCGTTTATCCAGTACGGGTCTTCCAATGCTTCTTCAACCTTCATAGGTTCAATGCTAGAGATGAATGAATAGTTTTCACAAAAGTTAGCTAAACGAGTTTTTGAGCGAGTAATTCTCCTGGTTTGAATATCATTGTAGATTTGCTCGACGGGATGATCTTTGGCAATTCTTGCTCGAACTCGTGAAAGCTTTTGCTTGGGTCTTCTTTGAACATCTTCTTCATCTTGTTCTTCTTCTTGGCCTTCTTCATTGTTGACGTTGTCGTTCTCTTGTCGTGGTGGAGAAGGAGGTTGTTGATGTTCGTCTTGATGCATTTCCTCATCTTCTTCATCTTGGTGTGTCCCACTTGTGGATGCTTCTGTGTCAATTCTTGGTTCACCTTGTCGTGAAGTAGAAGCTTCCACTTGGACGGATGAAGTACTCTCCTTCACTTCTGTTGGACGAACTTTGCCAATGGACAAGTCTTGGATTGCTTCTGTAGGGTCTTTGTCTCCTACATCAATTAGCAATTGCTCTACTTGCGAGCCGTTAGATTCATCAAACTTCACATCTACCGTCTCTTCAACCTTTCGGGTGAAATTGTTGTAGACACGGTAAGTGTGAGAGTTTGAGCCATAACCAAGTAGGAAACCTTCATGAGATTTAGGAGCAAACTTTGAACGACGATGCTTATCAAGAATGTAGCACTTTGAGCCGAATACTCGAAAGTATCCAACTTGGGGTTTGTTACCGGTGAGGAGCTCGTATGCCGTCTTGCCGAGTAGCTTGTGAAGATACAAGCGATTTGTTGCATGACAGGCTGTCTGAACCGCTTCTGCCCAAAAGTGCTTCGGCGTCTTGTACTCATCGAGCATCGTTCTCGCCATTTCGATGAGCGTCCGGTTCTTCCTCTCAACAACTCCATTTTGTTGAGGTGTGTACGTAGCCGAGAACTCGTGTGAAATCCCTTCTTTGTCATGAAAGGTGTCCACATTTGCATTCTTGAACTCCGTTCCGTTGTCACTCCGAACCTTCTTGATCTTCACGTCAAACTGATTTTGGGCCTTCCTAGCGAAATTTTTGAAGATCTTTTGGACCTGCAATTTATCATCAAGAAAGAACACCCACATAAATCTTGAAAAATCATCAACTATAACTAGACCAAAAGAATTTCCACCGAGACTCTTGTAGGCGTTGGGACCAAAGAGATCCATATGAAGTAGCTCGAGTGGCCTCCTTGTGGTCATGATGTTCTTCACGGGATGCCTTCCTCCAACCTGTTTACCTGCTTGACAAGCACTGCAAAGTCTATCCTTGTCAAATATAACATCGTTAACTCCAAGGATATGATTTCCTTTAATAAGTTTGTCAAGGTTTCTCATGCCAACGTGACCTAGTCGTCTATGCCACAACCAACCTTTTGAGGATTTAGCAATAAAGCAAGTTTTAGGTTGTGCCTTTTTAGAGAAATCGACAATGTAAAGATCACCTCTACGTATACCGGTAAAGACCATCTTATGATTGTCTCGATGAAACACTTGGCAATCTACCTCAGTAAATAGAACATTCAAACCGAAATCAGCAAGTCTAGATACTGAAAGTAAGTTGTAACCGAGAGATTCAACGAGCATGACATTTTGAATGGAGCTATCATGTGAGATGGCCACCTTACCAAGGCCAACCACCTTACCCTTTGAATTATCACCAAAAGTGACATATTTTCGAGGGCTGTCGTTTTCAGCAAGCTCACGGAACATCTCTTCATCTCCGGTCATATGATCAGTACATCCACTGTCAAGAATCCATTCCTTTCCTCCTGACACATATCCCCGAAGATTAGCCATAAGACCAAAGTGTCTCATTGCATCATCAAGATCGAAGTCACTATCATCATCTTCATCATAGTATCCATGTTCAACATGATCTTGTGACTCATCATTTCCTAGAGAGAGTGATTCATTAGATAAATGATCATCAAAGTGGTCACCTTTATGAATTCTTATAGCTTCGGATATAATATCACTAATGATTCCAACATTTCCTTTAGCATGCATGAGATTAGTAATCTCAAATAGACAATCACCAAAATTAGGATTACTAGAGTTCATCTTACTCAAGGCAATAGATTTATGGAGAATTTCATCCAAAATTTTCAAGCAATAATCAGGAAATCGTTCCTCAAGAAATTTCCATATAGTATAGGCACAATTAAGAGTAGGTAAACTAGCAATCAAGTTTTTGGGCAATCCTCTAATGATGAGCTCCACGGTTCTAAGATTGCGAATCATGTCAACGTCTTCATCTAGGGTAGGATGCAAAGGATCAATATGAGGTGCACAAGGGCTAGCAATGTACTTGTTCAAATGATATTGATTGAAAATTACAAGCATCTCATTTTTCCACTCATGAAAATACTCTCCATCAAGAATAGGCACTCTATGTCTAAGACTCCCTAAAGTAGACACATCCATCTTCCTACAATGGTGATTAAACCAAGGCAATGGAGATCAAAGCTCTGATACCACTTGTAGGATCTAGAAGTAGGTGTGTCTAGAGGGGGGTGATTAGACACTTAGTGCTAAAGTTGCAATTTTTAAACTTTTTTGGTTTGAGTGGAGTTTTAGGCACAATTTCAACATACACAATACATATCAAGCAAGCAAGCAAAGAGTGTATGAGCAGCGAAAAGTAAAGCATGCAACTTGCAAGAATGTAAAGGGAAGGGTTTGGAGAATTCAAACGCAATTGGAGACACGGATGTTTTTCCCGTGGTTCGGATAGGTGGTGCTATCCTACATCCACGTTGATGGAGACATCAACCCACGAAGGGTAACAGTTGCGCGAGTCCACGGAGGGCTCCACCCACGAAGGGTCCACGAAGAAGCAACCTTGTCTATCCCACCATGAACATCGCCCACGAAGGACTTGCCTCACTAGCGGTAGATCTTCACGAAGTAGGCGATCTCCTTGCCCTTACAAACTCCTTGGTTCAACTCCACAATCTTGTCGGAGGCTCCCACGTGACACCTAGCCAATCTAGGAGACACCACTCTCCAAGAAGTAACAAATGGTGTGTTGATGATGAACTCCTTGCTCTTGTGCTTCAAATGATAGTCTCCCCAACACTCAACTCTCTC
This sequence comes from Triticum urartu, assembly GCF_003073215.2. NCBI lineage: Eukaryota > Viridiplantae > Streptophyta > Magnoliopsida > Poales > Poaceae > Triticum > Triticum urartu. The sequence continues at coordinate 75,759,707 of NC_053028.1, read as the reverse complement.
TCACAGGATTTGGATTTGGTGGAAAGAAGATTTGAGTGGAAAGCAACTTGGGGAAGGCTAGAGATCAAGATTCATATGGTAGGAACGGAATATCTTGGTCTCAACACATGAGTAGGTGGTTCTCTCTCAGAACATATGAGTTGGAAGTGTAGTTGTGTTCTGATGGCTCTCTCAACGAGTGAAGAGGAGGTGGAGGGGTATATATAGCCTCCACACAAAATCCAACCGTTACACACAATTTACCAATCTCGGTGGGACCGAATCAACAAACTCAGTCGGACCGAAATAGTAAACCTAGTGACCGTTAGAGATTTTCAGTGGGACTGACATGCAACTCGGTAGGACCGATATGGTTAGGGTTAGGGCATAACGTAATCTCGGTGAGACCGATTACACAAACTCGGTAAGACCGATTTGGTAATTAGCTAACCAGAGAGTTGGTCAGGAAAACTCGGTGGGACCGATTACTAAACTCGGTTGGACCGATTTTGGTAATAAGTTAACTAGAGAGTTTGCATTGTAATCTCGGTAGTACCGATTGCCTAAACTCGGTGAGACCAATTTTGGTAATGGACATACACAGAGAGATTAAAATCCCATCTCGGTGAGACCAAGATCCCTATTGGTAGAACTGATTTGCTAGGGTTTGGCAGTGGCTATGACAAGTGAAACTCGGTGGCGCCGGATAGAAAGAATCGGTAGGTCCGAGTTTGACTTAGGGTTTAGGTCATATGTGGATATGGGAAAGCAGCTGAGGATTTTGGAGCATATCATTAAGCACATGAAGCAAAGGGCTCATTAAGCAATGCCTCATCCCTCCTTGATAGTATTGGCTTTTCCTATGGACTCAATGTGATCTTGGATCACTAAAATGTAAAAAGAAGAGTCTTGAGCTTGAAGCTTTAGCCAATCCTTTGTCCTTAGCATCTTGAAGGAGTTCCCACATCCTTTTGTCCATGCCACTCCATTGTTGAACTTATCTGAAACATACTAGATAAAAGTGTTAGTCCAACAAGAGATATGTTGACATTAATTACCAAACCAACAAGAGATAAAAGGCTAAGCTCCCAGGCCGCCGCCCGTTTCAGGCCTGTCACGTGACGACGTGCGGTCGGGCCAGTCTGCCCACCCACGTGCGCGACGGGAGACGCCTACAGGCGGGGCCCGCCACTACCGCGCCGCAGCGCGCAAGCGGATTCGCTGCGGCCGGGGTGGACGGTTGAGGTTCCCGCAGAGTTACTGCGCGCAATAACTTTGCGCGATAAACGTGGGGGGCGTGGGGTAGTGGGCGCACTGAATCCCACAACCGCACCCTCGGCTTCGCAGCCCATGAGTCTATAAGTAGGGGGAGGAGGGGGAGCGGCAGAGCACGCGCGCCCCTCCTCCTTACTGCTTCCACTTCTTCTTCCTCTCGCCGCCGCGCCCCAAGCTACGTCGAGCGCTGCGGTTGTCCGTTCCCGATGAGATCTTCTTCCACCGCCACGCCCCCCGCGGTGCGCTCCGGCACCTGGGACGGTTCGGAGGTCCATGATGATCACGTCGATTTCCTCTGCAAGACGCGTCGGCTGCCCGGCAAGGACTTCGTGCGGGTCCGCCTCGCGCCGAGGGGGGAAATCTCGCCGGCGCCGTAGGAGGGCGAGCGGGCCGTCTTCAGCTCGCACTGCCTGCGAGGCCTCGGCCTGCCGGTGAGCGGCTTCTTCTGCTCCTTTCTTGAGTTCTAGGGCCTCCAGCCGCCCCACCTCACCCCCAACACAGTGGTGCTACTGTCCGCCTTCGTCTCTTTGTGCGAAGGCTTCCTCGGCGTCCTTCCCACCACCGAGCTCTGGGGGAGTTCTTCCACACCAAGCTTGGCACCCAAGCCGCAGGCGTGCCGGCTCAGTGCGGTGCGTTCATCGCCGTGCGGAGGCCAGGGGCCGACAACCCATTTCCCCGCATCTCGCTGATAAAGTCAGTGAAGATGTGGCAGCGGTCGTACTTCTACGTGAAGAGCATCTTCGCGGAGGGCGACTGGGTCAACCTACCGGCTTACGTAGCCGGCCCGCCAGCTAGAAGGCGGCCCAACTGGTCGTACCGGGCCAGGACGGTGACGCCTGCTGGAGCCGCCGCCGTCGCGTGGCTCCGAGTTCTGACGCACTCGGAGGGCCTGACAGGGTCTGATTTGCTGGCCGCCTTCATGGCGCGCCGAGTGCTCCCGCTCCAGGGCCGTCCTCACCTGATCTGCCAGATGAGCGGGCATCGGGACCCGAGTCGGATGTGTACCAAGGAGATGCCTCACGAGGAGGTAGCCTACATGGTAAACTACCTTGCGAACTGCAATCTCAAAGAAGAGTGACAGTTCGGCAAGGAGCCATATTCACGTGCCAACCCTCCGCCCATGGTGAGTTGTTTCTTTTTCTTTGTTTTTCCTCTAACTCTTTGTTGACGAGTCCGTCTTGTCTAGTCTGACTAGTCGGCCTTTGAATAGAGCCCCCTCCTTTAGCCAGCAGCCGGCACCACGGGGCCGGCCCACGACTTCCCTCCGGACCGGGCGGAGAGCGACGTCGATGTCCCCGACTTGGGGACGGCGGTCTTGGAGGACGACGCCGAGGACAGAGGCGGTGACGCAGGCGGCTCGAGGCTTAGAGCCAGCCTCGAGGATTGGCCTGACGACGACGCGGGGGAAGTTGCCCCTCACCACCAGCCAGGAGCCGGCCAGCACGGTGCGAGCTCTTCCGCCGCGTCGGATGCACAAGGCGGCACGAAGAAGCGCAGGGCCGCGCCGAGCATGTTCGACAGTCGGCCGAAGAAATCCAAAAGTTTGGCCGCGGTGACCAAGCCGGAAGAGGCGGCCACAAAGGCAAACCGCTTCCGCAAGGAGGTGAAGAAGCCGCCGTTGGTCTCCGCGTAAGTGCTACCTTCCTTTCGCCTTCATTTCTTCTTTCGTTGATCTTGTCTGAGTTTTTTGCTTGTTTTCCCTTGGTCTAGGGCTCCCCTTTCTCTAGATAAGGTCGCAGCCGCCTCCATCGTGGGGTCGGCGGAGACCTCCACCACCACTCAGCGGGTCGATCCTGCCGCCGACCTCCGGGAGGCAACAGAGCGGAATGCGTGAGAAGCACGCGAAGAGCGGGCGGCCGCCCTCCTAGAGAAGGTGGAGGCTGAGAAGGCGGAGGCCGCCGCCTAGAAGAAACTGGCAGAGGCCGAGGCCGCCGTCGCGGTGAAGAAGCAGGATGAAGAAGCCGCGCACCGCCAATCGGTGGTTTTTGTCACTCCACTGAACTCCGCGTCGCCGCCTCCAGAGTTCACATGGTAGACTGGGGAAGCCGGCGGTGAGAACTCGGTCATGGAGAGGGAAGGCGACGACGCTTCCATGCCGGATGTGATTGTGCCGCCACCACCGCCATCTGGGAGCGCACAAGGCGGACAGCCGGCGGACCCGCCGGTGCTGCCGACTGAGGACGAGGTGGTGGCGGGCCTAGTTCTCCAGGTCGGCACGCCGACGCTTCACCGTCTCGCGAAGGCGGCTTTTGCGCCGCGCCCTCTGGAGACCGGCGCCACGAGCTCCTCGATCCCGGACACCGAGGCGACGAGCGCCGCGCCCACTGGGTGGGTGCAGGGAGGCGGGACGGGCCCATTGAACCGGGCGCTTTTGGACGTCCAAGCCAAGATCCAAGCCGAGGGCGACGCCATCCTGAGCTGCAACAAGGCGCACCTGGCGGCGCGAGAGGCCGTCCGAGTAAGTTTCTTTCTTCTTTTCTGTTTCTTGTGCTTATTTGTGGGGGCGCGCTAGCGCACCCACTGGGTGTAGTCCCTGAGTTTCGGGCCGGCTGCTGAGCAGGCGGCTCGAAACTCTAATCGGCGAGTTCCAAGTACTAACACTTGTCTAAAATTTTGTCACAAGACCACCACAATCTTCGCGTGACCGCCTTTAATGCCAACGTCGAGAAACTGGCCAAGCGGACTGCCAACTTGTCGGAAAGCCGGAGTGAGTCCTCTTCCTTCTCTGCGGGGGCGCGCTGGCGCACCCGCGGGCTGTAGTCCCCGAGATTCGGGCCGACTGCTGAGCAGTCGGGCCGGATCTCCCCGGCCACTACTCTTCTTTCTGTTGATGATACCTTTCTTCGCGGGGGCGCGCTGGCGCACCCGTTGGCACACCCGCGGGCTGTAGTCCCCGAGATTCGGGCCGACTGCTGAGCTGTCGGGCCAGATCTCCCCGGCGACCTTTCTTCCTTGTTGACGACTGATGCCTTTTTTCTTCTTCTTCTTCTGCAAAGTCCAATGCCACCTTGCAGCAGCAGCTGGGCGAGGCCAACACCGTGCTGCATGCCAAGGAGGAGGAGTGCAACAAGCTGGCCGCGGAGCGCGATCTGCTGGTCACGCAACTGGCAGAGCAGAAGGAGCTGCTCAAGAAGACCCAGAAGGAGGCGGAGGACAAGGAGACCGCCCTCCTTGTTGAGTTCGCGAGCGAGCACTCCTCCTGGACTGACAAGGAAGCGATGCTGGCTTCCGGCTTCCATGAGATCGAGGATCTCGTTGATGGTGAGCTTCCCCTCATTTTCCTTTTCTAAGCTGCCGACTGCTAGTCGAGTCGACCTCTAGTCTTTAATCTTGTTCTTCGTTTTTCTGTCTTGGCAGAGTTCTTTCCTGGCCACTCGAACGCTGCCAACCAAGCCATCGAAGCTGATCGCGAAGGGTGGAGGCGGACAGCGCGAAGATCACCGCCGACGCCCCCCAAACTCTTGACGCGCAGATCCTGAGAATCGAGGCCCGCCTTTGGCCGGCTCACCGGATGCTGCGCCGGCTTCAGCGTGCCGGCGCCCAGGCGATTGCCGCCCTGTGGCCGGACAGGCCGGCTCCGTGCACTCCCAGTCGGACTGCCGACTGGCTGGAGGTAGTGGCTGGCCGTCTTGAGGCCTGGAAAGGCTCTTCGGCCTGCGCTGGATCACGCCGGGCCCTGGAGTTCGTCAAGGCGTGATATCCTAGGCTGAGTCTAGCCCAGCTAGACACGTTCCGGCAAGAAGCTCAGGAGGAGTTGGCGGTCGTGGAAGATGCTCTCGTCAAGCGCGCAGCGTCGATCGCTGAGTACACCGACACCAGCATCTTCATCCCAGAGCGGGCTGAAAACGGCGATGAGGCGCCGCCGGAGTGGTTCGGGCTGAAGCCGGACGATGGCGAGGACTCGGCGGAGGTGATCGACTCCAGCGGCGAGGAAGAAGGCGAGGCGGAGGAGGGAGGCGAAGAGGAGGCGCCGGAGGTCGGAGCAGACGACCAGCCTCAGCTCGACCGCGCCTCCAGCAACGAGCCGCGCCCAACCGAGCCGGCTACTACTGGAGGTGATCATGCAGAGACTGACCAGCCGGCCACTCCACCAACCGGCGTCGCGGACTCCTCTGACCCTCCAAACCCTTCTGCCGCTTCCTAGGCTGCCACTTTGTCTTTGTTTTTATCTGCTTAATAGTCTCGATGAACTTGTTAATTTGCACAATTCCACCAGCGGGGTGTATCTTGAACTTCTGTTTGAAGATTCGGCCAAGGGCCTTTGCTATGTAAATATTTCTCCGAGTTCTAACTCTTCTTGCTCATTGCTCTTTTAGCTTTTTCCTTTGCCGCCTTCCCTTGGTTGCCGTCTTGCCAGCCAAACAGCCGCTCCGCGGACTGTTGCTGGTTCAAGTACTTAGCTACTTTGGGAAGGCAAGTACTTAGCCGTTTAGAGTTTTTTAGCAAGTTGAGTAGAAAACGGTGAGCCGGCTGCTCAAGAGTCGGTTGTAAAAGGCTGGAAGCCGGCTTAAACTATGTGCACGCTTTGAGTCCTTAGCCATTTTTCATGTGGAAACCCATTCTACCTTACTCCTGCCCACCAGACAGTCGCTCTCCGAGCTGCGGCTTCTGACAGGAGACGGCTTAAGTGCCACACACTACTTGTCCGGCTGTAGGAAGCATTTCATAGTACAAGACGGCAAGTACCCGGGCCGACTAGTTGAAACCGGTGCCAAGTGGCATAACAAAGAATATCATACTCATAGGCATAATTCTTATCATATAGATAAAAGAGGGCAGTCCCCGAGCTCTTCTCGGGGGGCCCGAAGTCTTCGTACTTTAATACAAAAGGTAGCGTGGTACATACTGCATTAACTGTAAAATCTTCGGAGGAGATTTGCATTCCATGGCCACTCCGTCTCTTTGCCGGAGTCGTCCCTCTTGCGTGCTCGGTACTTCTGAGCATCAATCAGGTAGTAGGAGTCATTGCCCAACACTTTGCTGATGATGAAAGAGCCTTCCCAAGGTGCTGAGAGCTTGTGCTGGCCGGCTGTTCACTGGAACAGCCGGAGCACAAGGTCTCCTTCTTGGAAAGATCTCAGCTTGACCTTTCGGTTGTAGTATCGGTGCAGACTCTGCTGGTAGATGCTGGACTGGCTGAGTGCCAACAGCCGGCCCTCTTCTAGCAGATCGACGCCGTCTTGACGTGCTTCTTCTGCTTCCTCCTCAGTGTACATGGTGACTCGAGGGGAGTCGAACTCTATGTCCGTTAGGATGACGGCTTCGGCACCGTAGACGAGGAAGAAAGGCGTGAAGCCGGTTGACTTGTTTGGAGTTGTGCGCAGGCTCCAGAGGACGGCTGGCAACTCATCAAGCCAGCAGCCGGCCGAACGCTCCAGAGGCTCGACCAGTCGAGGCTTGATGTCGGACAGGATGAGGCCGTTTGCTCGCTCTACCTAGCCGTTTGACTGCGGATGGGAAACGGACCTAAGTCCAGTCGGACGCCCTGCGTCGCGCAGAAACGGGCCAAGGCACCTTTGGCAAAGTTTGTGCCGTTGTCGGTGATGATGCTATGTGGTATGCCATACCGAATTGTGATGTCGGAGATAAAAGTCACAGCAGTCGAACCATTCAACTTCTTGATTGCTTTTGCTTCTATCCACTTGGTGAACTTGTCCACTGCGACAAGCAAGTGGGTCAAGCCGCCTCGTGCCATCTTGAATGGTCCCACCATGTCCAGGCCCCAAACCGCAAAGGGCCAGGCAATGGGAATAGTCTTGAGTGTAGAAGCCGGCTGATGTGGCTTGGAGCGGAACTTCTGGCACCCTTTGCATTTGTGGACCAAGTCCTTGGCATCTTCTAAAGCAGTCGGCCAGAAGAAACCATGGCGGAAGGCTTTGGCGATGAGTGCTCTTGAAGCCGCGTGGTAGCCACACTCGCCTTGATGGATATCTTTGAGAATTGCTTGGCCTTGCTCCGGCTCCACGCAGCGCTGGTAGACGCTAGTGACACTGCGCCTTACAAGCTCTCTATTGACTATGGTGTAGGCTGCTGCCCGGCGTTGCACTTGCCGAGCTAAGATCTCATCAGTTGGCAGCTCTTTGTTCACTAGGAATTTGAGGATGGGCTGGGCCCATGAGGGTGCTGCGATTTCTTCGACTGTCAGGACTGCGACTTGGACGAGGGCGGCTGGGCCGGGAGGCGGCGGGTTGGAGGCGGCAACCGCTTGCTGGATCGATGAAGTCCCCGGGCCGATTGGCGCAGTCCCCGGGCCGGGCTCTGAAGTCTCTTGGCTGACCGCTGCAGTCCCCGGGCCGGGTTCTGAAGTCCTCGGGCCGGGTGCGACTGCCGCGATCCCCGGGCCGCCTGCCAGAATTCTCATGCCATCTGCTGGGGCTCTTGAGTCGGATTCGACTGCTTCAGGAGGAGCCGGCACGAAGATAGAGTCTGACTTTGGCGATGGCTTGACAAACGGCTTGAGGAGGCGTTGAAGGGGGACACTGGACGGTATTGCTTGACGGGTAGAGCCGATTTGTGCCAAGGCATCTGCTTGCTCGTTGTCGTTTCTTGGCACATGGAGAAACTCGCACCCTTCAAAATATCCACTGAGTTGCTGTACGAGGAAGCGGTAGCTCTCCATGTTTGCCTCTTTGGCGTCCCAGTCGCCTGACGACTGCTGGACCACCAAGTCAGAGTCACCATAGCACAGGATCCGGCGAATGCCGAGTTCTTTGGTAAGCCGGAGCCCATGAATGAGTGCCTCATATTCGGCGATGTTGTTGGAGGTGGCAAAATGGATTTGCAGCACATATTTGAGCTTGTCGCCTTTGGGAGAGGTGAGGACGATGTCGGCTCCCAAGCCGGTGCGCATCTTGGAGCCATCAAAATGCATCCGCCAATGGGTGGAGTCGGGCGCTAGCGGCAGGTACTGGGTCTCAGCCCAGTCGACGAGGAAGTCGGCCAACGCTTGTGACTTGATGGCGGTGCGAGGCTGATAGTAGATGGTGTAGGGGGCCAACTCTATGGCCCATTTGGCCACTCGGCCTGAAGCATCCGGCTTCCGATGATCTCGGCTAGTGGAGCCGTGCAGACCACAGTGATTGGGTGCTCTTGAAAGTAAGGCTTCAATTTCTTGGCAACAAGGTGCACGCCGTAGCACATCTTCTGGTAGTGGGGGTAGTTTTGCTTGGAGGTCGACAGTACTTCACTCAAATAATATACCGGTCTCTAGACCTGTAGTGCCTTGCCTTCCTCTTTGCACTCTACCACGATGACTATGCTGACCACTCGGCTAGTGGCGGCGATGTATAGGAGCATGGGCTCCTTAGGAGTCGAAGCCGCCAGGACTGGTGGAGTAGTCAACATCTTCTCAAGCTGGAGAAAAGCTTCGTCCGCCTTGTCGTTCCACGCAAAAAAGGTGGTTTTCTTCATGAGTTGGTACAAAGGAAAAGCCTTCTCTCCCATCCGACTGATGAAGCGACTGATGGATGCTAAACAGCCAGTGAACTTCTGTACGTCCAGCAGTCGGGTGGGCACTTCCATCCTCTCGATGGCCTTGATCTTCACGGGGTTGCACTCTATGCCGCGTTCGGAGACCAGGAAGCCAAGAAGCTGGATGGCTGGTACTCCGAAGACACATTTCTCTAGATTGAGCTTGATCTGAAACCGGCGCAGGTTCTCAAAGGTCTCCTTGAGGTCTTCCAGCAGTGTTCCACGCTTCTCCATCTTCACCACCACATCGTTGCTACCTCTTGAGCACTGCGTTGGATTTCCCCGAAGAGGAGAGGATGATGCAGCAAAGTAGCGTAAGTATTTCCCTCAGTTTTTGAGAACCAAGGTATCAATCCAGTAGGAGGCTATGCTCAAGTCCCTCGTACCTGCACAAAACGATAGCTCCTCGCAACCAACGCGATTAGGGGTTGTTAATCCCACGGTCACTTACGAGAGTGAGATCTGATAGAGATAATATTTTTGGTATTTTTGGTATAGAGATGCAAAGTGAAAAGTAAAAGGCAAAGTAAAACGCAAGCAAGATTAAAGTGATGGAGATTGATATGATGAGAATAAACCCGGGGGCCATAGGTTTCACTAGTGGCTTTTCTCAAGAGCATAAGTATTCTACGGTGGGTGAACAAATTACTGTTGAGCAATTAACACAATTGAGCATAGTTATGAGAATATCTAGGTATGATCATGTATATAGGCATCACGTACGAGACAAGTAGACCGACTCCTGCCTGCATCTACTACTGTTACTCCACTCATCGACCGCTATCCAGCATGCATCTAGAGTATTAAGTTAAAACAGAGTAACGCCTTAAGCAAGATGACATGATGTAGAGGGATAGTTTCATGCAATATGATAAAAACCCCATCTTGTTATCCTCGATGGCAACAATACAATACCTGCCTTGCTGCCCCTTCTGTCACTGGGAAAGGACACCGCAAGATTGAACCCAAAGCTAAGCACTTCTCCCATGGCAAGAAAAACCAATCTAGTAGGCCAAACCAAACTGATAATTCGAAGAGACTTGCAAAGATAACCAATCATACATAAAAGAATTCAGAGAAGATTCAAATATTATTCATAGATAGACTTGATCATAAACCCACAATTCATTGGTCTCAACAAACACACCGCAAAAAGAAGATTACATCGAATAGATCTCCACGAGAGAGGGGGAGAACATTGTATTGAGATCCAAAAATAGAGAAGAAGCCAACTAGCTAATAACTATGGACCCGAAGGTCTGAGGTGAACTAGTCACACTTCATAGGAGGGGCTATGATGATGTAGAAGCCCTCCGTGATGACAGCCCTCTCCGGCAGAGCTCCGGAACAGGCCCCAAGATGGGATCTCGTGGATACAGAAAGTTGCGGCAGTGGAATTAGGTTTTTGGCTCCGTATCTGATCGTTTGGGGTAGTAGGTATATATAGGAGGAAGGAGTACGTCGGTGGAGCACCGAGGGGCCCACGAGGCATGGGGCGCGCCCTAGGGGGGGCGCCCCCACCCTTGTGACCGCCTCTTTGACTCCTTGGAGTAGGGTCCAAGTCTCCTGGATCACGTTTGGTGAGAAAATCACGTTCCTGAAGATTTTATTCCGTTTGGACTCCATTTGATATTCTGTTTCTCCGAAACTCTGAAATAGGAAAAAAACAGCAATTCTGGGCTGGGCCTCCGGTTAATAGGTTAGTCCCAAAAATAATATAAAAGTGGAAAATAAAGCCCAATATAGTCCAAAACAGTAGATAATATAGCATGGAGCAATCGAAAATTATAGATACGTTGGAGATGTATCAGGCATCCCCAAGCTTAATTCCTGCTCGTCCTCGAGTAGGTAAATGATAAAAATAGAATTTTTGATGTGGAGTGCTACTTGGCATAATTTCAATGCAAATCTTCTTAATTGTGGTATGAATATTCAGATCCAAAAGATTCAAGACAAAAGTTTATATTGACATAAAAAATAACAATACTTCAAGCAAACCAACAAAGCAATTATGTCTTCTCAAAGTAACATGGCCAAAGAAAGTTCATCCCTACAAAATCATATAGTTTAGTCATGCTCCATTTTCGTCACACAAGAATGCTCTCATCATGCACAACCCCGATGACAAGCCAAGCAATTGTTTCATACTTTAATAATCTCAAACTCATAAACTTTCATGCAATACATGAGCGCGAGCCATGGATATAGCACTATGGGTGGAATAGAATATAATGATGGGGGTTATGTGGAGAAGACAAGAAGGAGAAGATCTCACATCAACGAGGCTAATCAATGGGCTATGGAGATGCCCATCGATTGATGTTAATGCAAGGAGTAGGGATTGCCATGCAACAGATGCACTAGAGCTATAAATGTATGAAAGCTCAAAAAAAGAAACTAAGTGGGTGTGCATCCATCTGTCCCGCTTCTGGTTAGAACCGGGACTAAAGGGTCAGGGCATTAGTAACGACCCTTTAGTCCCGGTTCAAGAACCGGGACAAAAGGCCCTTACAAACCGGGACAATAGGCCCGTTTTCTACTAGTGCGAAGACCTAGAGCACTTGAGGAGGCCCATCATTGGAATATACAAGCCAAGTTCTATAATGAAAAATTCTCACTAGTATATGAAAGTGACAAAACAAGAGACTCTCTATTATGAAGATTATGGTGCTACTTTGAAGCACAAGCATGGAAAAAGGATAGTAGTATTGCCCCTTCTTTTTGGGCCTTCTTTTTTTTCTTTGGCCTTTCTCTTTTTTTGGGACAATACTCTATTAAATGATGATCATCACACTTCTATTTATTTACAACTCAATGATTACAACTCGATACTAGAACAAAGTATGACTCTATATGAATGCCTCCAGCGGTATACCGGGATATGCAATGAATCAAGAGTGACAAGTATGAAAGGATTATGAACGGTGGCTTTGCCACAAATACTATGTCAACTACATGATCATGCTAAGAAATATGACAATGATAGATGTGTCATGAAGAACGGAATGGTGGAAAGCTGCATGGCAATATATCTTGGAATGGCTATGGAAATGCCATAATAAGTAGGTATGGTGGCTGTTTTGAGGAAGATATAGGGAGGTTTATGTGTGAAAGAGTGTATCATATAACGGGGTTTGGATGCACCGGCGAAGTTTGCACCAACTCTCAATGTGAGAAAGGGCAATGCACGGTACCGAAGAGGCTAGCAATGATGGAAGGGTGAGAGTGCGTATAATCCATGGACTCAACATTAGTCATAAAGAACTCATATACTTATTGCAAAAATCTACAAGCCATCAAAAACCAAAGCATTACGCGCATGCTCCTAGGGGGATAGATTGGTAGGAAAAGACCATCGCTCGTCCCCGACCTCCACTCATAAGGAGGACAATCAAATAACACCTCATGTTTCAAATTTGTTAGATAACGTTTACCATACGTGCATGCTACGGGACTTGCAGACTTCAACTCAAGCACTTCTCAAATTCACAATTACTCTACTAGCATGACTTTGATATTATCACCTCCATATCTCAAAACAATTATCAAGCATCCAACTTCTCTTAGTATTCAACGCACTCAAAAGAAAGTTTTACAAATCTTGAATACCAAGTATCTTATTATTAAGCAAATTACCATGCTATTAAGACTCTCAAAATAATATAAGTGAAGCAATGAGAGATCAATAGTTTCTATAAAACAAATCCACCACCGTACTCTAAAGGATATAAGTGAAGCACACGAGCAATACTATCAATCTCAAAAGATATAAGTGAAGCACATAGAGCAAAACTATCAAGCTCAAAAGATATAAGTGAAGCACATAGAGTATTCTATCAAATTCCAATTCATGTATTGCTCTCTCAAAAGGTGTGTACAGCAAGGATGATTGTGGCACACTAAAAAACAAAGACACAAATAATACAAGACACTCCAAGCAAAACACATATCATGTGGTGAATAAAAATATAGCTCCAAGTAAAATTACCGATGGAAGTAGACGAAAGAGGGGATGCCTTCCGGGGCATCCCCAAGCTTTGACTTTTTGGTGTCCTTGGATTATCTTGGGGGTGCCATGGGCATCCCCAAGCTTAGGCTCTTGCCACTCCTTGTTCCATAATCCATCAAAAGAATTTACCCAAAACTTGAAAACTTCACAACACAAAACTCAACAGAAATCTCGTGAGCTCCGTTAGAGAAAGAAAACAAAATACCACTTCAAGGTAATGTAATGAACTCATTCTTTATTTATATTGGTGTTAAACCTACTGTATTCCAACTTCTCTATGGATTATAAACTATTTTACTAACCATAGATTCATCAAAATAAGCAAACAACACACGAAAAACAGAATCTGTCAAAAGCAGAACAGTCTGTAGTAATCTGTAACTAATTCAAACTTTTGGAACTCCAAAAATTTAGAAAAAATAGGAAGACCTAGAAAATTTGTTTATTGATCAGCAGAAATTGGAATCAGTATTTTATCACGTTCTGGTGAATTTTAATAATTCGGGCACTGAACGCAAAGTTTATGGAAATTACAGCAAGATCAAATAACTATCATCCAAGAAGTTCCTATAGGTTTAACTTGGCACAAACACTAATTTAAGCACAAAACCACATCCAAACAGAAGGTAGATGGATTATTTATTCCTAAACAGCAGCAAAAACAAAAAAAACTAAAATAAAATTGGGTTGCCTCCCAACAAGCGCTATCGTTTAACGCCCCTAGCTACGCATAAAAGCGAGGATAGATCTAGGTATTGCCATCTTTGGTAGTAGGAGAGAAAAGAGCAAATTTCCTTTCTATGGAATTTATCTTCCTATTTTGGGAAAGCACATTTCCATTAATGGAGGAAGTAAGATTATGCACGTTACGGAAATTTGCATCTAAGCTAGATTTCATCTCTTTGATAATTTTGTTTTGATAAAAGCATAAGAGGGTAGTAGATTCAACTTTATCATTCATGGGGTGCCCGAATATAGTTTTCATCCTTTCATAGGTATCTATAGCATCCCCTTCAAGAAAACCCTCTTCAAAAATAGAATCTAGAACTTGCTTGAAAGAAGCGGGTAATCCAACATAGAAACTTTTTAAGTAAACCTCAATTTGATATTGTGGTATATAGCTAGCCCTAATCCTCAATAACCTATCCCAAGCATCTTTTAAAGACTCATCAAGTAAATAAGAAAAAATTCCAGAGTCATCTTCATCAAAATTATTCAAAATCTCATTGGTAACCCCGGTGGGTCTTTCTATAGCATCATTATTTTTGAGCTTAGAGAGGATAGAGGGGTCATCCAAGGTACTAGGACCCTGGAAAGGACCCTTCATTCTTTTTGATTCAGTCATGGCAACGAGAAGACGAGGATAAAGCAAACAAAAAAAGAGAAGGAGAAGGAGATTGGGAAAGAGAGGGAAAATAAAACGCCAAGGGTGAAGTGGGGGAGAGGAAAACGAGAGGCAAATGGCAACTAATGTAATGCAGGAGATAGGGATTGTGATGGGTACTTGGTATGTTGACTTTTGCGCAGACTCCCTGGCAAAGGTGCCAGAAATTCTTCTTGCTACCTCTTGAGCACTGCGTTGGATTTCCCCGAAGAGGAGAGGATGATGCAGCAGAGTAGCGTAAGTATTTCCCTCAGTTTTTGAGAACCAAGGTATCAATCCAGTAGGAGGCTACGCTCAAGTCCCTCGTACCTGCACAAAACGATAGCTCCTCGCAACCAACGCGATTAGGGGTTGTCAATCTCTTCACGGTCACTTACGAGATTGAGATCTGATAGAGATAATATTTTTGGTATTTTTGGTATAGAGATGCAAAGTGAAAAGTAAAAGGCAAAGTAAAAAGAAAGCAAGATTAAAGTGATGGAGATTGATATGATGAGAATAGACCCGGGGGCCATAGGTTTCACTAGTGGCTTCTCTCAAGAGCATAAGTATTCTACGGTGGGTGAACAAATTACTGTTGAGCAATTGACAGAACTGAGCATAGTTATGAGAATATCTAGGTATGATCATGTATATAGGCATCACGTACGAGACAAGTAGACCGACTCCTGCCTGCATCTACTACTGTTACTCCACTCATCGACCGCTATCCAGCATGCATCTAGAGTATTAAGTTAAAACAGAGTAACGCCTTAAGCAAGATGACATGATGTAGAGGGATAGTTTCATGCAATATGATAAAAAACCCATCTTGTTATCCTCGATGGCAACAATACAATACCTGCCTTGCTGCCCCTTCTGTCATTGGGAAAGGACACCGCAAGATTGAACCCAAAGCTAAGCACTTCTCCCATGGCAAGAAAAACCAATCTAGTAGGCCAAACCAAACTGATAATTCGAAGAGACTTGCAAAGATAACAATCATACATAAAAGAATTCAGAGAAGATTCAAATATTATTCATAGATAGACTTGATCATAAACCCACAATTCATTGGTCTCAACAAACACACCACAAAAAGAAGATTACATCGAATAGATCTCCATGAGAGAGGGGGAGAACATTGTATTGAGATCCAAAAAGAGATAAGAAGCCAACTAGCTAATAACTATGGACCCGAAGGTCTGAGGTGAACTAGTCACACTTCATAGGAGGGGCTATGATGACGTAGAAGCCCTCCGTGATGACAGCCCTCTCCGGCGGAGCTCCGGAACAGGCCCCAAGATGGGATCTCGTGGATACAGAAAGTTGCGGCGGTGGAATTAGGTTTTTGGCTCCGTATCTGATCGTTTGGGGGTACGTATGTATATATAGGAGGAAGGAGTACGTTGGTGGAGCACCGAGGGGCCCACGAGGCAGGGGGCGCGCCCTAGGGGGGGCGCCCCCACCCTTGTGACCGCCTCTTTGACTCCTTGGAGTAGGGTCCAAGTCTCCTGGATCACGTTTGGTGAGAAAATCACGTTCCCGAATATTTTATTCCGTTTGGACTCCGTTTGATATTCTGTTTCTCCGAAACTCTGAAATAGGTAAAAAACAGCAATTGTGGGCTGGGCCTCCGGTTAATAGGTTAGTCCCAAAAATAATATAAAAGTGGAAAATAAAGCCCAATATAGTCCAAAACAGTAGATAATATAGCATGGAGCAATCAAAAATTATAGATACGTTGGAGACGTATCAATCGTCCACGTAAACATGGGCGTTTCTGCCGAGTTGCTTGAGGAGGCACTTCTGCATGCAACGTTGAAAGGTGGCACCGGCATTCCTCAAGCCGAACGTCATGGTCAAGTAGCAGAAGGCTCCATACGGTGTGATGAAGGCGGTCTTCATTCTGTGGGCCGGGTTCAACTTGATCTGGTGATATCCTGAATATGCATCTAAGAAACTCAACAGCTCGCATCCGGCTGTGGAGTCTATCACTTGGTCGATCCTTGGCAAAGCGAACGGGTCCTTGGGGCTTTCTTTGTTGAGGCTAGTGTACTCAATACACATTCGCTACTGCTTGTTCTTCTTCAGCACCAGGACCGGGTTGGCTAGCCACTCTGGAAAGAACACCTCGATGATGAAGCCGGCTGCCAGCAGCCGGGCTATCTCTTCTCCAACAAATCTTCTCTTCTCTTCTGACAGGCGGCGCAAGGGCTGCCTGACCGGCTTGGCATCAGATCGAACATGTAACTTGTGCTCGGCGAAATCTATCGGAACACCTGGCATGTCTTTGGGGGACCATGCAAAGATGTCCTGATTCTCACGGAGGAAATCGACGAGCTCGCCTTCCTATTTGCTGTCGAGGTTTGCACCTACGACATCGTACCTCTCCGGGTGCTCCGGGTCCAAGGGTATCTTCTTTGTTTCTTTGGCCGGCTTGAACAAGCCCTCAGCTTCCGACTCCTTGGGATCGGGCGACCTCCGGCTGCTTGCTTGCCATTGCCACAACCCGGTCAAGGAGCCGCTTCTCAGCTGCGATCACGAGGGACTCGGCTAGCCGACTGCTCTCTATTGTGCTAGCGGACGACTTCCTGTAGTCGCCGGCTATGGTCAGAATCCCCTTGGAACTTGGCATCTTCATCTTGAGGTAGGCATAGTGGGGAACAGCCATGAACTTGGCCAAGGCAGGCCGGCCAAGTAACGCGTGGTATGGGCTCTCAAGGTCCACCACCTCAAACCAAACTGGCTCTCGGCGGAAGTGATCTTTGTCTCCGAAGAGGACGTCTATCAGGATCTTGCCTATTGGTGAGCAGGAAAGGCCAGGAACTATGCCATGGAATACTGTCCAGCTGGACTGAAGCTGCCTCTGTCTGATTCCTAATTTCTCCATGGTATCCTTGTACAGGATGTTGATGCTGCTGCCTACCGCCGTCTATCAGGACTCGGGAGAAACGAGCAGCTCGCCTATCTGTGGCGAAGGTGGCATCCAAAACCAAGGCATAGGAGCCGGGACTGGGCATCACCTCTGGGTGGTCGGCTCTGCTCCAGCTGATGGGCTTCTCGGACCAATGCATGAAGTCTGGTGTCTCTAAGGCTACTGCATTCACTTCTTGCTGCTGCAGCCGCCTGCTGCATCGATCATAGGCCACGCTGGTGATCACGACGTAGGCTCCATGCTCTTCTGGGTACTCATCTTGTATCGTGCCGACTGGTCTGACCGCCGGCTGCTGGGGCGGAGGAGGAGGCGGCTGCCCAGCAGGCGGGGGAGGCAAGAGGCCATCTCCCTTGGTGATCCTGGTGAGCCAGTGGCACTTTCAAGTGGTGTGGTTGAACGGCTTCGCACCACTATGGAATTTGCAGGGAGCATCCAAAGTCTGCTCGTATGAGAAAGCCGGCAACTAGTTGGGCTTGCCGCCCTTCTGACGTTTGGTCAGAGGCTGCCCTTCTGGCTGCTGGTCTTCGACAGTTGCCACCTGCCGGCTGGTGGAACCCGGCTGTGGGGCCTTGCGCTTGTGGTCGTTCTGCTGTTGACGTCGACTGGCGTCTCCAGCCGGGGTTCGAGGAGCCTGCGGAGCCACTTTGCCAGTCGCACTAACTTGGATCTCTGCCTTCATGGAGGAGTCGGCCGTGGCATATTTGTCTGCTATGATCAGCAGCTCGTCGAGGGTCTCCGGCTCATCACAGAGAAGCTTGTGCTTGAGGAGGGTACCTTCTCGGCACCCTGCGGTGAAGTACTTGATGGCCTGCACCTCGTGCACACTCTCGCAGGAGTTGCGGAGTTCGGCCTAGCGCGTGAGGTAGTCGCGAGTTGACTCGTTGGGGCCTTGCACACACAAGGAAAGCTGGCGAGGCTTGGGCGGCCACTTATACCTGCTGGTGAAGTTGCGGACAAAGGTGTCGGTGAAGTCGACCCAACTGTTGATGCTGCGAGGCTTCAAGCTGTTCAGCCATGTCCATGCTGTGCCTCGGAGCATGAGCGGAACGTATTTCACGGCAACACGCTTGTTGCCGTTTGCTATGCTGACGGCTGTGGAGTAGTCAACTAGCCAGTCCTCCTGCTTCACGGAGCCGGTGTATTTGGGCGTATCTCTCTGGAGCGTGAACACTTTGGGAAAGGGCTCGTCTCGAATGCGGGGGCCGAAACACGACGGACCCAACTCATCTTCTTCTTCTAGTGCCAGGGATCGGTGGAGACGGTCGATTCGGTGGCGAGCGTCATTCTCTCCGACTCCTTCTCGGTGGCCAAGGCTATCGGTGAGTGTCGGGTGATCAACAGGCGGCGGGGAGACTCGCCTTTCCCTGCGAGGGGGAGGAGGCGGACAGTCGTCCCATCGTTCCACTGCTCTTGGGCGGCCGTCCTGGTCGCGCTCTATGGTGATGCGAGTCCAACTGCGGCTGGCAGCCGACTCCTTGTCTCTTCTTTCGCGGACGCTGCCACTCGGCGTCCGGGATGTCGCGCCTTGTTCTCGGCGGGGAGGCAGATCGTCGTTTTGCCGTTGCGGCGCATCAGTGCGGCAGCCGGCCTCGTTCTTCGCAGCGGCTGCGTCGAGGAGCCGCTGGACGCGCTCCGTCATCAGGCGATGTTCTTCGCCCTCGAATTTGTCCAGCTCGTCCGCCGCCGCCTGGGCAGCTCGGATGTTCTCCGCAGGCGTGGCGTAAACGGGGCGATTTGCCCTGAAGAGGTTGGCGATGGCCACGCCGCGTTGCTGGACTGTAACAAGGCGGCTAGGCCCACCTGGAGCCGGCGTGCCGCCCACAGCGCGGTCCATCTCGCGCTGGTAGGCCTCTGATAGGCGTCTCATGCTGGCCAGCTTCTTGGCGCCTTCGACAAGCTAAAGGTGGCATGCCTCCAGCATCTCGGCGTCAGCGTCTTCGGGAATGGGCGCAGTCAGGTCTTCCAGCGCCGCATCAAGCGGGTCATGAGCACCTCCGCCGGAGTGCTCGCCATGATCGATGACAAGCACCTCCGTGACGGTGCTTCCGCCGCTCTCTGCGCGAGGGAGCGGCTCGTTGTAGACCACCACGTTGGTGGGGAACGCATCAAGCGATGCGGTGTCAGAGTCGACCAGCATCGGGTCGGTGGAGCCTACAGACTCCAGGTCCACAGCTGGCTCGCTGGCGACGTGGAGTTGATCAAGGAGGCTCGCGAGGAGGCTCTCGGGGCCGCCCGTGCCCGCATCGGATGCGGGCTCGTCGGAGAGGTGAACCTCGCCAACAAGATCGGCGAGGCAACTGGCCGCGCAGGCGACTTCCGCGGCATGCAGCACGTCGGTGCAGACTCCATCTGGCGTGGCGGGCTGGATGCGCTCGCCAAGGAGGAAAAGGGTTCCCGTCCAGAACAGGTCTCCGGACGATGGTGCACCTCGCCCCACGGTGGGCGCCAAATGTCAGGGGTTGGGTGCGACATATGCCAAAGGATGGCTTATCATGGTGTGTAACGCCCCAGATTCGATGCGCTAGGTGTCCGCTAGTTATTCGCCGTTGTTGCCATGTCATTTGCTTGCGTGTTGCACTTTGCCATGTCATCATCTGTATTTCATATAATGTCATCTTGTGCATTGCATTGCATACGTGCTCGTTTTATGCATCCGAGCATTTTCCCCGTTGTCCGTTTTGCAATCCGGCACTCCTATGTCCTCCGGCGCCCCCTTTTACCTCTTTTCGTGAGTGGGTGTTAGACTTTCTCGGAATGGACCGAGGTTTGCCAAGCGGCCTTGGTATAGCACCGGTAGACCACCTGTCAAGTTTCGTGCCATTTGGAGTCCGTTTGATACTCCAACGGTTAACCGTGTAACCGTAAAGGCATCCTTCGTGTGCAGCCCAACACCTCTTCAAAGTGGCCCAAAACCCATCCAAACCCCCTCCATCCTCTCGGTCGTTCGATCACGATCGTGTGGGCGAAAACCGCACCTCATTTGGACACTCCTACCTCCTCCTACCTATAAATATGTGATCCCCTCCGATTTTCGCGCAGTCCAACCCTAGCAATCTTCCTCCTCGCGCCGCCGGACACATCCGTCCGCGCCGGCCACGTCCCTCTGGCCAATGGCGTCGCGCCACGTCACCTTCCCCGCCGCCACAGCTAACCAGGCGCAGCCACCTCACCCGCGCCCGCACCCTCTCTCTCCTTCCTCCGCCGCCGGCCTGCGCGGCCCACAGCAGGCCCGCGGGGCCCGGTCGCTGCCGCCTGCGCGCTGCCCGACTCCCTGCCCGCGCCGGTCGCCCTCGCGCCCGCATCCCCGCCGCCGACCGCACCCCGCCGCGCGCCCCAGCGCCTCCTCGCCTCCGCGCGCCGCCGCCCGCTTCTCCGCCGCCGAGCGCGCCGCCCGGCTGCCCTGCCGAGCTCGCCGTCCGGCCTCTCTGTCATCGGCGCCGGAAGCCGCGGCCGCGCCGCCCCTCGCCGTCCGGGCTCGCCGCCACCGGATCCGGCCTCCTCCTCGCCGGATCCGCCCAAGGCTCCGACAAGCCTCCCCGCGTCCCCGCGGCCCTCCTTCGGCGACCTCGTCCAAGAACTCCGGCGAACCTCGATTCCCGTGCGAAGAACCCTAGATCTAGGCGAGGTCAATTTCGTCCAAGTCTTTTCCCCCCCTGATATTTTATGCCATGTTCATCGCATCATAACTTTGCACCCGTGGCTCCGTTTTGGGCGTGTAGCATACCGAATTGTTCGCCTCGACGAGTAAATCATTTCAACTCATTGCATCATTTTCATTTGAGCTCATCTTGAGGCCCTAAATGCTGTTGGAAGAGGGCTATGTGATGTTAGTTTCAGATTCTTATCAGAACATGCACTTTTGTCATTTTTGCCATGATTGATGTGTGCATCCTATGATCTTGAGCCCTACATGTGTTTTGAAGTATGCCATGCCATCTTTACAGGGGTGTATTCCATGTTTTTTTGTGATCTATGTGGTGACTAGAACAAGCATGCAAACTAGTTTTCGTGATGTTGCTGATTTCAGCCCTTGTCTGCTGTTATTGTGATGCCATGTATTCATGTTGCTACAGTGAGATCCATGCCTCTTTTGAGTATGTTCAGTAAGGATGTTTTGGACATATGGTTATGCTCTATCCATACATGCCTCTGTTTGTAATTATAGAGTGCTCTAGCATGTATTAATCTTGCTCTACTTTTGCTATAAAATGTTCCTGGCAGATTGTTTACATGTTATTCAATTTTGCCAAGGTTGTAGTTAGTGATCCTTGCATGCTATGATCTTGCTCTTGCCATGTTTAGCTTCATGAACATGTCTTCTTGCTGATGCTATGCTTAACTTGTCATGAAATGCTTTGTGATGAGTGAATTAAGCTCACCAACATGCCTACTTATCGTTGTTCCTGACATGCTCTATTAATTTCACTAAGTCTGAATCTGTAACGAAACTTGCTATGTTTACATGGGTGCCATCATATCTTCGGATCCTTTTTGGCTCATGGTCAGTAAGGGACTTTTGTTATATGATTTGAGTAGATTCTTTCCACGCTCTAGTTTGACCTGATAGCTTCCTGTAGCATGTTGTTTGATAGCTCTAAACAGTGCAACTTGATGTTACTTCTCCCATGTTCTGTGAATTCTGCCAAGTCTGTGAACCTGTTATTATTTGCAATCTTGCCATGTCCTTTTGAGCATGTTCTAGTAGTTTCTGGAGATAGCTCAGTGTTCATGTTTTGTAATGCTTTACCTGTACATCATGTCCATGCCTTTTGTTATCATGTTTTGGTCCTGTAGCATGTTGTTTTGATGCTTGCAAGATGCCTACTTGCTGTTTTGGACAGATTGTTGTTATTACTTGTATAGTGTGTATGTGTCGAACCATTGCTCCGTTTTGAGTGTGCTCTACATGAAACTTGCTTAGTTTTGCATGTAGTTTCATTTGAACTTGTTGCATTCATGTTTTGAGTGTGTTTGCTTGATGTTTGTATGCATTTTGCATCAATGCCATGTTTGACTTGTTTTGCTCATATCTTCTAGGCCGTAGCTCCGAATCTAATGAACTTTATATGTAACTTGACTAGAATTTTGTGTAGATCATCGTGGTGCATCTTAACTAGCTGTTTAACAACTTGAACATAAGGTTTATTCAGATCTGGACCAATTTCGAAAATTTGCATATGAGGACTTACCGGAATTGTCATATGTTGTTCCCGGCCTCATTTAAACTTGCTTTGATGTATTGCTCTTGTATGCATCATCTTTTTCCATGAGTAGCTTCTTGTAGCCTTGTCATGCATCATACTTGGTTAAGCATCATGCCTTGTTCATGTGTGGTGTGTTTACCTTGTTGTGTGCTTCTTCTCGATAGTTCCCGTTCCGTTGCGATCGTGAGGATTCGTTCGTCTACGCTTGGTTCGTCTTCGTGGCTTCATCTTCTTCATGGACTCGTTCTTCTTCCTCGCGGGATTTCAGGCAAGATGACCGTCACCTTGGATCTCATTACTATCATTGCTATGCTAGTTGCTTCGTTCTATCGCTATGCTGCATTACCTACCACTTGCTGCTCAAGCCTCCCAAATTGCCATGAACCTCTAACCTTTGTCACCCTTCCTAGCAAACCGTTGTTTGGCTATGTTACCGCTTTTGCTCAGCCCCTCTTATAGCGTTGCTAGTTGCAGGTGAAGATGAAGATTGCTCCATGTTGGATTATGTTTATGTTTATGTTGGGATATCACAATATCTCTTATATTATTAATGCATCTATATACTTGGTAAAGGGTGGAAGGCTCGGCCTTATGCCCGGTGTTTTGTTCCACTCTTGCCGCCCTAGTTTCCGTCATATCGGTATTATGTTCCCGGATTTTGCGTCCCTAACGAGGTTGGGTGATTTATGGGACCCCCTTGACAGTTCGCTTTGAATAAGACTCTTCCAGCAAGGCCCAACCTTGGTTTTACCATTTGCCTCACCACCACCTACTTTTCCCTTGGGAGTCGCGCTCTCGAGGGTCATCTTTATTTAGCCCCCCCGGGCCAGTGCTTCTCTAAGTGCTGGTTTGAACCGAGCCGCCTGCGGGGCCACCACGGGGAAACTCGAGGCTTGGTTTTACCCGTAGCCTGTCTCATCCGGTGTTGCCCTGAGAACGAGATATGTGCAGCTCCTATCGGGATTGTCGGCGTATCGGGTGGTCTTGCTGGACTTGTTTTACCATTGTCGAAATGTCTTGTAAACGGGATTCCGAGACTGATCGGGTCTTCCCGGGAGAAGGAATATCCTTCGTTGATCGCGAGAGCTTATCATGGGCTAAGTTGGGACACCCCTGCAGGGTTTTGAACTTTCGAAAGCCGTGCCCATGGTTATGTGGCAGATGGGAATTTGTTAATGTTCGGTTGTAGTAAACTTGAAGTAAACTCTTCAAAAATACACCAACCATGTGCATAACCGTGAGTGTCTCTTTTCGGGGTGGATCGAGAGGAGAACACGGTTTCTGGGTTATGTCTGACGTAAGTAGGGGTTCAGGATCACTTCTTGATCATTACTAGTTGACGACCGCTTGCTTTGCTTCTCTTCTCGCTATTATTTGCGTATGTTAGTCACCATACATGCTTAGTCGCTGCTGCAACCTCACCACTTTACCCCTTCCTTACCCTTTAAGCTTTGCTAGTCTTGATACCCATGGTAATGGGATTGCTGAGTCCTCGTGGCTCACAGATTACTACACCACCAGTTGCAGGTACAGGTTATGCGATGATCATGACGCGAGAGCGATGTTTATTTGTGTTGGAGTTCTTCTTCTGCTTCTTCTTCGATTGAGGGATAGGTTCCTGGTCGGCAGCCTGGGCTAGCAGGGTGGATATTGTTTGATTTTCTTTTTATGTTTCATCCGTAGTCGGATGTTGATCTTTAGTATGATGTACTATTGTATTCATGTGACATTGTATGTCTTGGTTGTATCCCCACTATTATGTAATGTTGATGTAATGATATCCACCTTGCAAAAGCGTCTTCAAGATGCGCTTCTATCCTTGGTGGGACCTTCGAGTTCCTTTAGGATAGGGTCGCATCTTGGGCATGACATGGTGGGAGCGAGTAGAACGTCACCGGTACCCGGAAGCTGGATGAAGCGTAGACACGAACGCCGGCGTAGGTTTGGGGCTCTCCTAGGAGATAACACCCCTAGTCCTGCTCTGCGGGGTCTCCGCATGATCACTAAGGCAAAGTGAATACAGGGTTGCTCCTCGAGCTGTATGCTAGAGGTAGGAGAAGGCAAGGCTAGCTCTCTCCTTCCTATATGATCTGGTCTAGTACTAATGGGTTGGAACCATTTGCATGGGTGCCTGGGGGGTTTATATAGGCCTACCCCCCAGGGGTACAATGGTAATCCGTCTGGGCGCAGGGCCCAGCCGTGAGTCTCTTCGATCGCCGGCTTCTTCGCCGACTGCTGGGGCCCGCCGACTGGTGGGCCCCGCCGACTGGTTCGGTATGGAGCCGACATGCCGTACTCGCCGCTTGCGGGTCTTGCCGGCTGCTGATTACTATAGCCGTGCCTCTAATGACGCATGCTCGGTTATGGGGTCGTGGCTACAGCCCTGCCGCCTGGCGGACGATCACTTTAGCCACTCCCTGTCTCATCTAGTTAATGGCGCGTGGGACCCGTAGGAGGGGCAGGCCAACTCCTGGGGGCCGACTCCCGTCGGGTCCGACTGGTAGTGCTCTTGCCGTCTTCTGGAATCTCGCTGTCTGGTAGGGCCGATCGCCCTGGGGCCGTACTGACAGGCCGTCGTGGGTGCAGGACTCTGCCCACTGGTGTTGATGTCAGGGACGGCATGGCAACAGTGCCGCGCCGGATGGATATCTCCGCTGGTGTAGCGCACTGTAGCCACACCAGCCTCTGGAAAGGGGAGGGAGTGGGCTTCACTGTAGCCACTCCCCGTCCCGTCCCCCTTGATGAGGGCATGGGCTTTGTTGGTGCCGTGGGCCGACTCTCCGTGGCCGGCTTCTCTGGAAGCCGCCAGCTAGGAGTCGGCTTGTCTTTGACCTCGCCTCCAGGACTCGGCCGCATGCGGGCAGTCGGCTGTTCCTCCAGCCGGCCTCCAGAAGGCGGCTCTTCATCTTGGCGTCTTGAGGGGTGCAATCAGCCCCGATGTCTTGAAAGGTTCTGGGCCTCAGGTTAGCCTACCCGTGGCCCATTACTTCGACAATTAGCCTATTGTTGATAATCCATGCACTAATCAAACTGATATTTCTTATAAAACACGCCAGATATTTCATATCCGTATAAAAGCAACCATGATTTCATAATCGAATTACATCAGATAGCTTTGGCACTCGGTTACGCCATTACACAGCATCACCAAGTTTCACATGCAGCATAAAAAACCTTTGGAAAGTAGCATCATACATGGTAAATAGACAGATGAACCTCATCTGGGAAAGTGCAGAAGCGGAAGGCAGATATTGAGCCTTCAGTGATGTTGAATGTCCTTGCAACTTTAGGCCAGTGGCTATGGATAATTGCCCGCCCAACCTTCGTCCTCTTCAGCAAGACTTCAATATTGCACCGTGGGTGTTAAATGAATACCTTCCTCGCCTCTTGACCATGAAGGTGGTTTGAGAGGTAATCATCGGTGAACTGCTTTGAAAAGTACTGAAAACAAAGCTATGCATAAATCGCTGTTGTAAATTCTGAAATGGAGCAAGGGGTAAAAACAAGGTAAAAGAGTTGGTACCATCCTATAGTTGACTGATGTCTTCTTCATTGTGCAAACAAAGATCTTGTTGTTATTCGTCGCAAGTTTCTTCATCCTAACAATCTTTCTGAGTTTCTTGACTTGACTAATATTCATGGATATCTCATTTCCCCATTGGTAAAATGGGTCGAACAATGGGTCTCAGCCTCTGATAGCAGGACCTACATGTGCAAGACCAAATTGTAAGAAACCTAAATATTAGAATGATTCCTGCAACTCCACAATAATGTGCTATTAGCCAAAGGACCCAGCTTGAACAAACCTCGATGGTAAACCACCGTGTCTCCCATTGTTTCCCTGCAACACACATAAGGAAGATCTTGATCAGGTTAACTGAGAGTTGCCATACTATCAGTAGAATATGTATTGAGTACAGCCAAATTCGATTGGTGTCACATGCATAACAATACAAAATTGTACCCACAACAAATGAAAATCAAATTGCAGAACTGAACCAAACAATTAAGTGGACAATAGACCAAATGAACCAAAATAGTTAACTGAGCACGACATTGCAGAATAGAAACATGTACTAGAAGATAAGACAGTTAACAAAACACAGTATGCTTGAGAACAGTACTACAAAATGTAGCAATTGTTGGACCAAAGTGTTAACTGAACATTACATTTCAGAGGACCAAACTGTTAACTAAACATCAGATTGCATATTAACATTACAGAGGACAAATCACTAGAAGGCACTGGCGGTGGCCTCGAGAAAATAGCACGAACTGTATTTTAAAGTAGACATCCACGTGGCGGTGTCGACGATGGCCTCGAAGAAGAGGTGCTCCTCCAAGATCTGATGGTCGACACACATGGCAGCCATAGCGACCTCGTGCGCGCGTGCGGCCGCATGCTACTGAGCTCCATGTTATACGGTGTACAAAATGGCTTTGGGCAGCACTTAATTGGAGGAGGGGGGCAATGATTTCGGTGGAAGGTGTCGCGCCGTCGGTCGGGGCATGTGGGACGGGAAAGGAGGAGGATGGTGTGGGTGGGGTGTGGATTACCTGACCATACCGACGACGCCGCGCGCAGCAAGAAGAAGGGTCGGTGGCGAGGAGGCCGCGCAGCAAGAAGAAGGGTCGGCGGCGACGAGGCCGCGCAACAAGAAGAAGGGTCGGCGGCGAGGAGGCCGCCCAACAAGAAGAAGGGTCGCCGGCGAGGAGGCGGCGCTGCAAGAAGAAGGGTCGCCAGCGAGGAGGCTGCACAGTAAGAAGAAGGGTCGCCGGCGAGGAGGCTGAGCTGCCAGTAAGTAGCAGTGAAGGTTTGAACTTGGAAAGCAAGGAGGAACAGTGGAAATGTGGCTTTTGGTAGGAGGGAGGGGGCGGGGAGATAGATATTCCCGCGGTGGCAAATTTTTTTTGCTCCGTGCCATGAGAAACTGGCGCGCAAGTATGGTTCAAGCGGCGGCGGTGGACTGTAGACGACGAAGCTTCCTGCGTAAGCCAGACAAGACGGTGCGCCAAGATATTTTATATTGCATCCCACACGAATCTTTCTAGTAAACTGTTTGTGGTATACCTGATTTTTTCATTAAGTTTTGAAAGACAAAATGGTTTTACGGAGGGAAAGGATGGTGTTTGAATTTCTAGAACATTTACGTATAGTGAACATGCAACAAGTACATGAGTTCCGTGTTCAAATTTGGAATATTCCGATTTCGTTTGGCATTTTTATGCATTAATTGAGTTTCCGGGCATTTAATGTGCATAATTAAAATTTGAACTACAAGCACATGCTCCAATGCACCAAAGTTTGTTGAAAAATCACATGTGTGTCTTTGGGTGAATTTATTGGTCCCATGCAAGAAATGGGAATGAAATTCAAACATCTGGGCATCGTGGCTCGGCCGGAAAGATTGAGAAACTTGGTTTTTTAATTCCTGTAAATCCAAAACACTCCTGAAAATCATGAAACTTGGCATGGTGTCATGACATGGCACCAAAATGTTGCGGTAATTTTTTTGGCCGAATTGGGACAAGCTTTGGTGTAAACTTCTTGCAAAACGGAGCTTCCCTCAAGAAGGCCCATGGTTCCGAGAGTGAACGTGTCACCTCCATGTGCGAAACAACATACGTACACTGCCTTCTCCTGCCTTAATTTTTGTACACTGGCACATTAGACGAAATAGAAGTATCGTGCTAAAATTTGGAATTATTACGGGTTCGTTTGGCCTTTTTTAAACATTAATTGAGTTTCTTGGCATTTAATGTGCATAATTCAAATTTGAACTACAAGCACATGCTCCGGTGCACCAAAGTTTGTTGAAAAATCACATGTGTGTCTTTGGGTGAATTTATAGGTCCCATGCAAAAAATGGGAATGAAATTCCAACATCTGGGCGTCGTGGCTCGGCAGGAAAGATTGAGAAACTTGGTTTTTTTAATTCCTGTAAATCCAAAACACGCCTGAAAATCATGAAACTTGGCATGGTGTCATGACATGGCACCAACATGCTGCGGTACATTTTTTGGCCAAATTGGGACAAGCTATGGTGTAAGATTCTTGCAAACTGGAGCTTCCCTCAAGAAGGCTCGTGGTTCCGAGAGGGAACATGTCACCTACGTGTGCGAAACGAGATACATACATTGCCTTCTCCCGCCTTAATTTTTTTACATAGGCAGATTAGACCAAAGAGAAGTATCATGCTAAATTCGGAAATTATTCCAGGTTCGTTTGGTGTTTTTTATACATTAATTCTGTTTCTGCGCATTTAATGTGCATAATTCAAATTTGAACACAAGCACATGCTCCAGTGCACCAATGTTGGTTGAAAAATCACATGTGTGTCTTTGGTGAATTTATAGGTCTCATGCAAGAAATGGGAATGAAATTCAAACATCTGGGCGTCGTGGCTCGGCCGAAAAGATTGAGAAACTTGGTTTTCTAATTCCTGTAAGTCCAAAACACGCCTGAAAATCATGAAACTTGGCATGGTGTCATGACATGGCACCAACATGATGCGGTAATTTTTTTGGTCGAATTGGACAAGATTTTGTGTAAGCTTTTTGCAAACCGGAGCTTCCCTCATGAAGGCTCGTTGTTCCGAGAGGGGACGTGTCACCTCCGTGTGTGAAATGAGATACGTACACTGCCTTCTCCCGCCTTAATTTTTTTACACATCCAGATTAGACCAAATAGAAGTATCGTGCTAAATTTTGGAATTATTCCGGGTTCGTTTGACCTTTTTTACACATTAATTGTGTTTCTGCGCATTGAATGTGCATTATTCAGATTTTAACTACAAGCACATGCTCCAGTGCACCAAAGTTGGTTGAAAAATCACATGTGTGTCCTTGGTGAATTTATAGGTCCCATGGAAGAAATGGGAATGAAATTCAAACATCTGGGCGTCGTGGCTCGGCCGGAAAGATTGAGAAACTTGGTTTTTTAATTCCTGTAAATCCAAAACACGCCTGAAAATCATGAAACTTGGCATGGGGTCATGACATGGCACCAAGATGTTGCGGTAAATTATTTGGCCGAATTGGGACAAGCTTTGGTGTAAGCTTCTTGCAAACCGGAGCTTCCCTCAAGAAGGCTCATGGTTCCGAGAGGGAACATATCACCTCCGTGTTTGAAACGAGATACATACACTGCTTTCTCCCGCCTTAATTTTTTACACTGGCACATTAGAACAAATAGAAGTATCGTGCTAAATTTTGGAGTTATTCCAGGTTCGTTTGGCCTTTTTTATACATTAATTGAGTTTCTGTGCATTTAATGTGCATAATTCAAATTCAATTACAAGCACATGCTCTAGTGCACCAAAGTTGGTTGAAAAATCACATGTGTGTCCTTGGGTGAATTTATAGGTCCCATGCATGAAATGGGAATGAAATTCAAACATCTAGGCGTCGTGGCTCGGCCGGAAAGATTGAGAAACTTGGTTTTTTAAACACGCCTGAAAAATCATGAAACTTGGCATGGTGTCATGACATGGCACCAACATGGTGCGGTAAATTTTTTGGTCGAATTGGGACAAGCTTTGGTGTAAGCTTCTTGCAAACTGGAGCTTCCCTCATGAAGGCTCGTGGTTCCGAGAGGGAACATGTCACCTCTGTGTTCGAAATGAGATACGTACACTGCCTTCTCCCGCCTTAATTGTTTTACACAGGCAGATTAGACCAAATAGAAGTATCATGCTAAATTTTGGAATTATTCCGGGTTCGTTTGGTTTATTTTATACATTAATTGTGTTTCTGCGCATTTAATGTGCATAATTCAAATTTGAACTACAAGCACATGCTCCAGTGCACCAAAGTTGGTTGAAAAATCACATGTGTGTCCTTGGGTGAATATATAGGTCCCATGCAAGAAATGGGAATGAAATTCAAACATCTGGGCTTCGTGGCTCGGCCGAAAAGATTGAGAAACTTGGTTTTTTAATTCCTGTAAATCCAAAACACGCCCGAAAATCATGAAACTTGGCATGGTGTCATGACATGGCACCAACATGATGCGGTAAATTTTTTGGGCAAATTGGGAAAGCTTTGGTGTAAGCTTCTTGTCAATGGAGCTTCCCTCATGAAGGCTCGGGGTTCCGAGAGGGAACGTGTCACCTCCATGTTCGAAACAAGATACGTACACTGCCTTCTCTCGCCTTAATTTTTTTACACAGGCAGATTAGACCAAATAGAAGTATCATGCTAAATTTTGGAATTGTTCTGGGTTCGTTTGGCCTTTTTTATACATTAATTGTGTTTCTACGCATTGAATGTGCATTATTCAGATTTTAACTACAAGCACATGCTCTAGTGCACCAAAGTTGGTTGAAAAATCACATGTGTGTCCTTGGGTGAATTTATAGGTCCCATGCAAGAAATGGGAATGAAATTCAAACATCCGTGCATCATGGCTCGGCAGGAAAGATTGAGAAACTTGGTTTTTTAATTCCTGTAAATCCAAAATACGCCTGAAAATCATGAAACTTGGCATGGTGTCATGACATGGCACCAACATGCTGCGGTAAATTTTTTGGCCGAATTGGGACAAGCTATGGTGTAAGATTCTTGCAAACCGGAACTTCCCTCAAGAAGGCTCGTTGTTCTGAGAGGGAACATGTCACCTCCGTGTGCGAAACGAGATACGTAAATTGCCTTCTCCCGCCTTAATTTTTTCTACACAGGCAGATTAGACCAAAGAGAAGTATCGTGCTAAATTCAGGAATTATTCCGGATTCGTTTGGTGTTTTTTATACATTAATTGTGTTTCTACGCATTTAATGTGCATAATTCAAATTTGAACACAAGCACATGCTCCAGTGCACCAATGTTGGTTGAAAAATCACATGTGTGTCTTAGGTGAATTTATAGGTCTCATGCAAGAAATGAGAATGAAATTCAAACATCCGGGCGTCGTGGCTCGGCCGAAAAGATTGAGACACTTGGTTTTTTAATTCCTGTAAATCCAAAACACGCCTGAAAATCATGAAACTTGGCATGGTGTCATGACATGGCACCAACATGCTGCGGTAAATTTTTTGGTCGAACTGGGACAAGCTTTGGTGTAAGCTTTTTGCAAACCGGAGCATCCCTCATGAAGACTCGTTGTTCCGAGAGGGAACGTGTCACCTCCGTGTGCGAAACGAGATACGTACACTGCCTTCTCCCGCCTTAAATTTTTTACACATGCAGATTAGACCAAATAGAAGTATCGTGCTAAATTTTGGAATTATTCCGGGTTCGTTTGGCATTTTTTATACATTAATTGTGTTTCTGCGCATTGAATGTGCATTATTCAGATTTTAACTACAAGCACATGCTCAAGTGCACCAAAGTTGGTTGAAAAATCACATGTGTGTCCTTGGGTGAATTTATAGGTCCCATGCAAGAAATGGGAATGAAATTCAAACATCTGGGCATCGTGGCTCGGCCGTAAAGATTGAGAAACTTGGTTTTTTAATTCCTGTAAATCCAAAACACGCCTGAAAATCATGAAACTTGGCATGGTGTGATGACATGGCACCAAGATGTCGCGGTAAATTGTTTGGCCGAATTGGGAGAACCTTTGGTGTAAGCTTCTTGCAAACCCGAGCTTCCCTCAAGAAGGCTCGTGGTTCCCAGAGGGAACGTGTCACCTCCGTTTGCGAAACGAGATACATACACTGCTTTCTCCCGCCTTAATTTTTTTACACTGGCACATTAGACCAAATAGAAGTATCGTGTGGCCTTTTTTATACATTAATTGAGTTTTTGTGCATTTAATGTGCATAATTCAAATTTCAACTACAAGCACATTCTCTAGTGCACCAAAGTTGGTTGAAAAATCACATGTGTGTCCTTGGGTGAATTTATAGGTCCCATGCATGAAATGGGAATGAAATTAAAACATCTAGGCATCGTGGCTCGGCCGGAAAGATTGAGAAACTTGGTTTTTTAACTCGTGTATATCCAAAACACGCCTGAAAATCATGAAACTTGGCATGGTGTCATGACATGGCACCAACATGCTACGGTAAATTTTTTGGTCGAATTGGGACAAGCTTTGTTCTAAGATTCTTGCAAACCGGAGCTTCCCTCAAGAAGGCTCGTGGTTCCGAGAGGGAACATGTCACCTCCATGTTCGAAACGAGATACGTAAATTGCCTTCTCCCGCCTTAATTTTTTCTACACAGGCAGATTAGACCAAAGAGAAGTATCATGCTAAATTCGGGAATTATTCCGAATTCGTTTGGTGTTTTTTATACATTAATTGTGTTTCTGCGCATTTAATGTGCACACTTCAAATTTGAACACAAGCACATGCTCCAGTGCACCAATGTTGGTTGAAAAATCACATGTGTGTCCTTGGGTGAATTTATAGGTCTCATGCAAGAAATGGGAATGAAATTCAAACATCTGGGCGTCGTGGCTCGGCCGAAAAGATTGAGAAACTTGGTTTTTTAATTCCTGTGAATCCAAAACACGCCTGAAAATCATGAAACTTGGCATGGTGTCATGACATGGCACCAACATGCTGCGGTAAATTTTTTGGTCGAACTGGGACAAGCTTTGGTGTAAGCTTTTTGCAAACTGGAGCATCCCTCATGAAGCCTCGTTGTTCCGAGAGGGAACGTGTCACCTCCGTGTGCGAAACGAGATACGTACACTGCCTTCTCCCACCTTAAATTTTTTACACATGCAGATTAGACCAAATAGAAGTATCGTGCTAAATTTTGGAATTATTCCGTGTTCGTTTGGCATTTTTTATACATTAATTGTGTTTCTGCGCATTGAATGTGCATTATTCAGATTTTAACTACAAGCACATGCTCAAGTGCAACAAAGTTGGATGAAAAATCACATGTGTGTCCTTGGGTGAATTTATAGGTCCCATGCAAGAAATGGGAATGAAATTCAAACATCTGGGCATCGTGGCTCGGCCGTAAAGATTGAGAAACTTGGTTTTTTAATTCCTGTAAATCCAAAACACGCCTGAAAATCATGAAACTTGGCATGGTGTCATGACATGGCACCAAGATGTCGCGGTAAATTGTTTGGCCGAATTGGGAGAAGCTTTGGTGTAAGCTTCTTGCAAACCCGAGCTTCCCTCAAGAAGGCTCGTGGTTCCGAGAGGGAACGTGTCACCTCCGTTTGCGAAACGAGATACATACACTGCTTTCTCCCGCCTTAATTTTTTTACACTGGCACATTAGACCAAATAGAAGTATCGTGCTAAATTTTGGAGTTATTCCAGGTTTGTTTGGCCTTTTTATACATTAATTGAGTTTCTGTGCATTTAATGTGCACAATTCATATTTTAACTACAAGCACATGCTCTAGTGCACCAAAGTTGGTTAAAAAATCACATGTGTGTCCTTGGGTGAATTTATAGGTCCCACGCATGAAATGGGAATGAAATTCAAACATCTAGGCGTCGTGGCTCGGCCCGAAAGATTGAGAAACTTGGTTTTTTAACTCGTGTATATCCAAAACACGCCTGAAAATCATGAAACTTGGCATGGTGTCATGACATGGCACCAACATGCTACGGTAAATTTTTTGGTCGAATTGGGACAAGCTTTGTTGTAAGATTCTTGCAAACCGGAGCTTCCCTCAAGAAGGCTCGTGGTTCCGAGAGGGAACATGTCACCTCCGTGTTCGAAACGAGATACGTAAATTGCCTTCTCCCGCCTTAATTTTTTCTACACAGGCAGATTAGACCAAAGAGAAGTATCATGCTAAATTCGGGAATTATTCCGAATTCGTTTGGTGTTTTTTATACATTAATTGTGTTTCTGCGCATTTAATGTGCATAATTCAAATTTGAACACAAGCACATGCTCCAGTGCACCAATGTTGGTTGAAAAATCACATGTGTGTCCTTGGGTGAATTTATAGGTCTCATGCAAGAAATGGGAATGAAATTCAAACATCTAGGCGTCGTGGCTCGGCCGAAAAGATTGAGAAACTTGGGTTTTTAATTCCTGTTAATCCAAAACACGCCTGGAAAATCATGAAACTGGCATGGTGTCAATGACATGGCACCAACATGCTGCGGTAATTTTTTTGGCCGAATTGGGACAAGCTTTGGTGTAAGCTTCTTGCAAACCGGAGCTTTCCTCAAGAAGGCTCGTGGTTCCGAGAGGGAACTTGTCACCTCCGTGTACGAAACGACATACATACACTACCTTCTCCCGCCTTAATTTCTTTTACACAGGCAGATTAGACCAAATAGAAGTATCGTGCTAAATTTTGGAACTATTCCGGGTTCGTTTGGCCTTTTTTATACATTAATTGAGTTTCTGGGCATTTAATGTGCATAATTCAAATTTGAACTACAAGCATATGCTCAAGTGCACCAAAGTTGGTTGAAAATCACATGTGTGTCCTTGGGTGAATTTATAGGTCCCATGCAAGAAATGGGAATGAAATTCAAACATCTGGGCGTCGTGGCTCGGCCGAAAGATTGAGAAACTTGGTTTTTTAATTCTGTTAATCCAAAACACGCCTGAAAATCATGAAACTTGGCATGGTGTCATGACATGGCACCAACATGCTGCGGTAATTTTTGGTCCGAATTGGGACAAGCTTTGGTGTAAGCTTTTTGCAAACCCGGAGCACCGCTCATGAAGGCTCGTTGTTCCGAGAGGGAACGTGTCACCTCCGTGTGCGAAACAGGATACGTACACTGCCTTCTCCCGCCTTAATTTTTTACACAGGCAGATTAGACCAAATAGAAGTATCGTGCAAAATTTTGGAATTATTCCGGGTTCGTTTGGCCTTTTTATACATTAATTGTGTTTCTGCGCATTTAATGTGCATAATTCAAATTTTAACTACAAGCACAGGCTCCAAGTGCACAAAGTTGGTTGAAAATCACATGTGTGTCCTTGGGTGAATTTATAGGTCCCATGCAAGAAATGGGAATGAAATTCAAACATCTGGGCGTCGTGGCTCGGCAGGAAAGATTGAGAAACTTGGTTTTTTAATTCCTGTAAATCCAAAACACGCCTGAAAATCATGAAACTTGGCATGGTGTGATGACATGGCACCAAGATGTCGCGGTAAATTGTTTGGCGAATTGGGAAAAGTTTTGGTGTAAGCTTCTTGCAAACCCGAGCTTCCGTCAAGAAGGCTCGTGGTTCCGAGAGGGAACGTGTCACCTCCGTGTGCGAAACGAGATACATACACTGCTTTCTCCCGCCTTAATTTTTTTAACACTGGCACATTAGACCAAATAGAATTATCGTGCTAAATTTTGAGTTATTCCAGGTTCGTTTGGCCTTTTTATACATTAATTGAGTTTCTGTGCATTTAATGTGCACAATTCATATTTTAACTACAAGCACATGCTCTAGTGCACCAAAGTTGGTTGAAAAATCACATGTGTGTCCTTGGGTGAATTTATAGGTCCCATGCATGAAATGGGAATGAAATTCAAACATCTGGGCGTAGTGGCTCGGCAGGAAAGATTGAGAAACTTGGTTTCTTAATTCCTGTAAATCCAAAACACGCCTGAAAATCATGAAACTTGGCATGGTGTCATGACATGGCACCAACATGTCGCGGTAAATTTTTTGGTCGAATTGGGACAAGCTTTGGTGTAAGCTTCTTGCAAACCGAAGCTTCCCTCATGAAGGCTCGTGGTTCCGAGAGGGAACATGTCACCTCCGTGTTCGAAACGAGATACGTACACTACCTTCTCCCACCTTAATTGTTTTACACAGGCAGATTAGACCAAATAGAAGTATCATGCTAAATTTTGGAATTATTCCGGGTTCGTTTGGTTTTTTATACATTAATTGTTCTGCGCATTTAATGTGCATAATTCAAATTTGAACTACAAGCACATGCTCCAGTGCACCAAAGTTGGTTGAAAAATCACATGTGTGTCCTTGGGTGAATTTATAGGTCCCATGCAAGAAATGGGAATGAAATTCAAACATCTGGGCGTCGTGGCTCGGCGAAAAGATTGAGAAACTTGGTTTTTTAATTCCTGTAAATCCAAAACACGCCCGAAAATCATGAAACTTGGCATGGTGTCATGACATGGCACCAACATGTCTGCGGTAAATTTTTGTCGAATTGGGACAAGCTTTGGTGTAAGCTTTTGCAAACCGGAGCATCGCTCATGAAGGCTCGTTGTTCCGAGAGGGAACGTGTCACCTCCGTGTGCGAAACGAGATACGTACACTGCCTTCTCCCGCCTTAATTTTTTTACACAGGCAGATTAGACCAAATAGAAGTATCGTGAAAATTTTGGAATTATTCCGGGTTCGTTTGGCCTTTTTATACATTAATTGTGTTTCTGCGCATTGAATGTGCATTATTCAGATTTAACTACAAGCACATGCTCCAGTGCACCAAAGTTGGTTGAAAAATCACATGTGTGTCCTTGGGTGAATTTATAGGTCCCATGCAAGAAATGGGAATGAAATTCAAACATCTGGGCGTCGTGGCTCGGCAGGAAAGATTCAGAAACTTGGTTTTTTAATTCCTGTAAATCCAAAACACGCCTGAAAATCATGAAACTTGGCATGGTGTCATGACATGGCACCAAGATGCTGCGGTAAATTGTTTGGCCGAATTGGGACAAGCTTTGGTGTAAGCTTCTTGCAAACCCGAGCTTCCCTCAAGAAGGCTCGTGGTTCCGAGAGGGAACGTGTCACCTCCGTGTGCGAAACGAGATACATACACTGCTTTCTCCCGCCTTAATTTTTTTACACTGGCACATTAGAACAAATAGAATTATCGTGCTAAATTTTGGAGTTATTCCAGGTTTGTTTGGCCTTTTTATACATTAATTGAGTTTCTGTGCATTTAATGTGCACAATTCATATTTTAACTACAAGCACATGCTCAAGTGCACCAAAGTTGCTTAAAAAATCACATGTGTGTCCTTGGGTGAATTTATAGGTCAAATGCATGAAATGGGAATGAAATTCAAACATCTGGGCGTAGTGGCTCGGCAGGAAAGATTGAGAAACTTGGTTTCTTAATTCCTGGTAAATCCAAACACGCCCCTGAAAATCATGAAACTTGGCATGGTGTCATGACATGGCACCAAGATGTCGCGGTAAATTGTTTTGTCGAATTGGGACAAGCTTTGGTGTAAGCTTCTTGAAAACCGGAGCTTCCCTCATGAAGGCTCGTGGTTCCGAGAGGGAACATGTCACCCTCCGTGTTCAAACGAGATAACGTACACTACCTTCCTCCCGCCTTAACTGTTTTACACAGGCAGATTAGACAAATAGAAGTATCATGCTAAATTTGGAATTATTCCGGGTCGTTTGGTTTATTTATACATTAATTGTATTTCTTGCGCATTTAATGTGCATAATTCAAATTTGAACTACAAGCACATGCTCCAGTGCACCAAAGTTGGTTGAAAAATCACATGTGTGTCCTTGGGTGAATTTATAGGTCCCATGCAAAAATGGGAATGAAATTCAAACATCTCTGCGTCGTGGCTCGGCCGAAAAGATTGAGAAACTTGGTTTTTTAATTCATGTAAATCCAAAAACGCCTGAAAATCATGAAACTTGGCATGGTGTCATGACATGGCACCAACATGCTACGGTAAATTTTGGCCGAATTGGGACAAGCTTTGGTGTAAGCTTTTGCAAACCGGAGCTTCCCTCAGAAGGCTCGTGGTTCCGAGAGGGAACGTGTCACCTCCGTGTGCGAACGACATCCGTCGTGCGAACGAGATATCGATACAGAAACTGCCTTCTCATCAGACCGAAGTGTACACACCTGACTTAATGTTCAATAGAGAGAGGCGCCACGCACATTAAAACACCGAACATTATTTTTTACCACCAAGGCAGAAGTTACAAACAACCACATATAGAATAACGTATCGTCCGGAAAGAGATTATTTTTTGCGAGAAAATATTTTCTCGGTGTCTACACATACTTCTAATTGGTGTCATGAGTGGCTGCTGTGTACCATTATTATATCTTATTGTGTTCTCTCGCTGCAGATTGAATGGTCGATTATTCAGCATTTTAAACGTACAAGCACACGTACTCGGCGTTAGACGTGTCTATGCCTCCCAGTGCAGGTTTACTGCACCAATTTGCCGCGTTAAAGTTGTTGAAAAAAGCAATCATCATGTGTGACATAATCCCGACAGGGTTTGTACATGGAATTTTGAATCTTTATAGCGGTCCCATGCAAGAAATGGGAATGAATTCAAACATCTGGAGCGTCGTGGCTCGCAGGGAAAGATCAGCCCACTTGGTTTTTTAATTCTAGTAAATCCAGAGTGTACACGCTCTTCTGAGGAACATATTATGTCACACTATGAATTAAAAAACCACACAGTTTCTCTCTTTTCGGCCGAGCCACGACGCCGAAATGTGTGCAATGAGTGCTACATGACATCTGCCGACTACCAGTTCTTGCGGATGGGAGCTAGCGAAGAGGGGTTCACGAGATGCCACAGCGACGTAAAACACATGGATGTTGTGTCACCACTTTGGTGCAAGACTGGAGCATGTGCTTGTAAGTCTCAAAATTTGAATTATGCACACGATAAATACTGCATGGGAACACTACAAGTTGAACTTGGATGTAAAGCTTCTTGCACACCCTACTTGCACTCCTCACACAGATTTATTAGCTCGTGCTGGTTCCCGAGAGGGAGGATCGCTGTCTCCACTCTACGTGTCGTCTCCCGTAGTGTTCAGCGGACGAACCCGGAGTTAGCGTCTTATACGTTCTAGGTCAGGGTGCTTAGGGCTTTTTCGGCCTCGCGTTCTGCGGCGCTGGTTTTTTCCGGCCGCTTCCCGTTGCTTACTTGTCTTACGCGCCCCTCCTTGGCGCACTGTATGACTCCCCCTCCCCAGCTTTCCGCTTTAATTTCTAGGTACGATTTTGCTGGGAGGCATCTATCAGATTTGAGAAACGATTCATATTTATGAAGCTAGGCACGCAGTGTTGACTGTGCATTCACACTCTTTTTTTGGGAGTATTGAGGCTTTTACCAAGGTATCGTTTCCTGACCATGTTCTTTGTGCCTTTTCATTTATACACAGACACTTACAATTCTGAGTTTCTGTGTCTAGGTTGTTAGATGTGCCTAGCTAGATCGCCATTTATGTTTATAACTACCAAAGAGTTCATTCGCCTCCATGACGTGCTACCAAAGGTTGGTTTAAAAAGTGCCACCACTGTGTGTCTTGGGGGGTGAATTTACTTAGACTCTAGCACCACCAGAACAATTATGACGTAATATGAAATGGGAATTTGAACAATTCAACAAGTCTGCCTACAATCTGGCTGGCACATGCCATCAAGTTGGTTACGCACGATTAACGTGCATTTGTTTCAAGGTGTGGCATGTAAAAGATATGAAAATGTAAGAGGGGCTGATAGCGAGGGTTTTTTTAATATTGCTATCTCGTTTCGCCATACCCGGAGAGTGACAACGTTCATTCAACACATCACATGCGGAAACGCACAGAAGCCTTCTTGAAAAGGGGAGCCCTCGGGGATTTGCAAGAAGCTCTACGAAACAAAAGCTCTAGTTCCAATTCGGCATCAAAACGAATTAACCGCATGTCAGTTCTTGGTGCCAATGCATGACACACCACGTTGTTTCATGATTCACTGCGGTGTGCTTTGGACTTCAGGTTTAGCTCCAGTCTGGGCTCTGTCGTGCGTCGGCTCAGCGGCTCAGAGTGGAACTTTCACTTCCCTTATCTTGCCTGGGCTTCTATTCAGCCCACAGCCACAGCAGCCAAGATGATGTGAATTTTCAATCACACAAGGCTTTTGAGAGGTGAGCACTGGAGCTGTGCTTTTGTCGTTGATAGTCTGGACATAATGCAGAATTGGTGCATTCAATAGAGCGAGCACCACGTTAAACTGGTGTAAGCTTATTGCAAACCCTGAGCTTCCCTCAGCAAGAAGGCTCGTGGTTCCGAGTTAAAATATGAATTGTGCACATTACATGCCCAGCAGAAACTCAATTAATGTATAAAAAAGGCCAAACGAACAGGAATAATTCCAAAATTTAGCATGATACTTCTATTTGGTCTAATCTGCCTGTGTAAAACAATTAAGGTGGGAGAAGGTAGTGTACGTATCTCGTTTCGAACACGGAGGTGACACGTTCCCTCTCGGAACAACGAGCCTTCATGAGCGATGCTCCGGTTTGCAAAAAGCTTACACCAAAGCTTGTCCCAATTCGACCAAAAAATTTACCGCAGCATGTTGGTGCCATATCATGACACCATGCCAAGTTTCATGATTTTCAGGTGTGTTTTGGATTCACAGGAATTAAAAAACCAAGTTTCTCAATCTTTTCGGCCGAGCCACGACGCCCAGATGTTTGAATTTCATTCTCATTTCTTGCATGAGACATATAAATTCACCCAAGGACACACATGTGATTTTTCAACCAACTTTGGTGCACTGGAGCATGTGCTTGAAGTTCAAATTTTAATTATGCACATTAAATGCGCAGAAATACAATTAATGTATAAAATAAACCAAACGAACCCGGAATAATTCCAAAATTTAGCATGATACTTCTATTTGGTCTAATCTGCCTGTGTAAAACAATTAAGGTGGGAGAAGGTAGTGTACGTATCTCGTTTCGAACACAGAGGTGACATGTTCCCTCTCGGAACCACGAGCCTTCATGAGGGAAGCTTCGGTTTGCCAGAAGCTTACACCAAAGCTTGTCCCAATTCGACCAAAAAATTTACCGTAGCATGTTGGTGCCATGTCATGACACCATGCCAAGTTTCATGATTTTCAGGCATGTTTTGGATATACCCGAGTTAAAAAACCAAGTTTCTCAATCTTTCTGGCCGAGCCACGACGCCTAGATGTTTGAATTTCATTCCCATTTCATGCATGGGACCTATAAATTCACCCAAGGACACACATGTGAGTTTTCAACCAACTTTGGTGCACTACAGAATGTGCTTGTAGTTAAAATTTGAATTATGCACATTAAATGCACAAAAACTCAATTAATGTATAAAAAAGGCCACACGAACCTGGAATAACTCCAAAATTTAGCACGATAATTCTATTTGGTCTAATGTGCCAGTGTAAAAAAATTAAGGCGGGAGAAAGCAGTGTATGTATCTCGTTTCGCAAACGGAGGTGACACGTTCCCTCTCGGAACCACGAGCCTTCTTGAGGGAAGCTCGGGTTTGCAATAAGCTTACACCAAAGCTTCTCCCAATTCGGCCAAACAATTTACCGCGACATCTTGGTGCCATGTCATGACACCATGCCAAGTTTCATGATTTTCAGGCGTGTTTTGGATTTACAGGAATTAAAAAACCAAGTTTCTCAATCTTTACGGCCGAGCCACGATGCCCAGATGTTTGAATTTCATTCCCATTTCTTGCATGGGACCTATAAATTCACCCAAGGAAACACATGTGATTTTTCAACCAACTTTGGTGCACTTGAGCATGTGCTTGTAGTTAAAATCTGAATAATGCACATTCAATGCGCAGAAACACAATTAATGTATAAAAAATGCCAAACGAACCCGAAATAATTCCAAAATTTAGCACGATACTTCTATTTGGTCTAATCTGCATGTGTAAAAAATTTAAGGCGGGAGAAGGCAGTGTACGTATCTCGTTTCGCACACGGAGGTGACACGTTCCCTCTCGGAACAACGAGTCTTCATGAGGGATGCTCCAGTTTGCAAAAAGCTTACACCAAAGCTTGTCCCAATTCGACCAAAAAATTTACCGCAGCATGTTGGTGCCATGTCATGACACCATGCCAAGTTTCATGATTTTCAGGCGTGTTCTGGATTCACAGGTATTAAAAAACCAAGTTTCTCAATCTTTTCGGCTGAGCCACGACGCCCAGATGTTTGAATTTCATTCCCCTTTCATGCATGAGACCTATAAATTCACCCAAGGACACACATGTGATTTTTCAACCAACATTGGTGCACTGGAGCATGTGCTTGTGTTCAAATTTGAATTATGCACATTAAATGCGCAGAAACACAATTAATGTATAAAAAACACCAAACGAATTCGAAATAATTCCCGAATTTAGCATGATACTTCTCTTTGGTCTAATCTGCCTATGTAGAAAAAATTAAGGCAGGAGAAGGCAATTTACGTATCTCGTTTCGAACACGGAGGTGACATGTTCCCTCTCGGAACCACGAGCCTTCTTGAGGGAAGCTCCGGTTTGCAAGAATCTTACACCAAAGCTTGTCCCAATTCGACCAAAAAATATACCGTAGCATGTTGGTGCCATGTCATGACACCATGCCAAGTTTCATGATTTTCAGGCGTGTTTTGGATATACACGAGTTAAAAAACCAAGTTTTCTCAATCTTTCCGGCCGAGCCACGACGCCTAGATGTTTGAATTTCATTGCCATTTCATGCATGGGACCTATAAATTCACCCAAGGACACACATGTGATTTTTCAACCAACTTTGGTGCACTAGAGAATGTGCTTGTAGTTAAAATTTGAATTATGCACATTAAATGCACAAAAATTCAAGTAATGTATAAAAAAGGCCACACGATACTTCTATTTGGTCTAATGTGCCAGTGTAAAAAATTAAGGCGGGAGAAAGCAGTGTATGTATCTCGTTTCGCAAA
>NC_053028.1:75555980-75715886 GCF_003073215.2 Triticum urartu | reverse complement strand
GGGGGGGGGGGGGGGGGGGGGGGGGGGGGGGGGGGGGGGGGGGGGGGGGGGGGGGGGGGGGCGGCGGGGGGGGGGGGGGACAAAAGTTTACTGGAAAGAAAAACTTCCCCTAAACCCGAGGGAAGTAGTAGCCAAGTTTACAGGATCCTATAAATTATGGGTCTGTTAGGACACATCTAGATGTGACATAACTATGCCACATCTTTTTGTGATCTTTTTTTTGTGCTAGTTTTTTTTTGTTTCTTGTTGCTGCATTATATATTTGTGATAGCTTAGATGTGATATCCTTAAAAAACATCCAGATGTGAATTAGTCAAATTGATAAATTATTCCACGTTTATGGCATATCTTGGGTACGATTTTTGGCACAGACTTCCTCTAAACGGTAGATTTTTTTTTACGGATACTGGATCTGTTGGAGTTGTTCTTAGCGAGTAGAGTACATCCTTATCTCCTTCCAGTGTTTACTCTTGCACGACTGGGTGCGGGTCCCAAATGTCTACCATCATATGGACTCGGTATGCAGCACGCCTGTAAGGTATACCGCGCCGACGGACTGAGCTTCCCTGCCATAACTGCAGGTGTCTTTGGGCCACTGACAAGTGGGTCCAACAGCCGGCTGGCCCACATGTCACTGACCCAAAGGCATGTGCAATTAAGGCACCGAAGCAGCGTCCTGCGCCGACAGTTTCTTTCTATCCGAAATAGAGTTGAATATGCATACGTGGAGTGATCAGTTTAGTTAGTTGTACAGTCTCATATAGTTGCACCTGAATTCAGTCTCCTATATACGTTCATATATAGTTGGCGGCCAGACAGAAAATTCAGGTGACATCTGTGGCCTCGTTCAGAATTCAGGTGCTAGGCATCAAAACAACACACGAGACACTAAAAGCAGCGCAACTGAAAACACGATCACCAGCTCCCAGGAAGAACCCACTACATTTTTCATTTACGCCGAATGAGTAGCCTAAAAGAAACTGAAAAAGTTCCAGGATCATCGACTCATTGCAAGAAACTGGAAACACGAGATGAAACCGGGCGCAACGAAAAACAATATCGGCAGCTCAATGGAAGATCCAGCTGCATTTTTTGTATAACCGAAATTCATCACCTAAGAGAATCACAGGATCATTATCACACTGCAAGAACCACTGTGTATTCCATTAATGCAAAATGCGTCCATCATCCAAAAGGAACGCGACGCCAAAACAGACAGACAGACAAGGGTTCCCTCTGTCCTGTCAGGAGATCGGAGCAAGTTTAGCTAGCAGAAGAAGCACGAGGGCTGCTGAGTTTTCTGAACCCATATCTATATATATATATATGCAAAAGTAGGCGTCCAGTTCTGCTGTCATTGTGTCCGAGGTGCCGAAACTTCAGAAGAGGTGAACTGACAGGACTCCTGCTCTGATCTTGCTCTACTCTGCGTGAACATTCAGGTGGCGCAGCGCATTGTAGGCTGAATTAGCAGAAATAAATGAGTAAGTTAGGCTGAAGACCGAAAACAAATAATAATATAAGG
The DNA here is from genome assembly GCF_003073215.2 of Triticum urartu. NCBI lineage: Eukaryota > Viridiplantae > Streptophyta > Magnoliopsida > Poales > Poaceae > Triticum > Triticum urartu. The sequence continues at coordinate 75,714,361 of NC_053028.1, read as the reverse complement.
GATGATAAGATCAAGACAACAAAACTGAAAACCTATAACAAGGTCAAAAAGACAAAACCTGAAACTATATAATGTGCAAGGAACTACACAGCAAATGTTACAAAATGACTAGCCTTTTATGTTCCATAATTTCTACTAGCAGCAAATGTTACAAAATGGACGAACTGAATTATCTGAATCAAGAACAGAAATGTGGAACCAGTAGTTTCTACTAGCTTCAGACCATCTTTTGCCATGTGTCCACAGTCCACACACTGATAAGTCCACATGGCACCTACTATTTCCATTCAACTACTTCTATTTTTCAGACGAGTTCCAAAATCCTAACAAAACCTACCATAAAATCCTTTTTCCAAGCATGATCAGATTAGCACTCCACTAAAGTAAGACTCCAGGTATCATGTTGATGCAGCAAATAGTCTCTACACCAACATCTGTGCATTTTGCATCAACAGATTTCAAGACCACCAGCATATTTCTTGCCAAAGAATATCATCAGTAGGAAGCAGATCAACAATCCAAATCTCAGAGTTTTACAAAATAATACGGAGTAAGAAAAATAACAAGATCGAGAATACATCTCATGTGCAAAACCAGAAAATAATATGGTGTGCAGAAACTAGATTTAATTTAGTATTGTAGGAACTTGAATTCAAGTAAAAATGGGCTAAATAGAACGGATAACTCCATCTTCTCGGTTAAGACTGAAAAGAGATTAATTCAGTTAGATGTAAAGTCTCCTACGTTCATATAAAATATTCCCTCCGTTCCTAAATATAAGTCTTTCTAGAGATTTCAATAAGAACTACGTTCCTATGTATATAGACATATATTGGAGTGTAGTTTCACTCATTTTGCTCCGTATGTAATCCGCATTGAAATCTTTAGAAAGACTTATATTTAGGAACGAATGGAGTGGTGATTAAGAATTCTACTCGAATTCAGTTAACATGTACAGCATCTAACTTCTGTACAGTGAAATACTACTGCACTCGATCCAACTGAGTCGGTTGCCTAAGAAGTGAGGACATCAATGAACGGCAAAATGTAGGTGTCATCTGTGGCCTCCCTCGTTCAGAATTCAGGTGCTCGGCATCACAACAACACACGAGACACTAAAAACAGCACAACTGAAAACACAATCACCAGCTCACATGAAGAACCCGCTACATTTTTCATTCATACCGAATGCATAGTGTAAAAGAAACACATTGCAGGATGCATTTTCCATTCAAGCAAAATGCATCTCTAAAAAAATTTGCAGGATCATCGACTCATTGCAAGAACCCCTACAATGAAAAGCAAAATGAAAACGGGGGCAACGAAACACAGTATCGTCAGCTCACTGGAAGAACCAACTGCATTTGTTATATATATGAAATGCATCATCTAAAAGAAATACAGGACCATCATCTCAGTGCAAGAACCACTGCATTCTCCATTAATGCAAAATGCATCCATCATCCAAAAGGAGAGCGGAGCCAAAACAGACAGACAGGGGTTCCCCCTGTCCTGTCAGGAGATCGGAGCAAGTTTAGCTAGCAGAAGAAGCACGAGGGCTGCTGAGTTTTCTGAACCCATATCTATCTACATGCAAAAGTAGGCTCCAGTTCTGCTGTCATTGTGTCCAGGGTGATGACACTCAAGAAGAGGTGAACTGAAAGGACTCCTGCTCTGATCTTGCTCTACTCCGCATCAACATTCGGGTGTCGCAGCACATCATAGGCTGAATTAGCAGAAATAAACGAGTAAGTTAGGCAGTAGGCCGATAACAAATAACAATATGATGATAAGATCAAGATGACAAAACCTGAAAACCTATAACAAGGTCAAAAAGAGAAAATCTGAAACAATATAATGTGCATGGAACTACGTAGCAAATGTTACAAAATTACTCGCATTTTAGGTTCCATAATTTCTACTAGCGGCAAATCTTCTATATCTAAATAGTTAGCCCCCACTAACATATTTCTCTCAACATGCAAGCATGCCACATCATCAAGCAACATGCATGGCAAAAAGCCCACCACAACATGCATTCATGCACATGAAAATGTCCACCTCAACATGCAAACATATATTAGATATTTTACAATACATTAATCAAACACAATAAAGCATATGGATTTGCAATTTTAGTTTTCGTAGTATCACTATTCATGTTCCATAAAAATCACACATCATCAAAATGTATTGCAAATATTCCCGCAACAACGTGCGGGGTATCATCTATGTTATGATATGGATGAACCGAATTATCTGAATCAAGAACAGAAACGTGGAACCAGTAGTTTCTACTAGCTTCAGACCATCTTTTGCCATGTGTCCACACACTGATAAGTCCACATGGCACCTACTATTTCCATTCAACTACTTCTAATTTTCAGACAGGTTCCAAAATCCTAACAAAACCTATCATAAAATCCTTTTTCCAAACATGATCAGAATAGTACTCCACTAAAGTAAGACTCCAGATATCAAGTTCATGCAGCAAATAGTCTCTACACCAAAATCTGTGCATTTTGCATTAAGTTTCTTGCCAAAGAAAATCATACGGAAGTAAGAAAAATAACAAGCATGATCAGATTAGGAAGCAGACCGAGAATACATCTCATGTGCAAAACCAGAAAATAATACGGTGTGCAGAAACTAGATTTAATTTAATATTGTAGGAACTTGAATTTTGTTCACAGGTTAATCCAACCCAAGTAAAAATGGGCTAAGTAGAACGGCTAACTCCATCTTCTCTGTTAAGGCTGAAAAAAGAGATTAATCAACAGATTTGGCCTTTTAAGTTCCATAACTTTTGCTAGCTTTACACACAATTGTTCTTACTGGTGGCAAATAGTACCAAACGGAAGTACTGAAATTGATCTGTTGATTGTGAGTAGCATGAAACCAACACTTTCCATATCAAGGTTATCAAATGATCTGTTCCCCCAGTAACCATCTAGCCACAGACTACAGCAGTTATCTACAAGACTACAACAGTTTCAGACATTTATGTCCTAACAGCTTCAGTTAACTATTTTTCAGACTACAGCAATTTCAGTAAACTGTTTCAGGCACAAGCAGATTAGCACCCCCAATAAAATACAACCTCAAAGATCATGGCCATGCAGCAAATAATTCATAACAAATTCAATGAAGGCTATTCTTGCTAGTTGCCACCAATAGGAGATCATTAAGAAGTTGGGACATGGAGAGTGGCTCTCACCTGGGGTCTCGCCGTAGCCGCTGCTGGCAGGTCGACGACAAGTGGGGTAAGATCTAGTTGCAATGACCAGCTGGCAGTGGCTCGATCCAACTGGGCGACATGTATGAGTTTACTGGTCCAATGTTTGCTGGGTACTCCATGACCGTATGTTGCCCAGTGGCAAAGTTGATTCTTACTACCTGGGGGGCTCGAACTGCACCGTCATCGTCAACCACATAAGCAGTATTGGGAAGCAAATTCTGATTGGCAGCTGTAACGAACGCCTGATTTGCTCCTAGGAATAGCGCGTTATTTCCGATGTCACCAGCTGGTATCATGGAGGCTTCTTCATCCACATTGAGGACATACAGACGAGCATGTATGCTATTGTTTTCTGTGTTCCTCAATAAGATGCACATATATATATCCTCTTCAACACGGAACACATGATGTCCTCTTTTGTTCCATAACTCCAGCAAAGGGTCTTCTTCAAGGATAATGTGAATGACGTGCGCCGCCGGATACTCAAGCTCAATGCCCAGGTCATCAAGTTCTTGCTGCAGTTCATCCGATGTAGGTAGTACACGCTGCTCAAAGACGGTGTCCACAATCAAACTAGAGGGTGCAGAAGCAATGCATGCCGCATTCTCCTCATTGTCCCAATATATTGATTTGGGAGATACTCCAAATCCATGGTTAAATCCTGTCCAATGCTGTTCATCACCTAGTTTCGTCCACCATGTTGTTGCTGGATGATTTGCGGGAAAAGTACAGACCAACTGACGGGTCTCACAGAAGTTGTTCAGATCAATGTTCTCGTCTACCTCCGGCAAAGAATAACTCAGTCCACAGTTGGGGCAGAGGGTCAATCCAGTTCTTGCTGCTACACGAAGGCTGAGCAGTCCATTGCAGCTTCCCCAGCATCAGGAACCTCTTGGTGGAAAGAACAAAGGGTTCTGCTGAAGCTGCAATGAACCTGCCACCACAGCCAAGAAGACCGTTGGCTGGTCAGATCTCACAGAAGACAGAATCAGCAACGGCGCTCGGGTAGGAGCAGGAACTGCGGATCTCCAGGAGCGGCAAACGCCGCGCATAGCCACCACACTGCATCTGCACCTTGCCGCGGACTGAGCAATTGCGCACAGAATTTCCTCAGGCAGAAGAGCAAAATCCAGGCGACGTGACTTATCGGCCCTATCATGATCTGTATCGCAAGGCATGCCCACCTCTGCAACATCTGTATGACAAGGCATCATAGCATCTTTTACTTATCTATACAAGACTATAACAGCTACAGACAATTACCAACTCCTCCTAACAGTTTCATTGTTTCAGAGTACAGCAGTTGAATTTAACTATTTTGTAGACTACAACAATTTCAGTAAACTTTTCTTCAGACTATAAGATTTTCAGTAAATCGATTCAAGCACAAGCAGATCATGGCCATGCAGCAAATAGCATTTACACCAAAAACTGTACATCGTGCATAGCAAATTCAATCAAAAGTATATATCCTCTTTTATGCTAAGTCTAAAAAGAGATTAATGAGCTGATTTGGATTTTTTTTTAAGTTCTATAATTTTCAATGGCTTTACACAATTCGTTTTTACTGATGGCAAAAAATAGTATCAAGTGGAGGTACTGCATTATCTGAATCGAGGAGAATAGTATGAAATCAATGCTTTCCATACAAAGGTTGTGTGTAATCATCTTTCATTTATCTACAAGACTACAACAGTTGCAGACAATTACTAACTCACGCAGACAGTTTCAGACTACAGTAGTTTCAGTTAATTGTTTTCTTTTAGACTACAACAATTTCAGTAAACTTTTTCTCAGACTATAACATTTTCAGGAAATTGATCAGGCACCCCACTTAAAATAAAACCTACAAGATCATGGCCATGCAGCAAATAGCATCTACAACAAAATCTGTACATCGTGCAAAGCAAATTCAGTCAAGACTACCGACTTCACCATTTACGAACAAGATCATTAGGAAGTTGGGACATGGAAAGTGTCTCTCACCTGGGGTCCCGGACATGAAGACGACAATCCAGAGGGTCTCTCCGTAGCCGCTGCTGGGCAGGTCGACGATGAGTGGGGTCAGACGCCCCTGGCAGCCCGCTCGGACACACATTACGAGGTCGAAGGACTGACGCCTGTCCAGGACGAAGGCGATGCGCCTGGCCAGTTCGCCCAGATTTACTGAAACAAACAAGATCAATAGGTCAAACCCTGAAACAATATAATGCGCAAGGAACTAAGCAGCAGATGTTACGAAATGATTTTCCTTTTAGGTCTCATAATTTCAACTATACAAATGTTACGAAATGGACAAACTGAATTATCTGAATCAAGAACAGCAATGTGGAACCAGCAGTTTCTACTAGCTTCAGACCACGTTTTGCCATGTGTGCACAGACTGATAAATCCACATGACACCTACTATTTCCATTCAACTACTTTTACTTTTCAGACAAGTTCCAAAGTCCTAATAAAACCTACTATCATAGAATCATTTCTCCCAGAAGGATCAGATTAGCACTCCACTGAAGTAAGACTCCAAATATCTGTGCATTCTGCAATACAAGATTTCAAGACCAACAGCATATTTCTCGCCAAAGAATATTTGTAGGAAGCAGATCAGCAATCCAGATCTCAGAGTTTTTAAAAATAATAATTAAAATACAAGACTAGAAATACAGCACATGTGCAAAACGTGAAAACAGTATGATTTTCAGAAACTAGATTTAATTTAGTATTGTAGGAATCTGAATTTTGCTCAGAGGCTATTCAACCCAAGTAAAATAGGCGAAATCAAACGGATACATCAGTATTCTCAGCCAAGGCTGAAAAGAGATTAATGAACTGATTTGGATTTTTTTATGTTGTATAATTTTCAATGGCTTTACACAATTCTTTTTTACTGATGGCAATAAATAGTATCAAGTGGAGGAACTGCATTATCTGAATCGAGGAGAATAGTATGAAATCAATGCTTTCCATACCAAGGTTATGTGTAATCATCTTTCACTTATCTACAAGACTACAACAGTTGCAGACAATTTCAGTAGTTTCAGACTACAGCAGTTTCAGTTAACTGTTTTTTAGACTACAACAATTTCAGTAAACTTTTCGTCGGACTATAACATTTTCAGCAAACTGGTTCAAAATTCAGTCAAGACTAAAAGATCATGGACACGCATCATAGCATCTACACTAAAATCTTTGCATCCTGCATAGCAAATTTAGTGAAGACTACCAGTTCACTTCTTGCCACTATTACGAAGGAGATCATTAGGAAGTTGGGACATGGAGAGTGGCTCTCACCTGGGGTCCTGGACATGAAGACGACAATCCAGAGGGTCTCGCCGTAGCCGCTGCTGGGCAGGTCGACGACGAGTGGGGTCAGACGCCCCCGGCGGCCTGCTCAGACGCACATTACGAGGTCGCAGGACTGACGCCCGTCCAGGACGAAGGCGATGCGCCTGGCCAGCTCATCCAAATTTACTGAAACAAACAAGACCAACAGGACAGAACCTGAGATAATATAATGTGCAAGGAACTAAGCAGAAAATGTTACAAAAATGATTTCCCTTTTAGGTTTCATAATTTCAACTAGCGCAAATGTTACGAAATGGACAAACTGAATTATCTGAATCAAGAACAGTAATGTGGAACCAGTAGCTTCTACTAGCTTCAGACCACGTTTTGCCATGTGTGCACAGACTGATAAATCTACTTGGCACCTAGTACTATTTCTGTTCAGCTACTTTTACTTCTCAGACAAGTCAAAGTCCTAACAAAACCTATCATAAAGTAATTTTTCCAAGAAGGATCAGATTAGCACTACACTAAGTAAGAGTTCAAATATCTGTGCATTCTGCAATAAAAGATTTCAAGAACACCAACACACTTCTGGCCAAACAATATTTGTAGGAAGCAGATCAGCAATCCAAATCTCAGAGTTTTACAAAAAAAAAGGACAAGACTAGAAATACAGCTCAGGTGCAAAACCTGGAAACAATATGGTTTGCAGAAACTAGATTTAATTTAGTATTGTAGGAACCTGAATTTTGTTCAGAGGTTATTCAACCCAAGTAAAATAGGCAAGCTCAAACGGATATATCCTTTTCTATGCTAAGTCTAAAAAGTGATTAATGAGCTGATTTGGCTTTTTAAGTTCTATATTTTTCAATGGCTTTACACAAATCTTTTTTACTGATGGCAAAAAATAGTATCAAATGGAGGTACTGCATTATCTGAATCGAGCAGAATAGTATGAAATCAATGCTTTCCATACCAAGGTTGTGTGTAATCATCTTTCACTTATCTACAAGACTACAACAGTTGCAGACAATTACCAACTCCTGACAGTTTCAGACTACAGCAGTTTCAGTTAACTGTTTTTTAGACTACAACAATTTCAGTAAACTTTTCCTCGGACTATAACATTTTCAGCAAACTGGTTGAAAATTCAGTCAAGACTAAAATATCATCTGCACCAAAATCTGTACAGCCTGCATAGCAAATTCAGTCAAGACTACCGGCTCAATTTTGGGACATGGAGAGTGTCTCTCACCTGGGGTCCCGGACATGAAGACGACAATCCAGAGGGTCTCGCCATAGCCGCTGCTGGGCAGGTCGACGACGAGTGGGGTCAGACGCCCCCGGCGGCCCGCTCGGACGCACATTACGAGGTCGCAGGACTGACGCCCGTCCAGGACGAAGGCGATGCGCCTGGCCAGCTCGTCCCTCAGGTGGAACACGGACCTCCCCCTGAACCGCAGCGTGGTCCAGCAGTGCTGGGTGTAGATGGGGCCGTGGGGATCGGACAGCATGAACCGGATCAGCCGTGACACCACCGGGTTGCGCCAGAGCATGAGAGAGTGGTATCCGGGGCTGGGGGTCTGCAGTTGAGCCAAAAGAACCACCATGGTTAGGTTCAGGAGATCAAAGAATTCGCTCAATTGATTCAACAAGCAATTCGAGAGTTATCAAGATTCAAGAAGCAGGTCTGGTCATGGCGAACTCACGTGGATCGGGCCAGGCGGACCCTCTCTGGCGGGGATGTGCTCAACGGTCCAGTACATCATGGCGCTGATGTTGCCTATGTTGTCGACGGTGACGCCGGTGTTCCAGGAGAGGTAGCGGCCGGCGGCGTTGCGGAGCAGGACGACGTCATCGAAGCCCGCCCCGGCGGCCTTCCACATGACGGCCATCAAGTCCGGCTCGTCGTCGTAGTCGCGCTGCTCGGTGCGGCAGCCGTGGTGGCCGAGCGGCGCCGGCTTGAACGTGGTGCCGAGGTAGCGGCCGTAGGCGGCGCTGTGGAGGAGCAGGTACGGGCCGTCGGCGCGTTGGTGGATGTGCGCCACCCACGCCGTGTTCAGCGAGTCACGGCGCCGGCTGAGGGAGACCCGCTCCCCGTCGTGGTCGGCGTGCAGGTACGTGCCGAGCACGCGGCTCCGCAGCCGCACGTGCTGCCTGTCGTGGAACTGGTCCATCGGTCGCCGCCGGCGTTGGATCGCTGGAGAGCGGAGGAGATGGGTTCTTGGTTTCTTGTCGGCGCTCCGGCGACGGGGAGAAGAGGAGAAGCTGTTGGTTGAGACGGTTACGCTCGGGCGCCAAGGCGGGGTATTTCAAAGTACCGCCGTAGCGGGCTTTGGGCAGGAGATGGGCTTGTGGGCCGTTTTCACGGTCCAGCCCACAATTCCGACCATGGCGGTCGTCCTTCTCCCGATTCCTCCCGCGCAGGCCCACGCACGGCGGCGGCGGCGGCGGCCGTGGTCGGCAGCGCCGCTCCTCCACGCGTCCCCAGAACGCCGGCGCGGGGGCATGGAACGGCCGGCGGCATTGCTCCCTCTCCTTGCCCGGATGCCTCGAGTCGATCACCAGCGCGGCGCACGCCCGCGGGGCACCAGCGAAGCGAGGCGACGGCGAGGAGTGAACCACCATGAGATCCAGCAAAGCTGCCATGGCGTGCGTGCTCTCGCTAATTTCTGCTGCTTGCAGCTGGATTCCTGAGTGTTTTGTGACATGGTGTGCGCTGCCCCCCTCTGCTCGGGCAATGGCCGAGTGTTTCTATGTTTGTCAGACCGTGGAGGGGGGCAGTTTGTGCCCAAAAAAGTAAAAAGTTACAATCAATTACTAGTAGATATGACCTCAAAGACGATACAAAAGGCACAATCGAGTCGTGAGGCAAACAACGGCCTTGTCGGAGATGCTTGAGCCATTGTTTCTGAAGATAACCCTGATGGCGGCAAGGAAAAGAGGCACAAATAATGTTGAAGATGGTCGCAAAGGGGATTAGTGATATAGGTCGACTTGTAGGTGGTGATCAACCCTAACAAGCCAACAAGCACATCAGAGACATCTGTTGACTTTCCCTTCTACTCCAATGCTTGAGGATGTTGTAGTGATCAAAGACAGACAAAGCACACCTATATCATCCCCACAATGCTCCAGACCTTAAGGACCAGAACGCGGATCCCTTTCTCCTTCCTCACCCATGATGCCGATGAAAAAAGGACGAGGAATCTGGATTTAGCCTGCTTTGGCAGAGTTGTTGTCAGCCATGGAAGTCGACCGGGTGAAGAATGAGGCAACCACCTGATGCCACTCGCAAGTAGAGGAGTGAAGCTCCATCGTAGCATAACATCAGATGCCACATAAGCAAACTTAAACCTAGACCTGGCCCTAGAATTACTATGTATTCCAACCTCCTCTTCTGTTACTAGATGGATACTAGTAGAAAACGGGTCTTTAGTCCCGGTTCCAGAGGGCCTTTAGTCCCGGTTCTGAAACTGGGACTAAAGGTGTTGGGGAATGTAGTAATTTCAAAAAAAATCCTACGCACACGCAAGATCATGGTGATGCATAGCAACGAGAGGGGAGAGTCGTCCACGAACCCTCGTAGACCGTTAAGCGGAAGCGTTATGACAACGCGGTTGATATAGTCGTACGTCTTCACAATCGACCGATCCTCAGTATCGAACATACGGCACCTCCGCGTTCAGCACACGTTCAGCTCGGTGACGTCCCGCGAAATCACGATCCAGTAGAGCTCGAGGGAGAGTTTCGTCAGCACGATGGCGTGGTGACGATGTTGATGAAGCTACCGTCACAGAGCTTCGCCTAAGCACCGCTACAGTATGACCAAGGTGGATTATGGTGGAGGGGGGCACCGCACACGGCTGGGAGAGATCAACGATCAACTTATGTGTCTAGAGGTGCCCCTGCCCCCGTATATAAAGGAGCAAGGGGGCAGGCCGGCTGGCCCTAAAGGGCGCGCCAGGAGGAGGAGTCTTCCTCCTAGTAGGAGTAGGATTCCCCTCTTTCCTACTCCTACTAGGAGGGGAAAGGAAGGGGGAGAAGGAGAAGGAAAGGGGGCGCCACCCCCCCTCTCCTAGTCCAATTTGGATCAGAGGGGGAGGGGCGCGCGGCCTGCCCTGACCGGCCCCTCTCTCTCTCCACTAGGGCCCAACAAGGCCCATTAACCCCCGGGGGGCTCCGGTAACCCCTCCGGCACTACGGCAAAATCCTGATTTCATCCGGAACTCTTTCGATGTTCAAATGTAGGCTTCCAATATATCAATCTTCATGTCTTGACCATTTCGAGACTCCTCGTCATGTCCGTGATCATATCCGGGACTCCGAACTACCTTCGATACATCAAAACATATAAACTCATAACACCGATCGTCACAGAACTTTAAGCGTGCGGACCCTATGGGTTCGAGAACTATGTAGACATGACCGAGACATGTCTCCGGTCAATAACCAATAGCGGAACCTGGATGCTCATATTGGTTCCTACATATTCTACGAAGATCTTTATCGGTCAAACCGCATAACAATATATGTTGTTCCCTTTGTCATCGGTATGTTACTTGCCCGAGATTCAATCGTCGGTTTCAATCGTCGGTATCCCAATACCTAGCTCAATCTCGTTACCGGCAAGTCTCTTTACTCATTCTCTAATGCATCATCCCGTAACTAACTTATTAGTCACATTGCTTGCAAGGCTTATTATGATGTGCATTACCGAGAGGGCCCAGAGATACCTCTCCGATAATCAGAGTGACAAATCCTAATCTCGATCTATGCCAACTCAACAAGTACCATCGGAGACACCTGTAGAGCACCTTTATAATCACCTAGTTACGTTGTGACGTTTGGTAGCACACAAAGTGTTCCTCGGGTAATCGAGACTTGTATAATCTCATAGTCAAAGGAACATGTATAAGTAATGAAGAAAGCAATAGCAGTAAACTAAACGATCAAGTGCTAGCTAACGGAATGGGTCAAGTCAATCACATCATTCTCCTAATGATGTGATCATGTTTATCAAATGACAACTCATGTCTATGGTTAGGAAACATAACCATCTTTGATGAACGAGATAGTCAAGTAGAGGCATACTAGTGACACTATGTTTGTCTATGTATTCACACAAGTATTATGTTTTCGGTTAATACAATTCTAGCATGAATAATAAACATTTATCATGATATGAGGAAATAAATAATAACTTTATTATTGCCTCTAGGGCATATTTCCTTCAGCCTCCCACTTGCACTAGAGTCAATAATCTAGATTACACAGTAATGATTCTAACATCCATGGAGTCTTGGTGCTGATCATGTTTTGCTCGTGGAAGAGGCTTAGTCAGCGAGTTTGCAATATTCAGATCCGTATGTATCTTGCATATCTCTATGTCTCCTATCTGGACTTGATCCCGGATGGAATTGAAGCGTCTCTTGATGTGCTTGGTCCTCTTGTGAAATCTGGATTCCTTTGCCAAGGCGATTGCACCAGTATTGTCACAAAAGATTTTCATTGGACCCGATACACTAGGTATGACACCTAGATCAGATATGAACTCCTTCATCCATACTCTTTCATTTGCTGCTTCTGAAGCAGCTATGTACTCCGCTTCACATGTAGATCCTGCCACGACGCTTTGCTTAGAACTGCTCCAACTGACAGCTCCACCGTTCAATATAAACACGTATCCGGTTTGCGATTTAGAATCGTCTGGATCAGTTTCAAAGCTTGCATCAACGTAGCCATTTACGATGATCTCTTTGTCACCTCCATAAACGAGAAACATATCCTTAGTCCTTTTCAGGTATTTCAGGATGTTCTTGACCGCTGTCCAGTGATCCACTCCTGGATTACTTTGGTACCTCCTGCTAGACTAATAGCAAGGCACACATCAGGTCTGGTACACAGTATTGCATACATGATAGAGCCTATGGCTGAAGCATAGGGAACACTTTTCATTTTCTCTCTATCTTCTGCACTGGTCGGGCATTGAGTCTTACTCAACTTCATACCTTGTAACACAGGCAAGAACCCTTTCTTAGCTTGATCCATTTTGAACTTCTTCACAACTTTATCAAGGTATGTGCTTTGTGAAAGTCCAATGAAGCGTCTTGATCTATCTCTATAGATGTGACGCCCGGGTAATTAAGCTACAGTGATCCTTTGCTAATGATGCCACGTCACCTTGATTATAGTTGCTAATCTCGAGTTAGTTCGAAACCGATTCAAATTCAAATTCAAAATCAGCCAAACAATAAAAGTTTTCAATTATTAAAACTAAAATGTTCGGAGTGAACCAACTATTGCATAGATAATTATGGTGAAAAAACCACACCTTTATAAAATGTTTAAATACCCTTAGGTGAATAAAACAGTAGCAAAACCCAATATTTAAATACTTTTATAATTAACAAAATACTAAACTAAATTGTTTTGGGGTAAAACCTTTTGTTGTAGTGGGTTTTAATGTATTACTAAATTAGGGATCATTTTAATATTAGATAAAAACTAAATGAAAAAGAAACTAGAAATAAATCAAAAAAGAGAAATAAATAAAAAGTAAAAAGAAAACAACACAAATAGAAACCCCCTAACCCCTGGGCCAACCGGCCCAGCTGCCGGCCGGCCAGCCCAAAAGGCCCAACCAGTCGAGCCCACCCGCACCCCATAACCTCCCCCACTCCCCCGCTCTCCCACCGACACCACCCCACTCGTCCCCACCCGAAATATATTTCCCCCTCTCCCGATTGTATCGGGATCGGGAGGAGAGCACACGCCGCCGAATGCCGTCGCAGCCCGGAGCCTGCCTGGACCTGCCGGACTGCCTCCCGCCTCTGCTCCCCGCCGCCTGCTAGCGCGCCGCCGCCCTAGCACGACTCCGGCGGTTCCTCCGGCCGCCGCCCCAGACCATCGCCCCGCTCCGTGCCGCTCCCAACCCCGGCTGCCCTGGCCAATGGCCTCCCCGCTCGCGGCGCTGCTCAGGCAGCCGTTGCAGTCGGCGCCTCCCCTGGTGGCCTCGTGCCGGCACGCGGGCGCACACGCCCGTAACCGCCACCCGCGTGCCCGCTATGGCCCCTGTGCCTATGGCACGTGGGGCCCGCCCTGGAACGATTTAAAAAATTAATTTAAAAATAACTGAAACAATAATAATAAAAATAATTAATCAATCAATTAATTAAAGAATTAATTAACTTAATTAATTTTGATTAATTAAACTAAACAACTAATTAAGCTAATTAATCAGGATTAGTTAGTCTAGTCAATGATGAACGGGACCCACGCGTCAGTTTGACCAGTCAACACCCCTGTTGATTGCTGACGTCATGCTGACGTCAGCAAACACTGTTCTGGATAATGTTGATTTAAATAATTAAATAAATCCTAAATTGATTTAAATCTCTTAAAATTAATATAAAATAAACCGTAGCTCAGATGGAAAAACTTTGTACATGAAAGTTGCTCAGAACGACGAGACGAATCCGGATATGCAGCCCGTTCGTCCGCCACGCATCCCTAGCATAGCGAACACGCAACTTTCCCCCTCCATTTCATCTGTCCGAAAACGCGAAACCCCGGGGATATTTTCCCAGATGTTTCCCCCCCTTTGCCGGTACCACCTCATACCGCGTTAGGGCACCCCTAGCGTCGCGTATTTTCATGTTATGCCTTGTGATGCTTTGATTGCATTGTTATTTATTGTGTTCCCCTCCATTACTTCTTTTCGGTAGACCCCGAGACCGCTGCCGGTACCCATGTTGTCGACTACGGTGTTGACGACCCTTCTTGCCAGAGAAACCAGGCAAGCCCCCCCCTTGATCACCAGATATCGCCTACTCTTCTCTCTACTGCTTGCATTAGAGTAGTGTAGCATGTTACCGCTTTCCGTTAATCCTATTCTGATGCATAGCCTGTCATTGTTGCTACAACTGTTGATACCTTACCTGCAATCCTAAATACTTAGTATAGGATGCTAGATTATCATCAGTGGCCCTACATTCTTGTTAGTCTGCCATGCTATACTATCGGGCCGTGATCACGTCGGGTGTTGATCACGGGTAAATACATACATATATACATACTATTCAGGTGGTGACTAAAGTCGGGTCGGCTCGTTGAGTACCGGCAAGTGATTCTGATGTGGGGGCTGAAGGGGCAGGTGGCTCCATCCAGGTAGTGGTGGGCCTGAGTTCCCGACGGCCCCCGACTGTTACTTTGAGGCGGAGCGACAGGGCAGGTTGAGACCACCTAGAAGAGAGGTGGGCCTGGCCCTGGTCGGCATTCGCAGATACTTCAATTAACATGCTCAACGAGATCTTGGTATTTGATCTGAGAATGGCTACTGGCCTATACGCACTAACCAACTACGCGGGGACAGTTATGGGCACTCGACGTCGTGGTATCAGCCGAAGCCTTCGTGACGTCAGCGACTGAGCGGCGCGTGCCGGGTTGGACTGGAACGCTTGCTCTTGTATAAGGGAGGCTAGGTCTGCTCGTCGGCCGCGTTCGCAACATGCAGGTGTGCAATGGGCGATGGGCCCAGACCCCTCCGCCATAGGATTTAGACCGGCGTGCTGACCTCTCTGTTGTGCCTAGGTAGGGTTGCGACGTGTTGATCTTCCGAGGTCGGGCATGAACCAAGAAAGCGTGTCCGAACAAAGGGGATCGAGCGTGTTGGGAAATGTGGTGCACCCCTGCAGGGAAGTTAATCTATTCAAATAGCCGTGATCTTCGGTAACAGGACGACTTGGAGTTGTACCTTGACCTTATGACAACTAGAACTAGATACTTAATAAAACACACCCTTCCAAGTGCCAGATACAAGCCGATGGTCGCTCTCTAACAGGGCGACGAGGAGAGGATCGCCGGGTAGGATTATGCTACACGATGCTACTTGGTGAACTTACCTTCTGCTCTCTTCTACATGTTGCAAGATGGAGGTGGCCAGAAGCGTAGTCTTCGATAAGGACTAGCTATCCCCCTCTTATTCCGGCATTCTATAGTTCAGTCCACATCTGATACCCTCTTTCCATTTGATGCCAATGCATACATATGTAGTGTAGCTCCTTGCTTGCGAGTACTTTGGATGAGTACTCACGGTTGCTTTGCTCCCTCCTTTCCCCCTTTCTATACCCGATTGCTGCGACCAGACGATGGAGCCCAGGAGCCAGACGACACCGTTGACGATGACTCCTACTACACTGGAGGTGCCTACTACTACGTGCAGCCCGCTGACGACGACCATGAGTAGTTTAGGAGGATCCCAGGCAGGAGGCCTGCGCCTCTTTTGATATGTATCTCAGTTTGTGCTAGCCTTCTTAAGGCAAACTTGTTTAACTTATGTCTGTACTCAGATATTGTTGCTTCCGCTGACTCATCTATGATCGAGCTCTTGTATTCGAGCCCTCGAGGCCCCTGGCTTGTAATATGATGCTTGTATGACTTATTTTATTTGTAGAGCTGTGTTGTGATATCTTCCCGTGAGTCCCTGATCTTGATCGTACACGTTTGCGTGTATGATTAGTGTATGTAAACACCTCGGTGTAAAATTCTGTCAGCAAGAGCCTGTTACTATTGTTGATGACATTCCAGTAACCACCGATGGACGATAACCTTGCCTATTGGTCCGCCTCGTTTCAACGAGCAGGGAAATGGTTCTCTTTGTCCCTCGCCCTTGGTAGCAACGTTGTTGCCAACATAACTGACAGGCTATCCTCTGACATACCTTGTTATCTTGACCGTGCATCTGATACCGCTTTCCTGCTTTCAACCCACATGGTGGGCCCATAACCCACAGGTCCCAGGATCGAAACCCGACTCTCCTGTACACCCCTGTTCCCAAAGATATTCCTCGCGCGTGGCCTCATATGTAATTCACGAGCCACCTTCCGATGAGATCGTCAATCTGGTATCAGACGCAAACTTATTCCCATTGCTCTGAACCCCTTTCGCACTTCGCTTCAGGCAACGAACGATTGCCTATGCGCTTGAAACTTCTATTTTACACCTTTTTACTTTGCTCTCGATATTGACTTAAATTTCAATTCGAGAGTTACTTTCCGCCACCTTCCTCGTTATTGTCTACCAGATAGTCTACCCTACAGAGGTCCATTCTTCCGGTGTACCCCCTTAAATCTTTCGTTAGTATGATGAAGACTCCGAAGGAAGGATGGCCACTTCATCATGATGACCTCAAGCAGAGAAATGAAGGCATCACCAAAAGGGATCAACTACTTCAGGAAGAGCTGTCACAGCCCTAGATTACTGCCTATAATTAGTTGCATCAGAGTGCATCATGCATCATGTCTAAATTCCAGTGAAATTTGAATTGAGGGAATTCTCAAGCCTCAGAAAAATCCTTTTTTAAAAAGGGGCAAGAACCCTTAAACTTGCATTCAGTAAAACCAAAATGGCCTTCATTAATGTTTGATAATTTTGGCAAGGGTTTGATCCAAATCAAAAGTAGTGAACATTTTTAAGGTATTATTTTGGCACTGAATTTAAATCATTATTGTATTTGAATTTGGAATTATATTCATATTATATGGGATATATTTTCAAATAACTTTGAAATGTTTATGTGCTGTTGGAAAAGTCCATCTAGCAACATAAATTATTCAGAGGATATTTGTCACTGTTTTGAATTTATTTAAACTTGAAAACAGTGGCAAAGTAAAAGAAAAAAAACAAAACAGAAGAAAATAAAACAGAGACATAAACTTACCTAACCTCACCTGCGGCCCAGCTTCTGTGCAGCCCAACCAACCCAACACTGTTGGCCTAGCCCACCTCCTCCCATTGTCTTCTTCCAGCTCGCGCCAGAAGGATTGGGCGCATGGTCGCCGCGCGCCCGACCACCTCCTTCCTCCCTGCCTGCCTGGCTACTCCTCGACGCGCCCGGACGACGCCACGCACCCCCTGCACCGCTCCCCTCTCCCCCTGGACCCCTTCCTCCCTATTCTCTCCTTCACCCCCCTGACGCCATGGCCGTTGCGTGCTTGAGTTTGCTGCCGCCATAGCCGCGCCCACCGTGCTCCCCTCACCACCACTCTGAGTCCACAAGAACCGCCGACGATCGCTGCTTCGCCCTACCCTGGCCCCAAGTGCTGGGACGACCTGCATCACCGTCTACTCCACCTTCTTCCTCCTCGGTCGCCGAAGGCCGCGCCCGTCGATTCGTCGCCGTCTCCACGCCCCCGAGCTTGCGGACCTGCTCGTCCGACTCGCCGCGAGCCACTGACCCGAACCCCCCTCCTTTGCGCTCCGTTTGCACGCTGTAGCCGTCACTCCGCCGGAGACCGAACCGCGCCGCCGCCCGAGCTTCTCACCGTCGTGGCCACAGTCGTCGTAGCTCCCAACCTAGCACACCCACGTGCTCACCGCGCCGCGTAGGTGCCGTAGGAGCTAAGCACCCACTCCACGGCCACCGCAGCCCCGTTCTTGAGTGCGCCTGAACTCCGGCCGCCGCCGCGCTCAACCCCGGCCACCCTAGCTACTGCCGCTTGCTGCACTAGACGCGGACGAGCTCCAGCATCACGTAGAGCCTCTCCGCCGCCGTTTTGGTCGCCGGAGGAGCATTTCCGAGCCGCCCCGCCGTCTCTGTCATCGCCGGCGACGAGCCGTGGGCCAAGCCCGTGGGTTTGACCCCGGTTGACCGGGATTTGACTTCCCCTGCGCCACTGACACGTGGGTCCAGCCCCTTTTAATCTCTGGTTTAGTTTAAAGTTAAAGCCAATTAGACCCGAGACACTGAATTGCGGGGCCTAGTGGTCAGGTTTGACCTGGGCTGACCACGTTGACCTGTTGATGCAGTGATGACGTCATGCTGACTAAGTTAATAATTTTCTGGTTTAAAAATAATCCAGGAAATTTCAGAAAATAGTATAAACTTCAAAAAATCATAGAAATTCAACCGTAGCTCAGAATGAAATAAATTATATATGAAAAATTATCAGAAAAATATGAAGAATCTGTTTATGCCATGTTCATGCATGTTTGAGCAAGTTAACATCACCAACTAGGACAATTCATGTTTATGGAATATATGGTATGTAGTTTTGGAGTTAGAATTTGCTATATGTTTGAATTCCACTTCAATTAATATGACTAACTGTTGCATTAGGTGAATTCAGTACCTTAACATGCCATGATCATACATCATGTTTGTTGCATTGCATTGATTGTGTTCCCTCTTGTTTGCCGGTAATTGTCCCCTCTCAGTAGACGACGTTCCGACGATGAGATCGATGACACCGATGAAGAACTATTCTATCTTCAGAAGTGCCAGGCAAGCAAAACCCCCTTATTCATTCCGATACAATCCCACTCTCTCGCTCCTGCTCTCTTTTACTCCATTAGGACAACAACGATTCAATGGTTACATGCTGCGGTAGCTGAACCCCTTTCCTCTGCATGACCTGTCATTGCCATAGTAAATAGATGAAACCCACTAGCATGAGTAGGAGTTGTTTGAGCCCTGATGTGCCTACTCATTCATGCTTGTTGTCATGCCTGCTACTGCTTAGAGTTTAGTCAGGTCTGATTCATCGGGAATGAATTGGAACGTGGTGAACATGCACTAGTAGAAAAAGGGTCAAACATGAAGCACATTAGTGCCGGTTTGAATTTGAGCTGACACTAATGTGTACATTAGTGCCGGTTCCAACGGCTAGCCGGGCCGCTCTCATTAGTACCGGTTTGTGGCGAACCTTTAGCACCGGTTTGTGCCACGAACCGGTACTAAAGTGAGTGGTGGCAGGATGTTGTCAGTCCGGGGCCCCTCCAGCACCTTTAGTACCGGGTCGTATCATGAACCGGTACTAAAGGTCGTCCTACATAGACCCTTCGTCCACCCGAGCTCGCTCTGTTCTTCCCCTTTCCCCTCTCCTCTCTGTTCTTTCCCCTCTTCCTCTCAAACTCATCACACATTTTGCCCAAGATTTGAAGGCCCCCATCCATTCAAATGATCACAAAGGTTAGCAACTCTTTCCTTTCATCTCTCATTGCTAGATTAGCTCATGCAATGCTTTATATAGTGATTGATTTTTGAGTTTAGTAATTTGGGAGGAATTATATATATGTGCTAGTATTTGATTTATATGCAATTTGAGGTCAAAAATAACACTTAGTTTTGCATATGTAGGTGTGGTTTACTTAGTACCTTCTAAATCTCCGTCGTAACCACCGTCGATCGCTCGCAACGTCCCGTCGCCGGCACCACCTTGTGGTGAGCCTCTTGTTCATGAAGTTTTATATAAAAAATGATGTTTGTGTGATTTGGATATATAGTTACTCGTATAATTATCTTACCCATACGTTTTTTTGTTATGCATAGTGCCATGGTTTTGATATCCGTCCCCGTCGGCCCTCGTCCGGGTTATGATTCAGATGTGGTATATTCTCTTTTAAAACTATTCATTGCATTTCGTGTTTATGACAAATTATGCCCATCAAGTTGACATAGATATTTGTATGTAGGAGGTAGTTGAACCCGAAATTCCAACCGACCCTATTGTCGAGAGGTTAAATTTAGTTGAAAGAGAAAATGAGGATTTGAAGGAAAAATTGAAAAGAATTGAGGGGGAGAAGATGGAATTGGAGTTGCATGTTGCCGATGTCGTCGATGATCACAAGATTAAGATGGAGAAAATGCGCTTGAAGATTAGAAAGATTAGAAAATATGCCATTCATAGTGAGGCTTGGTATCATTATGCTGTTGGATCAATTGTTACCTTAGTTGCGATCTTGATCGCATTTGTTGTTGCATTTAAATTCTTTAGCTAGAGAGTTATTTGTTTGTTGCATTGAAGTGTTGTATGCTCTTTATGTATGAACTTTATGTATTGTATTAATTTGATGTTTTTGGTGCTGTGTATTGAAGATGAGCCGGCAATGGATGTACGATGACCGATTCTCTCCCGAGTTCATTAATGGCGTGCGTGCTTTTCTGCTTGCGGCTGAGGCAAACAAGCGAGCAGATGGTTTTATGCATTGTCCATGTGCTGGCTGTAAGAATGGTCGCAATTACTCTACATCAAGAACCATTCACGTCCACCTGTTTGAGTCCGGTTTCATGCCCCACTATAATGTTTGGACCAAGCATGGAGAAAGAGGGGTTATGATGGAAGACAATGAAGAAGAAGAGGACGACGACAGCTATCCTGGCCATGGGTTCCCTGAATACGATGATACAACAATGAGGGAAGAAGCTGAGCCGGTAATGCAAGAAGAAGCTGAGCCGGCAATGCGGGAAGAAGCTGAAGAAGAGGCATCGGATGAGCCCATTGATGATCTAGGTCGGGCCATTGCTGATGCAAAGAGAAACTGCGCAAGTGATTTGGAGAAGAAGAAGTTGCAGCGCATGTTAGAGGATCACAAAAAATTGTTGTACCCGAATTGCGAAGGTGACAAGAAAAAGCTGGGCACCACACTGGAATTGCTGCAATGGAAGGCAGAGAATGGTGTATCTGACAAGGGATTTGGAAAGTTGCTGGTAATGATAAAGGATATGCTTCCAAAGGACAACAAATTGCCCGAGAGTACGTACCAAGCAAAGAAGGCTGTCTGCCCTCTAGGGTTAGAGGTGCAGAAGATACATGCATGCCCTAATGATTGCATCCTCTACCGCCGTGAGTACGAGGACTTGAACGCTTGCCCGGTATGCGGTGCATTGCGCTATAAGATCAACCACGATGACCCTGGTGATGTCGAGGGCGAGCGCCCCAGGAAGAAGATTCCTGCCAAGGTGATGTGGTATGCTCCTAAAATACCATGGTTGAAACGTTTGTTCCAAAACAAAGAGCATGCCAAGGCGATGCGATGGCACAGAGAAGACCGTAAGAAAGACGGAAAGTTGAGAGTACCCGCTGACGGGTCGCAGTGGAGAAAAATCGAAAGAAAGTACGGGAAGGAGTTTGCAGATGACGCAAGGAACGTATGGTTTGGTCTAAGCGCAGATGGCATTAATCCTTTTGGGGAGCAGAGCAGCAACCATAGCACCTGGCCTGTGACTCTATGTTTGTATAACCTTCCTCCTTGGTTGTGCATGAAGCAGAAGTTCATTATGATGCCAGTGCTCATCCAAGGCCCTAAGCAACCCGGCAACGACATTGATGTGTACCTAAGGCCATTAGTTGAAGAACTCTTACAACTGTGGAATGGAACAGGTGTACGTGCGTGGGATGAGCACATGGGGGAAGAATTTGACCTAAAGGCGTTGCTGTTCGTGACCATCAATGATTGGCCTGCTCTTAGTAACCTTTCAGGACAGACAAACAAGGGATACCGCGCATGCACGCACTGTTTGGACGATACCGACAGTATATATTTGGCTAATTGTAAGAAGAATGTGTACCTGGGACATCGTCGATTTCTTCCGAGCAGGCATCCCGTAAGAAAGAAAGGCAAGCATTTCTCCGGTGAGGCGGATCACCGGACAAAGCCTCGCCACCGTACTGGTGCTGATGTACATGATATGGTCAAGGATTTGAAGGTGGTCTTTGGAAAGGGTCCTGGTGGACAACCTGTTTCGAATGACGCTGACAGACGCGCACCCATGTGGAAGAAGAAATCTATATTTTGGGACCTGCCCTATTGGAAAGACCTAGAGGTCCGCTCCGCAATCGACGTGATGCACGTGACGAAGAATCTTTGTGTGACCCTGCTTGGCTTCTTGGGCGTGTATGGGAAGACAAAAGATACACCTGAGGCACGGGAGGACCAGCAACGTATGCACAGAAAAGACGGCATACATCAGGGTCATGCAAGCTATGCTCTTACCAAAGAAGAGAAGGAAATCTTCTTTGAATGCCTGCTTAGTATTAAGGTACCATCTGGCTTCTTGTCGAATATAAAGGGAATAATAAACATGGCAGAGAAAAAGTTCCAGAACCTAAAGTCTCATGACTGCCACGTGATTATGACGCAACTGCTTCCAGTTGCATTGAGGGGGCTTCTACCGAAAAACGTTTGATTAGCCATTGTGAAGCTATGTGCATTTCTCAATGCAATCTCTCAGAAGGTAATCGATCCAGAAATCATACCAAGGTTAGAGAATGATTTGGTGCAATGTCTTGTCAGTTTCGAGTTGGTGTTCCCACCATCCTTCTTCAACATCATGACACACGTCCTAGTTCACCTATGCGAAGAGATTAACGTTTTGGGTCCTGTATTTCTACACAATATGTTCCCCTTTGAGAGGTTCATGGGAGTCTTAAAGAAATATGTTCATAACCGTGATAGGCCAGAAGGAAGCATCTCCAAGGGCCATGAAAATGAGGAGGTCATTGAGTTTTGTATTGACTTTATTCCTGACCTTAAGCTGATTGGTGTTCCTGAATCGCGGCATAAGGGCAGACTGGATGGAAAAGGCACGCTAGGAGGGGAACAAATAATATGTATGGACGGACATTCTCTCACTGGAGCACACTACACAGTTCTATAGAATTCCGCCTTGGTGGCTCCGTATATGGATGAACACAAGAATTTGCTATGCTCCAAACACCCGGAGCGGTCTGATGACTGGATTACACGTGAACAAACCAGGAGTTTCGCCAGCTGGTTGCAGACACGTACCATGCATGACACCTCTATTGAAGATGACCTATACTTGCTGTCCCAGTTACCATCTTCGAATATAATGACTTTCAAAGGGTACGAGATAAATGGTAATACATTTTACACGATCGCCCAAGATAAGAAGAGCACCAACCAAAACAGTGGTGTCCGCTTTGATGCAGAAACCAAGACAGGAAAGGAAACATATTATGGTTATATATAGGACATATGGGAACTTGACTATCGACGTGGTTTGAAGGTCCCTTTGTTTCGGTGCAAATGGGTCAATATGACACGAGGCGGGGTAACGGAAGACCCGCAGTACGGAATGACAACAGTGGATCTCAACAATCTTGCGTATGCAGACGAACCATTCGTCCTAGCCAATGATGTGGCACAGGTTTTCTATGTGAAGGACATGTCTACCAAGCCAAGAAAAAGAAAAGATAAGGAAGAGAATGCATCGTACGATGAGCCAAAGCGGCACATAGTTCTTTCTGGGAAGAGAAACATCGTGGGAGTGGATGACAAGACAGACATGTCAGAAGATTATGAAAAGTTTGATGAAATTGCTCCATTCACAGTGAATATTGACCCGAGCATCCCGTTAAATGATGAAGATTTTCCATGGTTACGGCGCAAAGGGACACACGCGAAGAAAAAGTTTCACACCCAAAGATCTGGGATGTGATCGGCTTCACTATCATCACTTTCTTCTGTGTTTCACACCCAGGAGGGAATCTTTGTAATAGTTAGGGTAGTTATGTGTTTTGGCATTTGAAACGCGAAGAAATTTTATGTGCAAACAAATTCTTTCATGCCTTTACTGATTTTTTAAGCTAAATGACCCTGAAATTGAAAAGCATTTCAAATGAACTCAGAAAAGGTTGAAAGTTGGCATGGTATCATAATTTCACCCACATAGCATGTGCAAAAAAGTAGAGAGGGTTACCGCAAAAACTGGATGCACTTCGTGTACTAAATGGACAATCTCTTTCGAAGTATCAGGGTTTCGGACGAAAACTCATCCGTTACAAAAGGCATTTCATTTTTTTAAATAACATAAGCATTACCAAATTGAATATAATGATAAAACACACTAATATTAAACATAAGAAAAAGAATCACTGAAAAATCTATTCTCAAAGTTAAGTTATTCACAAACTAGTGATTCACACAAATTTCAAATAAATCAAAATTTAAACTATTCAAATTTGTAAACTACCGGTACTAACAGAAAGTTTGTAATTTTTTGTACCTAAAGCAAAAATATTCACAAAGAAACTCTAAATACAGCAAAAAAAACAACTCAAACAAAAATAAATAAAGCAAAAAAATAAGAAAAAAGCCCACCTATTGCGCCACAGCGGCCTGCATACGACTAGAAACCCATCATGTTGTTGGGCCAGGATGCAGGCCCGCAAAGGCCCAGTAGGCCCACAGGGCAACACAGAACATTTAGGCCCAGTAGGCCTACTTTGGAGAGGAGCTCGAGGGAGCTACCGCACTGGGGCTTATAAACCAGTGCGGGCGCCCCTCGGCTAGCGAGGTGGGACTAAACATTTCGCACCGCACCTGCGCCAGCGCACCCCCTTTAGTGTCGGGTGGTAGCACCAACCGGTACTAAAGGGGGGGGCCTTTAGTACCGGTTGGAGCCACCACCCGGCACTAAAGGGGTGCGGTTCCCGCCGCTTGGCCTGGCCGAAACAGGCCTTTAGTACCGGTTGGTGGCTCCAACCGGTACTAAAGGTCCATCCTATATAACTAAACACTTCAAAAATTTCAGCTTCTCCTTTGCCCCGTCGCCCGCTGCCCCCGTCTCCATAACCCTCGTCGCCGCCCCCGTTCCCTTCGTCGCTGCCCCGTCGTCCCCATCCCCGTCGTCCCCGTCGTCACCGCCGCGCCGTCCCGGCCCGTCCCGCGTCATCCCCGTCCCCGTCATCGCCGCCCTGTCCCCGTCGTCGCCGTCCCCGTCCCTGTCCCCGTCGTCGCCGCGCCCGTCGCCGTCCCCGTCGCCGCCCCCCGTCGCCTCTCGCCTCGCCGGTGAGCACACACACACATATAGCATTGTTAGAAATTTTTCTTTTTTAGTTATAGAAATAGTTATTTATATAGCATTGTTAGAAATTTTATAGAAATGTTAGAATTGTTAGAAATTTTTCTGTTTTTTAGTTATAGAAATAGTTATAAAATAGTTAGAATTGTTAGAAATTTTTCTGTTTTTTAGTTATAGAAATAGTTATAAAAAAGTTAGAAATTTTTCTTTTTTTAGTTATAGAAATATTAGAAATGTTATACAAATGTTAGTTATATATATAGAATTGTTATAATTTTTTTTCTTCTGTTTTTTAGTTATAGAAATATTAGAAATGTTATAGAAATGTTAGTTATATAGCATTGTTAGAAATGTTATAGGAATGTTAGTTATATAGAAATGTTAGAAATTTTAGTTATCAAAATCCAATCATTAAAAAATGTTACTTTTTGCGGGCATATAGCTAGTATTTGTTCTCGACGATGCCCGGCCCGCATCCTCGCCATCGACCCGTCCGCGACGACGTCCGGCTGACCCATGTCCGGGACTGGGTTCCGCCGGGCTGGCACTGGGAGGTGCTGCCTGGAGGGGCGCGCCGCTTGATGAGGAACCCGGCCCCGGGTCCCGTCGTCGACCCTGATCTCGTTTGGTGGCATTCGCGTGGGCCAGTTTCGATGCGGAGGGAGCCGACCCCGCCGGAGGTGGTACGTCGCCGTGTCAGGGAGGAGGACGAGCACGTCTATCGCTACATGGTTGCGTTAGAGGGCGGCAGGTTCTCCAATACCTGGCAGTTTCTTCAGGGATCTCACTTCAGCTATGATCCCGTGAGGGTTCCTTCTCTTTGGGTGTCCACCGCCCGCGCCGCAGGAACCGCGAGTGTCCTAGATTCTTTTGTAGTATTCGATCTTTATTAGCTACCTAGCCAGTGATGTACTCGATATATAATATTCGAGACGATGTATTCGAGATTATATATTATTCGAGACGATGTATTCGAGATTATATCTATTATTCAAGACGACGTATTCGAGATTATATTCGATGATGCTTATTATGTACTATGATTGATTCAGTTTTTCCTTATTAATTGATTTCATCCATGCATTGTAATTTGAATATATTTCTTTTGGATTAGTTAAACAAAACCTATGGTGGACAATACTGGCAGAGAGGAAGAAGAGGCCCTGTTCAATATCATACGCAATCCTCGCGGGCCAGATGATGATCAGAATGAAGAAGATTATGACGGCTCCGAATATCTAAACAACATCGGGGAGGGTGATATGATATTCAATTGCGATGACCGAATTGATGAAGTCGTGAACTATGAACATGACGAAGAAAATGTTGATCTTGAAACAACAAAGACCGGCGAGGTATATATATTTATATAAGCAGGCATCTGGTGATCATCACATGTTTTAAATGACTTGAAGATATATTAACGAATCGATCTTTCTTCTTTCAGCCATCCGGATCAAGCAAATCTTCAGGCAACAGGACGAAACAAGGCCCAAACAAAAAGTTGAAGGAGGGCGTAAAGTATAATATCGAGGCAATCAGACCTAATGGCGTACCATTCGCGCCTAAGAAGATTGCGGACAAGTTCGTTCGTCAGTGCGGAGTTCTTGTGAAGGACCAACTCCCGATCTCCCTTCAAGAATGGAGAGAGCCATCAAAGCCACGTCCAGGAGTTACTTTTGTCGACGACAGACAAAAACAGTTGCTTTGGGAAACGCTCATGGAACATTTCACCCTACCAGATCATTTCACAAAAGCAGATGTGGAGAAAGTCAAGGACGCTGCTCTTAGGAAGATGGCGGTTGCATTCAAGAACCACAAGATTCGTGAATGGGCCAAGTACGTCAATGGAGGAAGGAAGACTCCAGTATTCGAGGGAACACTAGAGAACCAAAGTGCTCATTGGGACGATTTCGTGAAATTCAAGGATTCGGAATTATCTAAGGAACGGTCGAGAATAAACAAGGCCAATGCCGCAAAAAGGATAAGTTCCATAAGCTGGGGCCAGGTGGCTATGCGGTGGGAATGCCTAAGTGGGATAAGTCTGAGAAAGAGATGCTGGATGCAGGTGTCACTCCAGAAACATTGAGCTGGCCCCCCAGGTGCAGGACTTGGTTCTATGCACATGGGGGGGAGTTGGACCCGAAGACAGGCAAAGTTTCCAAGAAGGCATGTCTGGACGGAGCCGAAGATAAGCTACTTGTTGCAATAGAAGAGGCTCGATCCGGGTTGTTCGAGCCCAACAGAGAGAACGACGAGCTTACGCGTGCCCTGGCAAATCCTGAACACCCGGGAAGAACACGAGGCATGGGCGCTATTCCGTGGTATGAGGGGTTTTCGGACTGGAACACCGACTACAGAACCCGTGCGAGAAAGAAGATTGCGGAGGAGAAGAAGAGGAAGATGGAGGAGCAGAGGAAGCTAGACTATGAATGCCTTCAAGGCCTAGAATCAGCGCACGCGGACTTGGCAATCAAATTCCAGCGGCAGCAGGAGCAGATCGACTCACTTAGCCAGCAAAGGGGGTCTCAGCAGCTAGCGGATGATCCACCAATGGATAGCACGGTCCCATCCATGCCGAGAAGCAGTGTGGGTTCCGCCCCGGGTGACGCATTGCTGGATAGCTACCCAGTGGATGACATCATGGAGAACACTAACTGCGAGCTACACTTCAAAATGAAGAACATATCCATGAAGGTGGCGGACGCCCTTGCTTTTACAAATCCCCCCGGGGCAACCTTCCATTGCAACCCGATTCCAGCGGGCTATGCTCGTGTCTTGGTTGATGATGTGGTGGACCAATATTCGGGGTTAGAGCTTGACATTCCTGGAGGTGACGATGAGCACACACTAGGAGAGGCCAACCATCGTATCATCCTATGGAGAAAGGATTGCATCATCTTTCGAAGGCCACCGACACCGCGTCATCCGACTCCTCATCGCAGTCCGCCACCGAGTCAGCAGACTCCCGCTCCTCCAAGTCCACCAACGCGTTAGGCCACTCCTCCTCCAAGTCCGGCACAGCTTCAGGCCACTCCTCCTCCAAGTCCGGCAAAGCGTTAGGCCACTCCTCCTCCAAGTCCGGCACAGCTTCAGGCCACTCCTACTCCTCCAACTCAGCCACGTCAGCCGTCTTTGCCGCCTCAGCAATCACGGAAGAGAGCCGCCTCAGCTATGGTGCATAGCGGTACAAGTGAGGTAGTACTGCAGGTACAGGCGGAGGCAAGCGATTTCAATATGTCCAAGCCTCGCGCCTCTTCCGTAGAGGCCTTACGACAAGTCCGAGGAGGAAAACGTAGCCATATCGAAGGCCGAGGTGGAAGCCCATTTTGCACCGAAACCGCCACCGCCACCAAGGGAGAAAGTGCCTGTGGAAAAGATTGACCACTTCATTCGTATGGCTAGACCACCAGCTCCCAAGCCTGTTGACACAGACTATGAGCGCCACCTCAGGAAGTTAAATCGAGCACGTCTACAGAAAGAGGCGAGCTCGAGCTCGAGCAAATCAGCTGGCAAAAAATGCGGTAAAACCGTTCCCCGGATGGGAGAACAGGCGGCGCAATCAATCCCCCCGCTTGTTGTGCCAACAACACATGAGAGTAGGCGCGCCCAATATTATTGTGGGCAAACCGTTAACGTTCCCGGGCTGGGCAATGTGGTAATAACCGAGGAGCATATTGCGCAGGCTGAATCGATCGGGATCACTGTTGGACAACTCCTCGATATCGAGCCCATGTCTCCGACTAGAGAGGAGGAAATAAAACGGAAATATGCCCGGGGCCAACCTTTGGTCGAGCCAGAGGAGGTCAATAAGCTCCCAACGAGAATGTATGCATTGCATTAATGGTACATGGACATTACCAAGATTTCCAATCGAGAGTCCCTCATGGTGAATGTCAACGAGGAGCATTACTACCCTAAGAAAGTTGTGACCATTGAGTATTCAGAACTTTTTCAGCTATACAATAAAGACGCACTCGACAAATCTATCGTCAGTTGCTATTGTCTGTAAGTGATTTCTTTCTGTAATTTAAGTCTCAAGCTAGATGATCATTTTGATCAATCATTACCTGTAATTATCCTCACTATATTCTTTTCTGTGGTATTATGCAGGATGAAGATTTATGAAATGAAAAAAGGTGGACGCTATGGCATTGGGTTCATTGACCCAAATACCATTAATGAATACACATGGAAAATAGATCCATATCACGCAAAATGTGTAGAGGAAAGCATGCTATAGTTCTTCAAGGAACTCAAATACAATGAAGATATACTACTTCCTTACAACTTCCAGTGAGTCACACTGTCTTGTACTACAAATTCTGTTTTTCCCTACTAGCTATAGCTACATGTTTTTGCTTACATATATATGCCCGCTTAATTAAGACATGCAAACGTGTGTGCATGCAGATTTCACTGGATCTTGTTAATCATTAAAGTTGATGAAGGAACAATTGAAGTACTAGACTCGCTACTTAAGAAAGCAAGTGACTACAACATCGTGAAGGGGATAGTCAACAGGTAATTTCAATCATTATTAACTATATCTTGGCCTATTTAATTAGTTCATTATTTCCTGATAACAACTATTTAATAACCCATTTATTCATTTGCTTTGTCGGCGGGCAGGGCTTGGGCAAAGTTCATCAGGGTCACTCCAGGCCCATGGAAACAAAGTCTGAAATGGTATCGACCCAAGGTAAGTAATTAAGTAGTACTAGCTAGCTGCCATCTCTTTAATTATCATGCTTGATTAATTATTATCTGATCAAAATTCCATTCTCGTAAAGGCCCTGAAGCAGGCGCCGGGGAATGATCTATGTGCATACTACGTTTGCGAGAACATTCGCATGATGGCGTCCGAAAGGAGCAAATCTCAAAGACAGGAGTGGGTACGATATCGATTGTCAGAACACTATTCACAATTTTTACACCATTATCGATATCTAGTCACACAACTAATACACATGCATATTGATCTCCTTCTTAACAGTTCAAAGAGGTGCGGGACAAGCTCCTAGCACAGGACCACATAGAAGCAATTCAAGAGGAAATAGTGGGATTTTTGCTCGACCAGGTCATAGATCCCAAAGGAGAATACTATTACCCGCTACCGCCCCCATGAACCACTTCCAATTGTTATCGTGCTCCGAAGGCACTGTCAGTGTAAAAACCGGCGGATCTCGGGTAGGGGGTCCCGAACTGTGCGTCAAGGCCGGATGGTAACAGGAGACAAGGGACACGATGTTTTTACCCAGGTTCGGGCCCTCTCGATGGAGGTAATACCCTACTCCTGCTTGATTAATATTGATGATATGGGTAGTACAAGAGTAGATCTACCACGAGATCAAGGAGGCTAAACCCTAAAGCTAGCCTATGGTATGATTGTTGTATATGGAGTTGATGTCCTACGGACTACAACCCTCTAGTTTATATAGATACCGGATAGGGTTAGGGTTACACAGAGTCAGTTACAATGGTAGGAGATCTTGAATATTCGCATCGCCAAGCTTGCCTTCCACGCCAAGGAAAGTCCCATCCGGACACGGGACGAAGTCTTCAATCTTGTATCTTCATAGTCCAGGAGTCCGGCTGAAGGTATAGTCCGGCTACCCGAACACCCCCTAATCCAGGACTCCCTCAGTAGCCCCCGAACCAGGCTTCAATGATGACGAGTCCGGCGCGCAGATTGTTCGGCATTGCAAGGCGGGTTCTTCTCCAAATCCTGTGTACCTGTAGGAATAATGTCCGATTTTTGTAATGTAGTGCTCCTCGGCTTCCACGCCCAATAATGGCCGTCTTCCACATGTCAAACGAATGCGAAAAGCCAGTGCGTTTTTACATCCACACCCTAGCCGTATAAACGAGCCACCTATTTAACGGGATGGGGATTTAGGTCCAAACCACCTCTTCTCCTCTCCGCGAGTTATCATCAGAGCGCTTCCAGCAAAGGTCCATTCCAACATGACCAGCCATCGCAGCTCCTCCCCTCGCCCCTCCGGTCCCAAACCCGGAGACTGGGAGAGTTGCACCATCCCGCATAGCGAGTTAGTGTCGCTTCAGGCCAAGGGATTTCTCCCCCAGGCATACATGGTCCCGGTCCGAGCCGGTCTCGCCACCTACAATGGCAGAAAACAAGCGGAGAGCACCCCCAATCCTTCTAAAGGAGAGCGGGTGTGCCTCGTCCCCTATCTAATAAGGGGACTGGGATTTCCAATTCATCCATTTCTCCGCGGGCTTCTGGAGTTCTACGGCCTCCAGCTGCACAATCTCACGCCCGCCTCCGTATTACATATTGCGGGTTTCGTCGCCCTTTGCGAGCTATTTTTAGGTGTTGAGGCTCATTTCGCGCTGTGGAAGAGGTTATTCTGCCTGGTGCCCCGTTCTCAAGAGGGGTCTATATACCAAGTGGGCGGAGCCGAAGTATGGCGCATCGCCGGGACCGGATACCTATCCGGAACCCCAAAGAAGGCGTCCGAGGACTGGCCTTCGGAATGGTTTTACATAGATGACGTCCCGCTACCGGACCCTATCCGGGTCGGTCTCCCTGAGTTCAACAGTGCTCCATTGAAGAAACGCTTGAGCTGGCGTCCGCGGAGCTCTCAGAGAGAAAGCGACAGAGACGTCCTTTACCTGATGAGCCGGATAAGACTGTTGGCTCATTCCGGACTAACCATGATTGGAGTCATGGCCGCATGCATTATGCGGGGGGTGCAGCCGCTTCAATATAGAGGCCACCCCATGTGGGATTTCAACGGGGAGGATGACGCCACCCGTTACGGTCGTAAGGGGCCGGCCTCAGCCGCCGCCCTAGTAAAGATCTTATCCTCTTTGTACAAGGGAGAAAAGGAGGAATTCCTCCGCGTCAACCCGCGGGCCGGATTTACTATGTACGATCCTCCAAGTTGGGTAAGTGAACAATTGCGCTTGCCCGTTTGTTTTATACTCCCATGGTTAGAAATGTAGTCTAACGACTTCAATGCAGGAACTGCAACAGGAGGTAAAGGATATAAACAGCCGCCCTCCACAGCCCGAGGACCCAGAACGGTCCCTCGATCCGGACTCCGAAGAGGATCCTGACATATCGGTGGAGCTTATCAACGGGGTGTTCCATCAGCTAAGCAAGGACAATACCTTGGTAGCCATTACGGCTGATTACCCAGGGTTAATCCCGGCGTCCCAGGTGACAGAAACCGGAGTCTCATTCCCTTGAGAGAGATTCCATTCTCGCGTATTCCGGTGTTTCTGACGACAACCGTGTTTTGCAGGGGAGATTTTCGAGGCAGGAGGCCGAACCTGCGGCGGCTAGCCAACGAGGGGCCGCAGGGCCCCGTGGGGCAAAAGGAATGTAGTCCTGAGATGCCGGCGCAAAGGTATAGCGCACCCTCTGTTTCCCTGGTGTTATTCTGTCAGGGCATATTTATGCTCGTGCTATCTTCAGAACGAAGAGACCTCGCCGGACTACATCCGGAGAGGTTGCCAATCGTGCCTCCACCAGCCAGGCTCCAACGTCTGGCCAGGAAGCGGAGGCGAGCACAAGGCACGCACCGGACGCTCCTCCGATAGAGGATGCGGACAGGCTGTCTGCCACAAATTCTGAAGTGGAGAGTGCCATGAACCACAGGCGTCACCGGACAGTTCTACGCGACGCTTGTTTCTCCCAAGAGGCTTTAGATGCCTTTAATTCGGGAGATGCGTACCTCCATGCCGCTCAAAATGGTTTAGCCAGAGCCACGGAGCAGTATGTAAAAGACATACGGGTAAGAAAATTTTGGTCAAATATATATATACCAGTAGCCCCCGAGACTTGAAACAGTTAGAGCAACTGATTTAAGGATCATTTAATATGCAGGTTCTTATAGAGAAGAATACCGTACTGTCCCAGGAGCTGGAAAAGTGCAAGGCCCAACTAGAGGCCGCACTAGCCGCAGCAGGGGAGCCCAAAGAGACCCCCTCAGGTAAGATACACTTCGAAAGATTAGTATTGTGCGGTGTGGGTGCAAATCTGACAAATCATATTGCAGATGGTGCCGGACTCGATCCGGAAAAGCAACAACTCTTACGCCGGCTAAAGGCCGGTGAGAGTACGTTGACAAAGGTGAGGCGAGAGAAGAATGATCTTCAGGATGCCAACACCAAGCTGGACGTCGAACTGAAAGATGTTCGTGGCCAGCTGTCGGACTCCACGAAGGAGAATCAGCGGCTTCGACGCGGCATATTTAGTAAGTGCTTGAACGAACTTTGTAAAAAGAGTTCGGCGAGGAAGTCGACTAACAGAGTAATGTTTGTAGGTATGCTCACAGGTCGTTCTTGTAGAGGAGATGCTCGGTTCTACGGGTGACCTTCTTCCCGAACTCTTGCAACTGCACGAGCGAATTCGGCAAGCGATGTGAGGCGTTGCCCAAGCCTTATGGCCTGCCCACTCCATGCCCGAGGGCCTTGGAGAGCTTGCGGAGAAGCTGAAGGGAGCTCGGTGGCGCTTCCGGTTGTGGAAGATATCGGCCTGCCGACAAGGCGCTAGGGAGGCCTGGGCCATGGTGAAGACCCGTTTTACGAAGTCTGACCCAAACCACATGGCCGAGGTCGGACCAGTCGGGCCTGATGGGAAGGAGATCCCTGTAAGCTTAGTATACGGCCAAGTAGAGTTGGCCGCAAAGTATTCCCAGCAGGACTGTAAATTAGAC
Organism: Triticum urartu; assembly: GCF_003073215.2. Lineage (NCBI taxonomy): Eukaryota > Viridiplantae > Streptophyta > Magnoliopsida > Poales > Poaceae > Triticum > Triticum urartu. The sequence goes on along the minus strand of NC_053028.1, from coordinate 75,680,541 downwards.
AGCCTGTTAGATGGTATAGAAGAGGAATACAATCAGTTAGAATGACTATGTAATTTTGAATTGACATGTGTAATGCCTTCTAGCCGGATTGTAGATCGTTTGTCGTTGCCGACCTTTTCGCTTCAACCTCGGGACCTGACGGTCCGGAGTGTGTCCGAATACCATAGCGGTTATATAAGAACCGGGGTATGCGTGGAGACCAGGCGTAGGGGTCATTAGTGCTTTATTAGACAAGTGCCCAACTAGTTATGTTATATTACATGGTTAGTAAGAAACATCTTCCAGAGAGAATAGTTCCTTTAGGGGTTCCTTTCGCTGGGAGGCATGCCCTAAAGTGCATGTCCGGACTGCGTGAAAAGACATAGAAAAAAGCATCTGGGGCGCATAAAATGAGTAAAAAGATCATCTTTTATTTCACCGACCGAATATTCCCTTAAGAACGCTAGCTTTCGGCTTCACCCAGTCTGAGGTACACATCCGGCTGACCCGGCAGTAACAATCGCAGAGGTGCTCCCTTTACCGCCTAGCCGAACAATCGGGGACGTAGGGGTAAGCACAGGAGCCAGGCAACCCAGCTTGGCCAAAATTTAAGTCATATCGATGCATATAATGGTGAAGAAAAAGGTACATGCGGAAGTTTGACGCATGTGTTGGGCGTGAAGCCCGTATAAATAAGCTTCTGTTAAAGAAGCCCCCAGGTTTAATGAGCGCGAGTGGCGCGTCACTAGATGAGCCTTTAAGGGCTATAAAAGAAAAGAGGGGAAGGAGAGAAATGTAAGACAGAAAAATGCAAAAAATGGACAGAGGAAGGAGACGAACATAGAGTCCGGCGCTAGGCATAGAATCTTCGGAGACGGGTGGCGTTCCACGGATTCGGCTCGAGTCGGTTATCCGACGCATCTCGCAGGCGGTATGCCCCACCAGTCAGGACTTGGTCGATTATGAATGGACCTTCCCACTTGGGCTTGAGTTTGTCCTTTTTCTTATCCGGCAGGCGTAGAACTAGTTCGCCAACATTGTAATTTTTGGCTCGTACTTCTCTGCTTTGATATCTTCGGGCCTGCTGTTGATAAAATGCGGAACGGGCTTTTGCCACGTCACGCTCCTCCTCCAAGGCGTCCAAGTTGTCCTGCCGATCGAGCTCGGCTTCTCTTTCTTCGTACATGCGCACTCTAGGTGAGTCATGAATTATGTCGCAGGGCAGAACTGCCTCTGCGCCGTACACCATAAAAAATGGTGTGTATCCGGTGGTGCGATTTGGCATGGTCCGCAACCCCCATAGCACGGAGTCGAGCTCCTCTACCCAGTGCGTGTTAGATTCCTTGAGGGACCGCACCAGTCTGGGTTTAATGCCGCTCATGATAAGACCATTTGCACGTTCGACCTGGCCGTTGGTTTGTGGGTGATAGACGGAAGCATAATCGAGCTTGATGCCCATGTTTTTGCACCAGAGTTTTACCTCGTCGGCGGTAAAGTTTGTACCGTTATCGGTTATGATGCTGTGGGGGACGCCATAACGGTGTACAACCCCGGATATGAAGTCTATCACAGGTCTGGATTCGGCCGTTTTAACAGGCTTGGCTTCTATCCATTTGGTGAACTTATCCACCATGACCAGTAAGTATTTTTTCTATGGGTCCCACCTTTAAGGGGTCCGACCATGTCAAGCCCCCAGACCGCAAAAGGCCAGGTGATGGGTATAGTTTGGAGTGCGGTGGGTGGCATATGGCTTTGGTTGGCAAAAAGTTGGCAACCAACGCATCGTTGGACTAGGTCCTGAGCGTCTGCCCGGGCCGTCGGCCAATGAAAGCCTGTACGGAAAGCCTTGCTAACAAGGGACCGAGCAGCGGCGTGGTGACCACCGAGTCCGGCATGAATTTCAGCCAGAAGGTTCTGCAATTCCTCTTCGGAGATGCACCTTTGAAGGACTCCGGTAGTGCTTTTCTTATAAAGCTCTCCCTCATGGACTCTATAGGCTTTAGATCGCCGCACTATGCAGCGGGCCTCGTTTTGGTCCTCCGGGAGTTCCTGCCTAGTAAGGTAGGCTAGGAGTGGTTCTGTCCACGGGGCGATAACGGCCATTATTACGTGGGCTGAAGGTGTAATTTCATTGGCAGAGCCTCCAATTATGTCAGATTGTTCGGCGTCGAGTGGTGCGGCTGGGTCCGGGCTGTTATTTGCGGGTTCCCCCTCCCATGCTACGGATGGCTTGAACAATCTTTCCAAAAAGATGTTGGGGGGGACTGCATCGCATTTTGCTCCGATGCGTGCCAGGACGTCCGCTGCTTGATTGTTTTCTCGGGCTATATGGTGAAACTCCAGCCCTTCGAACCGAGCTGACATTTTTAGGATGGCGTTGCGGTAAGCTGCCATTTTTGGGTCCTTGGCGTTGAAGTCTCCATTTATTTGGGATATCACGAGGTTTGAATCCCCGCATACCTCTAGGCGCTGGATACCCATGGATACTGCTATCCGGAGACCATGTAGGAGGGCCTCATATTCGGCTGCATTGTTGGAATCCGTGTACATGATCTGGAGCACATATTGGACCGTGTCTCCTGTGGGGGACGTCAGGACGACGCCAGCCCCCAGTCCGGCCAACATTTTGGAGCCGTCGAAATGCATAATCCAGTTTGAGTATGTGCCGTACTCTTTAGGGAGCTCGACCTCCGTCCATTCTGCGACGAAGTCGGCCAAAACTTGCAATTTAATAGATCGCCATGGCTTATAGGTTATATCGAACGGGAGAAGCTCGATGGCCCATTTTGCAATCCGGCCCGTTGCATCGCGGTTGTTGATAATATCGTTGAGTGGTACTTCCAAGGCTACTGTTATGGAACACTCTTGAAAGTAGTGTCGTAGCTTCCGGGATGCCATGAATACCGCGTATGCAATCTTTTGATAATGCGGGTACCGTGATTTTCATGGAGTGAGGACAGTGGACACGTAGTAGACCGGCCTTTGAAGGGGGAATTTGTGTCCATCCATTTCCCGCTCGACAACGAGCACTGCGCTGACAACTTGATGTGTTGCTGCAATGTACAATAACATTGGTTCGCCAGTGTTCGGCGCGGCCAGGACTGGGTTTGTTTCCAATATGGCTTTTATTTCATCAAGTCCGGCCGTGGCGGCATCCGTCCACTCGAAGTGTTCGGTGCGCCGAAGGAGGCGATAGAGGGGTAGTGCCTTTTCTCCCAAGCGGGAGATGAAGCGGCTTAAAGCCGCCACGCATCTGGTTAATTTTTGTATTTGTTTGAGGTCCTTTGGGATATCCAATTGTGACAAAGCTCGGATCTTGGCTGGATTTGCTTCAATTCCTCTACCGGATACAATGAAGCCCAAGAGCTTTCCAGCTGGAACGCCGAAGACGCATTTTTTCAGGTTGAGCTTGATGTCATATTTTCGGAGGTTATCGAATGCAAGCCTCAAGTCGTCTACTAGAGATTCGACATGTCTTGATTTGACGACCACATCATCCACATACGCCTCCACTGTTTTACCGATCTGGTTTGCCAGACATGTCTGGATCATGCGCTGATATGTTGCGCCGGCGTTTTTCAGCCAGAAGGGCATTGTGTTGAAGCAGAATGGGCCGTATGGTGTGATGAATGCTGTTGCGGCTTGGTCTGATTCTGCCATCTTGATTTGATGGTAACCGGAGTATGCGTCGAGGAAACACAACGAATCGTGTCCTACGGTGGCATCGATAATTTGATCGATACGGGGGAGGGGGAAGGGATCCTATGGGCAAGCCTTATTAAGGTCTTTAAAATCGACACACAGGCGCCAGGATTTGTCCTTCTTTGGTACCATCACCAGGTTTGCTAGCCAGTCCGGATGTTTTATGTCTCTAATGAATCCGGCCTCCAATAGCTTGGCTAGCTCCTCTCCCATAGCCTGTCTCTTGGGTTCGGAAAAACGCCGAAGGGCTTGTTTGACAGGTTTGAATCCTTTTAGGATATTTAAGCTGTGTTCGGCCAGCCTGCGTGGGATCCCTGGCATGTCTGAAGGGTGCCAGGCGAAAATGTCCCAGTTCTCTTGTAGGAACTCTCATAGTGCGGCGTCTACATCAGGGTTCAGTCGTGCCCCGATGGAAGCTGTTTTATTGGGGTCCGTTGGATGGACCTGGAATTTGACTATTTCGTCAGCTGGCTTGAAGGATGTGGATTTGGATCTCTTGTCGAGTATCACATCATCCCTGTTAACCGTGGAGCGCAGCGCAGTCAGTTCCTCGGCCGCTAAGGCTTCGGATAGTGCCTCAAGGGCTAATGCGGCCGTCTTGTTTTCGGCGCGGAGTGCTATGTCTGGATCACTAGCTAGAGTGATAATTCTGTTCGGCCCGAGCATCTTAAGCTTCATGTACCCGTAATGGGGTATTGCTTGGAAGATTGTGAATGCTTCCTGCCCCAGTAAAGCGTGATATCCGCTTTTAAACGGGGCCACCTGAAATGTGACTTCTTCGGACCTGTAATTATCCGGCGTGCCGAACACCACATCTAGTGTGATTTTTCCTGTGCAGCGCGCTTCCCGACTGGGGATTATTCCTCTAAAGGTTGTGCTGCTTCGCTCGATGCGGTTCCAGTCTATTTCCATTTTTTGAAGGGTTTCCTCATAAATGAGGTTCAGTCCGCTGCCTCCATCCATGAGCACCTTGGTGAGGCGAAAGCCGTCAACTATGGGACTGAGGACCAATGCGGTTGGTGCTCGGGCTGTTCGGAATCTAGGTTCATCACTTGCGTTGAAGGTAATAGCAGTGCCGCTCCATGGATTTATTGTTGCAACTTGATAGACTTCGGCGAGGCTGCGGAGTGTTCTTTTTCGCATATTGTTTGATGCGAAAGTCTCGAAGACTGTGAGAACGGTACTGGTGTCCTCGGGATGGCTTTCTGTGGCCTCCAGAATTAAGAGGTCCTCGCCAATTTTGGCCACCTGCCAGAGTATCCAACATGCTCTAAGGCTGTGAGTTGGTGTGGCGTCCTCTGTACTGTGAATTCTACAGGGTCCATCAAGCCACCTTTCCAGTACGGTTCCATGCCCTGTAGAGGGTTTTGGCTTTTTGGTGTTTATCCCGGGTGTCCTATGATGATGCACCCTCTTAGTTCGGACGGGATTACTATTCAAGGCCGGATTATCCCAAAATTTTATTTCGGTTTTCCAGGCGCTTTCCATCGCACAGTATTTTTGTACTATGGACGCCAAGTCAGTGAAGCGTGTAATATCACGACGACTTACGGCGTTAAGGATTCCCTCGTCCGTGAAATTACTGCAGAAAATTGAGATTGCGTCTCCCTCGCGGCAATCCTTTATCCTGTTCATAACCAGGAGGAATCTGGCCCAGTAATGATGTACTGTTTCCTCGGGCCTTTGCCTGATTTGGGAGAGATCGCTTATGTTCGGGTGGGCGGGTGTCGTTGAATCTGAAACCTCACCCAATCCAAGATTCGGAGGCCGAAGAGTTTCCGAACTCTGAAATTCGGATTCTTGGATGTTGTCTAATGAATCTAGCCCGTTGCCTGATCCTAAGCTCAGGCCTTGAGTTACATCCTCCCCTTCGCGGGTATCCTGCTTGGAGGGGTCGGGAATTCGGACGTAGCTAGTCCTTAAAATAGATGAAGGGTCGCCGCACTGCGCCTCTACCACGGCAACGTGGTGGGTGACTTGGGGAGAGTTAATTTCTCTTAGATTGGGTTTAAGCCCAACCTGGTCGTAATCCGTAGCGACCCCCAGGGCGGCGATGCAATCCAAGAGCTCATTTACGGAAGAGAGCTCCATTGCATCTAGCTGCTCGACGAGCTCCGAGCTGACGTGTAGGTTGCTTTTGATGACCCAAGAGGTCACCGTCGGTGCAACAGCCGAACAGGCGGTCATGAGGAAACCACTTAGCCGGAGAGTTTGGCCGACAACCAAGGCTCCCTTAGCAACGGCGCCGTCTTTAAAGACGGGAGGAGGCATCCTTCCTGATTGCGACGGCACAGAGGAACTCTCAATGAAAGCACCAATGTCGGTGTCAAAACCGGCGGATCTCGGGTAGGGGGTCCCAAACTGTGCGTCAAGGCCGGATGGTAACAGGAGACAAGGGACACGATGTTTTTACCCAGGTTCGGGCCCTCTCGATGGAGGTAATACCCTACTCCTGCTTGATTAATATTGATGATATGGGTAGTACAAGAGTAGATCTACCACGAGATCAAGGAGGCTAAACCCTAAAGCTAGCCTATGATATGATTGTTGTATATGGAGTTGATGTCCTACGGACTACAACCCTCCGGTTTATATAGACACCGGATAGGGTTAGGGTTACACAGAGTCGGTTACAATGGTAGGAGATCTTGAATATTCGCATCACCAAGCTTGCTTTCCACGCCAAGGAAAGTCCCATCCGGACACGGGACGAAGTCTTCAATCTTGTATCTTCATAGTCCCGGAGTCCGGCTGAAGGTATAGTCCGGCTACCCGAACACCCCCTAATCCAGGACTCCCTCAGGCACCAATTAGCTAGGCTAATGCCACTGTCTCCGAAGGCACCAATTAGGAGAAATTGTATATATATATACATGTGTGTATATATGTGTGAATTAATTAATGGTGGTTGTGAGACATTCGATGATATATATATATTATGATCGGTTCTACTAGAAATTCTATTTATATATATGCATAACGTGTACAATATGTAGTATCATAAAATACCAGCAAACGAAAAAGAATTAAATGGAAAACACAAAATTAAATGAAAAAGAAATCATAAACCCAAAACCCCCCCAACATTTTAATACCGGTTGGTGACACCAACCGGTACTAAAGGGCTCCCTGCCCCCGAAGCTGGCTCGTGCCACGTGGTTGCCCTTTAGCACCGGTTTGTGCTGAACCGATACTAAAGGAGGGGGCCTTTAGTGCCTACATTTTAGCGCCGGTTACCAAACTGGCACTAAAGGGCCTTACGAACCGGTGCTATTGCCCGGTTCTGCACTAGTGATGTCCTACTATTGAGAGCTAAGTGTGTGAACACAATTTGGTAAAGGTAGCGGTGAGAGGCCATGTAGGAGTACATGGTGGGTTGTCTCATTGCAGCCGTTCTCAGGAACTGAGTTCTTTGTTTGTGATCCATGAACTGTTACTACCACACATTGGGTTCCGGTAACTCGGCTCCTCTCGGCTTATTAATCAACTCGATCTCTGTCCAGGAGTTGCAACTAGTTTCTGGTGTTTGTAGGTAGTGTTAGTAGTCTACCAAGTGGCACCCGGTACAGGTGGGCTTGGGACAGACTAGGCACAGTGGCACGGTGTACCAAGTGGCACCCGGATGGTGGGCTTGGGAACCCTGCACACATTGTTTGGGGCCGTGAGAGACACCCCGGCCGGATCTCCTTGCGGATGGAACCCGAATAGGCGATAAACCTGGAAGAGAGACTTGTGTGGTTAGTCAGGTCGTGGCCGACACCCTCACCCGGCTTCCGCTTGAAGGTTGCCGAGGTACATGACGTGTACATGGAGATAAGTGGCGAGAGCGTGTGTGAAGAAGTACACCCCTGCAGGGTTATCATTATCTATTCGAATAGCCGAATTCCTCGGATATGGAAACTTGGACCCCTTGCATAGTTCATAGACAAGTGGAAGTGGATACTCTAAAATGCGCAAGATAAGTGTGAGTGCTATGGATGGCGTTCTCGTAGGGAGACGGGAGCGGATCCATATTGGAGTATTGATATGGTGAATATGTGGACTCGTGTGCGCCACCTCAGAAGAGTAGAAGCATATTGAATAAATACTTGAGTCATAGAGTTATGTTGTGATGCCATGTTGTATTTACACATATCGAGCATATTGTGTGTATGATTGAAATGCTTGGTATGTGTGGGATCCGACAACCTAGTTGTTTATCCTTGGTAGCCTCTCTTATGGGGAAATGTAGTCTTGTGCTTCCTGAGCCATAGTAGTCCGCTACAGCCCGGTTCACCGGAGTCCTGCTAGCCCAGCACTACTGCTCCGGAACACTTGACTGGCCGGCATGTGATTCACTTTGTTCCTGTGTCTGTCCCTTTGGGGAAATGTCACGCGGTGACATCCGGAGTCTGTCGGGGGACTAACCCACGAGCACCTATGGGACCGGCGGACCGAGTCCCTTTCGATTCGGCGGGGGCGAGGGTCGCACGAAGAGCGGATCGAGGCGAAGCACATGAGCAGTTTACCCAGGTTCGGGCCGCACGGATGCGTAAAACCCTACTCCTGCTTTGTGGTTTGTATTGAGTTCTTGCTCGGGAGTGCGGAGTGCTACAGTACACACCAGCAGCTAACGAGACCGAGCGTGAGTGTTCTCTTCCTCCTTTCCCTACGTTGCGCATGGGCCTCCTTTTATATGCTCAAGGGGTCACCGACAGGTGGCAACGTAGACAAGGGTAAAAATGGAAAGGTGTTGCGGTTGGTACAGCTACCTGCTACAGTGTATCATACCTAACCCTGACGGCAGGGGACAAGGGCATTAAATGCCCGTCTGCGTCGCCTAAATAGTGCAAAAGGGACCGTCAGGGACGCCACCGCTCGCCACGATGGCAATCTTGTCAGCGCCACTTACCACCGCGCACCGCTGGCTGCACAGCCTCCCGCCACATACGCCTGGAAGGGTCCCAGAGCGACATGTTGGTGGATGTGCTGGAGCGCGGACACAGAGTGGTGGCTTGCCGCGGCAAGCGCCTTGCCGCGGTCGTTGTCTTGTCGCGTCCGGGAGCTCGCCGCTCACCGGGCCTTGCCGGGACGCGTGGCGTGTCGCGGCAAGTTCCTTGAGATGCCTTGGTTGGCCTTCCCAGCAAGCTCCTCTTGCCGGGGTCTTGTCTCCTTGGCCTGGATACTTTGTCCTTGAATGGCTCCAAAGGAACCACGGAGGACCTTGGCGGTCACCCGGCAAGCCTTGCCGCGGGATGCTGCGACTGCCCGTGCACAAGTTCGGGATACTAGGGTACCCCTACTCTAGTACACCGACAGGAGCCCCCGGGCCTGGGCCATACACGATGCCGAGCGCTGTTGGGCCAGGCCCAAAACAGGGCACGGGCACGCGCGGCCTGGGTTACGCCGTATCTCTCCCCGTATCCACCGCGCCCTTCCCGAACGGCACGCGTTGAATGCGGCGTCGTGGGAGAGATCATGGGTGGTTTCTTTATTCGGAAAGGTGGAACGTCCGCCCCCTCCCTCTTTATAAGCATGGGAAACAGGGGTAGTTCGCCCATTCGCCGGTTGCTACTCCAATCTCAGAAACCTCCGCCGCTCCCTCGTCTTCCCAAAGCTGAAAGAGAGCAGCGCCCCTCCCCCCATCGCCACCAGCACCACCAACGCCGTCGACCTCCTCCACCACTTCCGCCATGGCTCCGAGAGCCGACAAGGGGAAGGTTGTGAAGTCGGACCGAGGCGCAGCGGCTTGGGGCGCTGCGAAAGGAGCGGGCAATCTTCCCCCCCCAAGCTCGCCGCGAGGGAGCTGAGGGAGAATTACTACCTCTTCTGGTCGACGGAGACGCGAGCGCATCCGCGCACGGAGGTACTTCCAGCCGCCGCTTGGAACATGGCTCCAAGCGGATATCCTTTCTTCACCTTGTTCTTCTACTGCGGGCTCTGCCCGCCCTTCTCTGAGTTTTTCTGCGATATTATGAACACCTACGGGTTCCGCCTCCTTGACTTCACCCCCAATGCTGTTCTGACCATGGCAGTTTTCGCACATCTCTGTGAAAACTTTGTCGGAGTTTATCCCAATGTAGCCCTTTTTCGCCACTTCTTTATGCCCCGAGTAGAGAGAGGAGAGCCTTTATCCGGCGGAATCGCCTGGATCTCGAGGGCCGGCAAGAAGGAAACTTATCTGGAGGGAGAATTCCGCGGCAAGTGGGAGGAATGGAGAGCAGACTGGGGCTGGATTGTCGAGGAGAACCCGCAGCCATTTACCGCCCGGCGCCAAGCCCCAGTAGCACGCGGCAGCGATTGGAGTGACGTGGCCCCGGAAGATGATAGGCTTAAGATTGCCGTCACCCGGATCCAACGCCTCAGGCTTGCCGGGCTCACTGTAGGCGCTGTTGGCGCAGATTTTCTTCGCCGCCGCATCGCCCCCCTGCAGGAACGGAGGAGACCCGCCTGGGAATTCAAGAATGCGGCGGATATCATGAGGCTGCGTCCGGGCCTCAACTTCAACTTCACTGTTCTGGAGCTTAACACGATGCTCCAGGAGCTGTTCAAGTACGACCCTCAACATCCCGAAGTGTTCAGGTTGCCGAGGGGTGTCGTTCCACTGTGCAACAACTCCGCGCTCGACCGCATCCGTGCAATGATGCCGCTGTGCGATTCGCATGGAATTGTCCCAACTTGGCAAGAGTCTGCAGACGGCGTCGTGCAGCAGTTCTTCGACGGCTTGGTAGAAGTGCCGGTCCGCTCCGACGAAAAGAATAGCCTCACCCGCGACACCACCGATGTGGAGATGACACGCATCGCCACTAGGCTGGAAGAGGCGGCGGCAGCCGTAGCCGCGGGCGAATTTGGATTCACCGTGGAGGAGGCAGAGGCAGCAGAGGCGGCAAGCCGTGCCGAGCAAGAGGAGCTCGTCGGCGAGAAAGAGCTTGCCGGGCATAACGTCGAGTCGAGCGAGCCCGCCGAGGATACGAGCGGCTCGCTGGAGATCAACTCCTCTTCCTCCTCATCTTCAGGCAGCTCGCCGCAAGCAGAGCTTCCATCCTCACCAAGAAGGCGTCTCCGCAAGGCCGGGGACGTAGCGGGGCGACGGGCGAGTGAACAGCCGCCGCGCTGCGCGACACGCTCCACCGCGGCAAGCACTGTTGCTGCGGGAGCACCTCACGCTGCTGCGGCAACTGGAGCGGGGTCCACCCGGACCACCGCTTCTGCTCCTGCCGCTTCTCACGCCGCGGCGGCAGCCGGAGCGGGGTCATCTCAGACCACCGCCACTGTTCCCGCCAAGCGGCCAAGGGAAACTACTCCTCCGCCTCCTCGCGCCGGACGTGAGCCGGACTCCGACTTCTCCGCGTTCAGCTCCGACGAGGAAGAAGAAGAGTAAGATTCTCTTGTTGTACTTGTAGTTCTTCAATTCTTGCTGTTTTGTCTTGTATCTCATTTGCTTTACTCTGAACTTATTCCTTTTTAGGACTCTGGCCCAGAGAGCAGCGAAGAGGGCCAAGGTCCCGGTGATTATCATCAAGGATGAACCCACCGCGACAGCAGGGGGTGCGTCCGAGACAACCTTGCCGGACCCGGCAACTGTTCTCCAGAGCAGCCCCCAGCATAAGTATATGGCTCACTTTCCGCTGTTAGGCGCGCATGGATACTCTTTCTTTGCTGACATCTGACTGTTGGTTTGTGTAGGAGCAGAGCAGCCTCACCAGGAGCGCCCGGAGGCCGCCCCCGAAATGCCAAGGGAGAGTCCTCCGGCAAGGGAGAGTTCTCCGGCAAGGGAGAAGTCTCCGGCAAGGGAGAGTTCTCCGGCAAGGGACAGCACCAGCGGCCCCCCGGCGGCGGAGACCACGACTGCAGAACCCGGTACAGGTAATCCTCTCGCTTCAAAACTTCCCTTGGGTTCTTCTTCTTTTGATCTTCTTTTTTTTGGATATTTGCTTGACTTTTCTCACTTTTCCGGCCATCAGACCCATCTGCTGCGGAGCCGATGGAGACCGAGGTTGCTGCTGATGACGCCGCTGCCACTGAAGAAGCAGCCGACGCTGATGATCCCGCCGGCGACGAGGCCGCCAAAGCTGCCGCCGCAACAGCTGGCGAGGGGTCTGGCAATCGCACTGACGGCCCTAAGGCCGCAGGAGCGCCAGGCGCTACGTCTACCGCCGACCCGTCCGCCGCTGCCGCAGCGCCAGGCTCCGAAGAGCCCCAGCCAGGCGTCTACTTGAAGGCCGGCGATGGCGTCTTCATCAACCTCCCCTGGGCGTCGAGCTCTAGGGCGCCGGTCGAAGGAGAGAGCTTCGACGGAGAGGTGCTCGCCTCCGCTGGACTGACGCTGGTTGATGCGCCGAGCAGCAGCAGCAGCGATCCTGAGGAGGAGCGGCTGCTGTGGAAGCTGGTGTCGCTCTATCGTGCCTGGCAAGCGAAGCTGGAATCCTGCAAGGCGCTTTTCACGGAGGCGGGAGCGGACATCGAGAAGCGCGCGGAGGAGCTCCGGGGTCTCAACCAGGAAGCTCTCCGGTCCCTGGTAGAGGAACGGGAGCAACTCGTCGAAGAGCAGAAGGCCTTCTTCCTCGAGAAGGCTGAAGTCGAGGAGCAACAGCGGCTTGCCGCTGAAAAGCTGTCTGCGCAGGAGGGCGAGCTGGTGCAGCGGAAGGTCAACCTTGACGCCCACGAGGAGGAGCTTGCCGCGCGCGAGCGAACATTCGGCGGAGCCCTCAAGCAAGCGGACGATGCTACCGCAGCCGCCGAGGCCGCCAAGAAGGAGCTGGAGACGAAGGTGGCGCAGCTGGAGGCCGATCTCAAGGCGAGCGGTGAGGAGCTTGCCGCGCTCAAGCGTGAGCGGGAGAAGGACGCCTACAACCACTCAGAGCTGCAGGCTCATCTCCCCGAGAAGGGCAAGGAGCTCAGCGCCGCCAAGGACTCCAACGCAGATCTTGAGTTGAAGCTGACCACTTTGACCAAGACGCTGGACGGCGCCAGGGAGCAGGAGGTGGCCTTGAAGGAGGAGATCAAGGGCGACAAGGCGCTGCTCGCGAGTGCTGCCGCCGCCCAGAATGCTTTTAGGGAGAATGTGGAGCACTGGACGGAGGGTCTCGTGAATGTTGCCGCAGACATTGACAGGGAGCTGGCGCAGCTGGGGATGGAGGATCTCGGGTATCCCTCCGACGAGAACCTCCAACCCAGCGCCAAGCTCATCTTGTTCTTCAAAGGCGTGGCGACGGCCCTCCAGCGGCTCCGGGAGAAGATCCCAAAGCAGCTGGCCGACGAGTCACGCAAGATCTGTGCGGGAGCTCTTCAAAAGGTGTTGGTGAAGGTGGCCTTCCGCAACCCGGGCCTCAATCTCACCAACGTCCTCAAGACCCTGCCGCCGGATGCTGATCTGGAGGCGCTCAAGACCCTTGTCGCACCCATTGTGGACAAGGTGAGCGGGATCAAGAGGATTGAGGGCGATCGCGTAGACTAGGCTGCCCGTTTTCTTCTTTTCTTGTCGCTGCTGGTCGTGCTATAAGAACAATCTGTTAGAGCCGCGACAAGCTACCTTGTAATATAACTCTATTCCGGGTAATGATTGCAATGTTATTCCCTTTACTTGATTCCTCCCTTTGTATGTTTTTGCCCTACGCTCTTAGGGAACTTGCCGGTGCAGGCACCTTAGCCGCGAGCGCTGAGTGCGGGACGTCAGCAGCCTGCTGGCGGTGCTGCTACCGACAAGAAACCTTATCGCAACTAGTCGCAGCTCACTTAAGTTGTTGAGCAGACTCGAAACAAAGTAAGGGCGCAACTAGCTACGAGTTGGTTCCTCCGCGCACAGGTTTTCCATACAAAGTGCGGTCGTTCAAGGGAGATAACTTAAAAATTTTAAAAATCTGATTGCTCAAATTTTGGCAACTTAGCTTTTTTGTTGTTTGCTTCCCAGTAAGGCGAAACTTTCTTGAATGACGCCTGGTCCATACCATTATCTTCTCCTTTCCCCCCGGCAAACTTGTGGGCGAGGGAACCTTCCTTTCCTTGAGAAAAAAGAAAGAGGAGAAAATAAAGATATGGAGCCTTATGGCTCGTTATTGCTTACCGGGGAGTAGGTGCTGCACAAAGTGTCAGATCACATATGCAAAAAATAGAAAGCATGAAATTGACAAGATGTGCGGAGCATATGAGCTTTACTTATGCACGGGGTCTGCGCCCGGCTTTGTACAAAGGATTACATGCAACAGCGGCAAGACTTGTACAAAAGGTGGTTGCCGGAACAGGTTCCGGCAACCGCGCCTTACGGGTAAAACTTACGAAGATGCTCAATGTTCCAGGAATTGCTCACCGGAATGCTATCTTCGGTCTCAAGGCAGACAGCGCCAGGCCTAGTGACTCGTTTCACCCGGTAAGGGCCTTCCCACTTCGGCGTCAACTTGTTGGAATTCTTGGCGGACTGAACACGCCGAAGAACAAGGTCGCCTTCCTCGAGACTTCTGGCGTTAACTTTGCGGCTATGGTAGCGGCGCAAAGCTTGCTGGTAGCGAGCAGCTCGTACAGCAGCCTGAAGACGGTCTTCCTCAAGGAGTAGCGCGTCATCTTGTCGCAGCTGCTCTTGCTCAAGCTCATCATAAGCGAGCACTCGAGGTGACCCGTATACGAGTTCCGTGGGGAGAACTGCCTCTGCTCCATAGACTAGAGCGAAAGGTGTCTGGCCAGTGGCTCGATTTGGCGTCGTCCTGATCGACCAAAGAACCACCGGCAGCTCCTCGATCCAGTTTCTTCCGCACTTGTGCAGCCTGTCGAAAGTCCTGGTCTTGAGCCCACGCAGCACTTCAGCATTTGCCCTCTCCGCTTGACCGTTGCTTCTCGGGTGAGCAACAGAAGCGAAGCAGACCTTGGCGCCAAGATCTTGGACGTACTGCATGAAGGTGCGGCTCGTGAATTGCGTACCGTTGTCGGTGATTATCCTGTTAGGGATCCCGAAGCGGCAAACAATCGACCTGAAGAACTTGACTGCTGACTGTGCTGTCACCTTCCTCACTGCTTCCACTTCCGGCCACTTTGTGAACTTGTCGATTGCAACGTACAAGTACTCAAAGCCCGACTGCTCGGGGAAAGGGCCGAGGATGTCGAGCCCCCAGACCGAAAATGGCCAGGATAAAGGGATCGTCTGGAGAGCTTGAGCTGGTTGGTGTATCTGCTTGGAATGGAACTGGCACGCTTCACACTTGGTTACTTGTGCAGTTGCATCCTGGAGGGCTGTCGGCCAAAAGAAACCTTGCCGGAATGCTTTGCCGGCAAGTGCTCTTGCGCCAATGTGGTGACCACATATGCCTCCATGTATCTCTGCCAACAGCTTTTGTCCGTCTTCCCGGTGAATACACTTCAATTTCACACCGTTGAGTCTTCTTCTGTACAGTGTGTTGTCGACAAACTGGTACATACTTGACTGCCGGGCTACTCTTTCCGCTTCTTCTTGCTCTTCGGGAAGTTCTCCTGTCTGAAGGAAACGGACAATCTGCTGTGCCCATGCTGGAGCTTGTGGCTCGACAACAAGGACTAAAGGCAAATCTGCTGCTGCGGGAACATCTGCTTCTACGGCGAGAACCTGCGGCTCTGCCGGAGCTTGACGTTCCCCGGCAAGCTTGCCGGAGCAAAACTTGTCGGGAGTTTCTGCTTCAACGGAACAAACCCTAGGGCTTGCCGGAGCAGACTGCTCCTCAGCGCTCTTGGCGTTGATCTTGGGGACCTTCTTGGCGGCGGCTTCGGGAAGCTCTGCCGGAAAATAGTCACCAGAAATCAACTTCCTCTTCTTGCTCTGTCCAGTTGATGGCGTTACAGACGGTTGAGTCAGCTTGAGCACAAAGATCCCTGGTTCCACAGGTAACTTAAGTGCGGCGCACTTTGATAGGCCATCGGCAATGGCGTTCTGAGCTCTTGGAACATGCTCCATCTGTAGGCCGTCAAAGTGCTCTTCTAGCTTTCTCACTTCGTCGACGTAGGCTTCCATCAACGGACTCTGATAGCTCTTGTTCACTTGGTGGACGACAAGCTGCGAGTCACCCCTGACAATGAGCTTCTTGATCCCAAGGTCTGTCGTGATTTTGAGACCGGCAAGCAAGCCTTCATACTCTGCAGTATTGTTTGTTTCTTGCTCCTTGGGAAAGTGCATCTGGACTACGTACTTGAGGTGCTCTCCAGTGGGTGCGACAAGCAGCACGCCAGCGCCGGCGCCTTGCAGCGAAAAGGCACCATCAAAGTACATCAGCCACTCTTTGCTTGCTTCCTCGGCGGGGATGCTCGTTTCTGGAATTTCTTCATCTGGTGTTGGCGTCCATTCTGCTATGAATTCTGCCAATGCTCTGCTTTGGATAGTTGAAGTACTCTCAAACTTGAGGCCAAAGCTTGACAGTTCCAGTGCCCACTCAACAATCCTTCCTGTCGCTTCTGGATTCTGTAGTATCTTCTTCAGCGGAAAACGAGTGACAACTGTGATCTCATGTGCTTGGAAGTAATGCCGCAGCTTTCTCGAGGCCATGAGAAGGCCGAAAAGCAATTTCTGCACGCCAGAGTACCTTGACCTAGCCCCCTGCAGAAGGGAACTGACAAAGTAAACTGGGCGCTGTACCATTCTCTTCTGTATCTCCTCGCGCGTCTGCGCAGATCCATCCTTGTCGGGACCAGAGCTTGTCGGGGAAGCCCCCTGCTTGTCGCTGGATGCGCCTGCCGTGGTTGCTGGCTCGTCATCTGCCTCTCTCTCTGCTACTAACGTAGCACTAACCACTTGATTGGTTGCCGCTATATACAACAGGAACTTCTCTTGTGGCTTAGGTGCGACAAGTGTTGGAGTGGAGGACAGGTATCTCTTCAAGTCTTGCAGCGCAGCCTCCGCTTCCGGAGTCCATTTCATTGGACCTGCCTTTTTCAATATTTTGAAAAATGGCAGGGCGCGCTCAGCAGACCTAGAGATAAACCTGCTGAGAGCAGCCACGCAACCGGCAAGTCTTTGTACATCCTTGACGCGCTTTGGTGCTTCAATCTGCTCAATGGCCTTGATCTTGTCGGGATTGGCTTCGATTCCCCGCTGAGACACGAAGAACCCGAGAAGTTTTCCGGAGGGGACTCCAAACACACACTTCTTGGGGTTGAGCTTGAGGCTGATCTTGCGTAGATTTGCAAAGGTCTCGTCTAAATCTTGAATCAGAGTTGCCTTGTCCTTGCTCTTGACCACTATGTCATCCATGTAGGCTTCCACATTTCTGTGTATTTGTGGATCAAGGGCGACATGGACTACCCTTGCAAATGTTGAACCAGCATTTTTTAAACCGAAAGGCATTCGTATGAAACAGTACGTGCCACATGGAGTGATGAATGCGGTCTTCTCCTCATCCTCTTCTGCCATGAAGATCTGATGGTATCCTGAGTATGCGTCAAGAAACGAAAGCAAGTCACATCCGGCCGTGGAGTCAACAATCTGGTCAATGCGCGACAAAGGAAATGGGTCTTTGGGACAAGCTTTGTTAACATCGGTAAAGTCGATACAAAGTCTCCATTTCCCGTTCGCCTTGCGCACGACTACAGGATTGGCCAACCACGTAGGATGGAGCACTCCTCTGACAAGGCCTGCTGCTTCCAACTTCTTGATCTCTTCTGTGATGAATTCTTGGCGCTCCACTGCTTGCTTCCTGACCTTCTGCTTGACGGGCCGCGCATGAGGACAAATGGCAAGATGGTGCTCAATTACTTTCCTGGGAACACCGGGGATGTCAGACGGTTGCCATGCAAACATGTCGACGTTCGCCCGCAGGAAAGCAATGAACGTGCTTTCCTATTTAGGGTCGAGAGTGGCACTGATGGTGAAGGTACCACCAGTGCCGTCCTCCTTGGCGGACACCTTCTTGGTCTCTGGCGGAGCTGCCATTGTCTTCTTACACTTGCCGGTGGAGCTCGATGGTGTGTCCTCGATGGCAGCGCAGCACTCCGAAGAGGTGCGCTTGCCGGAGTGGGCATCAAAACTCTTGCCGGACTTGGTCTTCTTCTTCCCCCCGGGAGCTTCAACGGCAGGTGACTTGCGATCTGTTGCGGCTGCCGCTTCCCGGTAGATCTTGTCGGCGCAGATAAGAGCATCCTTCTTGTCGCCAAGGACAGAGATGACGCTTATCGGGCCTGGCATCTTCAACATGTTGTATGCGTAGTGAGAGGCTGCCATGAACTTGGCGAGTGCTGGACGGCCGAGTATCCCATTGTAAGGCAATGGAAAATCGGCAACGTCAAAAGTGACCCTCTCAGTCCTGAAGTTCAGCTCGCTGCCAAATGTTACTGGCAACGTGACCTTCCCCTTCGGCTTTCTCCTTCCGGGGTTGATTCCTTGGAATGTGCCGGTCTCTTCAAGCTCGCTGTCAGGGATCTGGAGTTTCTGGAGTACAACGGAGGAGATCAGGTTCAAGCCGGCCCCGCCGTCAACTAGCATCTTAGTGACCTTGAGGTTGCGGATAGTTGGTGATACCAACATCGGCAAGCACCCGATCGCAGTTGTGCGATCAGGGTGGTCCTCAATATCAAAGATGATAGGCGTGTTGGACCATTTCAGAAGATTGCGTGACTCGACAGGTGGTTCCGCCGCATTGACTTCCCGCACCCACTGCTTGAGTTGGCGGTGCGAAGTATGCAGAGAAGCACCGCCGTCAACACACAAGACCTCTGTGGCTTTCTGGAACTCCTGCTCACTGGTCTCGACACCATCCATGTCTTCGTCGTCATCGTCATCTTCATCCTTGTCGCGGCCACGGGGAAGTCTGTCTCCTTGCCGCTGCTTGGCCTTGCCGCGGCGTCCTCCCCGGCCGGCGCGCTTCTTGCCGGATTCTCCAGCGCCTCCTTGGGCCCTCTCCTTGTCGCGTCGCTCGTATTCAGCCTTTTGCTGCTGGACAAGCTGCTCGACCTTCTTGCAACTCTGGAGGTCATGGCCCTTGGTGCGGTGGATCTTGCAGTACTGCTTGTCGGTGCCGTCCTGCTTGTCGGCGACCGCCACAGTCTGGCAGTTGGTGCATTCGGCAATCTCCTTGCCGGGCTACCAGCTTTGGCTTTTTTGGCGCCACCTTCGTTGCCGGACTGCTCAATGACTATCACATCTTTGCCTTTCTTCTTCCTGTTGTTCCGCCGACGGTTTTTCTTTGCCGGGGCAGCATCCTCGCTGTCAGATCCTCCTGCTCCTGTATTCTCTCCGGGGAGTTTCCTCCCTTCCTCAGCACGTGCACACTTGTCAGCCAGGGCATACAGCTCACTGACGTCTCTGATCTTGCACATCGCCATCTCCTCCCGCATCCTGCGGTTACGCACGTTCTGATGGAACGCGCTGATGACCGTGGCAGGGTGGACATCTGGGATGTTGTGTTGTACACGGCTGAATCTCTGAATGTACTTGCGCAGGGGCTCTCCTTCCTTCTGGGCGAGCAGATGAAGGTCACTCTCTTGGCCATGAGGTTTGTGGCCGCCTGTAAAGGCGCCGACAAACTGATGGCATAGGTCTGCCCAGGAGGATATGGAGTCGTCCGGCAAGTGCATGAGCCAGGACCTGACGTTGGGCTTGAGCACCAGCGGGAAGTAGTTGGCAAGGATCTTGTCGTCCCGCCCCCCGGCAGCCTGCACCGCGATGGTGTAGATGCTGAGGAACTCCGACGGATGCGACTTGCCGTCGTACTTCTCTGGTACGTCTGGCTTGAAATTCTTCGTGCTGGGCCACTGGACTTGCCGCAGCTCACGAGTAAACGCAGGGCAACCTACCGCGTACGGCAAGTCGCCTGGTTCCCCTGGCGCATGCATGTCGACAAAGGGCCCAGCACGCTAGTCCGATTGACGTCGCGCTTCTCTTCGGCGCTCGATGCGAGTACGAGCGTCTTCTTGCTGTCGTTCGTGAAGAACTTGGCGCTGATCGCGACGAGCTTGTGGATCTGATGACGCAGTGGAGTCGCTGTCGAGGTGGATCCGGCGAGTCGGCGATCTTGGCCTTCGGGGCGGAGAGTGCACAGTGGTTGCACCCCCACCGGTCTTGTCGCCACCGGCTCGTGCCTGGTTGACTTGCTGCGGCTGCGACGTGCTCGGCTGCCGTTGAGTGTCGCCGTTGGCGAAGCCGATGAGACTCTGAATGGTGGCCCTCCAGTCATCAATCTTGTCTTCCGTTGGAGGGTAGTCCAGGAGCAGTTGAGCTCGCGCCAAAGCTTCTGCTGTAGTGGCGGGTGGCGGTGGCGAACGGTGCGAGGAGCGGGATATGCTCGGACTTCTAACTATGTTAGAAGGAGCAGTATCCCGTCCAGGCGACCGTGCCTCGCTCGTGCCAGCATGTTGGCGTGCATGCTGGTCTTGAGCACTCCGAGATCCACCAACTCGATCTTGGTCCAGCAAACGCATGGTACCGTGAGTACCATGACGCTGCCGGTCCCGCGCCTCCTAAGATGGGCGCGGTGCATGTACGGACGCCGAGGTCTTGGAGTGCGCCCGATCGTTGTGGGAGCCGGCTACGCCGCCGATGGGCAGCGCAGCCTTGTCCTTGGACCTGGCAGCACCGTGAGCTCCCTCGTCGACGCCCGTTCTTCCGCCGGCGTCTGCCCCATCAGCCGTTTGCTCCGGCGGTGGTGGGTTCGGCACGGACGGAGCGGCCGCCTCCGAAGCCTTCTTCTTCGACGGCATGTCGATGAAGATGATGAAGATCTAGCTCGTGTGAACGCCGGATCTGGTTCACACGACCTCGACTCCCCCTACCTGGCGTGCCAAAGATGTCGGGGGACTAACCCACGAGCACCTATGGGACCGGCGGACCGAGTCCCTTTCGATTCGGCGGGGGCGAGGGTCGCACGAAGAGCGGATCGAGGCGAAGCACACGAGCAGTTTACCCAGGTTCGGGCCGCACGGATGCGTGAAACCCTACTCCTGCTTTGTGGTTTGTATTGAGTTCTTGCTCGGGAGCGCGGAGTGCTACAGTACACACCAGCAGCTAACGAGACCGAGCGTGAGTGTTCTCTTCCTCCTTTCCCTACGTTGCGCATGGGCCTCCTTTTATATGCTCAAGGGGTCACCGACAGGTGGCAACGTAGACAAGGGTAAAAATGGAAAGGTGTTGCGGTTGGTACAGCTACCTGCTACAGTGTATCATACCTAACCCTGACGGCAGGGGACAAGGGCATTAAATGCCCGTCTGCGTCGCCTAAATAGTGCAAAAGGGACCGTCAGGGACGCCACCGCTCGCCACGATGGCAATCTTGTCAGCGCCGCTTACCACCGCGCACCGCTGGCTGCACAGCCTCCCGCCACGTATGCCTGGAAGGGTCCCAGAGCGACACGTTGGTGGATGTGCTGGAGCGCGGACACAGAGTGGTGGCTTGCCGCGGCAAGCGCCTTGCCGCGGTCGTTGTCTTGTCGCGTCCGGGAGCTCGCCGCTCACCGGGCCTTGCCGGGACGCGTGGCGCGTCGCGGCAAGTTCCTTGAGATGCCTTGGTTGGCCTTCCCGGCAAGCTCCTCTTGCCGGGGTCTTGTCTCCTTGGCCTGGATAATTTGTCCTTGAATGGCTCCAAAGGAACCACGGAGGACCTTGGCGGTCACCCGGCAAGCCTTGCCGCGGGATGCTGCGACTGCCCGTGCACAAGTTCGGGATACTAGGGTACCCCTACTCTAGTACACCGACAGATCTGCCTAGCCTGCTACAGCCCGGGTTCCCGGAGTCCTGTGCCCAGTGCTACAGCCCGGATTCGCACGCTGCCTGACGACAATGCTCGATGTTGATTCATGTATGCCTGTCCCCTAAAGTTAGTGCCACTTTGGGTTCACGACTAGTCATTGTCGGCCGGGGTTCTTCTGTCATATGGATGCTAGCGACACTATCATATACGTGAGCCAAAAGGCGCAAACGGGTCCCGGGCCATGGTAAGGCGACACCCGTGGGAATACCGTGCGTGAGGCCGCAAAGTGATATGAGGTGTTACAGGCTAGATCGGTGTGACTTAGAATCAGGGTCCTGACAAGAGCAACCAAGACCGAGAAGATTCGTTAGAATTTCATAACCAGACCTTTCCCCCTTAGTCCCCCTCTTAAATCTCGGGACGAGATTTCTTGTAGTGGAGGAGAATTATGATTCCCGGATAATTAAGCTACAGTGATCCTTTGCTAATGATGCCACGTCACCTTGATTATAGTTGCTAATCTCTAGTTAGTTCAAAACCGATTCAAATTCAAATTCAAAATCAGCCAAACAATAAAAGTTTTCAATTATTAAAACTAAAATGTTCGGAGTGAACCAACTATTGCATAGATAATTATGGTGAAGAAACCACACCTTTATAAAATGTTTAAATACCCTTAGGTGAATAAAACAGTAGCAAAACCCAATATTTAAATACTTTTATAATTAACAAAATACTAAACTAAATTGTTTTGGGGTAAAACCTTTGGTTGTAGTGGGTTTTAATGTATTACTAAATTAGGGATCATTTTAATATTAGATAAAAACTAAATGAAAAAGAAACTAGAAATAATACAGAAAAGAGAAATAAATAAAAAGTAAAAAGAAAACAACACAAAAAGAAACCCCCCTAACCCCTGGGCCCCAGCCCAGTTGCCGGCCGGCCAGCCCAAAAGGCCCAACCAGCCACTACTAGGGAAAAGCCTATACACAGAATCTTACCACCAGCACGCTTTAAAATAAGGCGCTGCTGCTAACTAGCAGTAGCGCTCGCGCACAAACCTCGCTGCTGAAATGAATGTATCAGTAGCGCGGCCACTCTAAGAAGCGCTACTGCTATAATTGCCACGATACCGCCGCGAGGCTAGTTCTAGTAGCAGCGCGCTTGTGAAGAGCGCTACTGCTAGGGACCATAGTAGTAGCGCATTTACACAATAACCGGTACTGCTAAGTTTACTAAAAAATTTAGTCCCACCTCGCTTCGTGAAGAGAGTTTGTACCACCTTAAATATGTTATTTCTCAAACTTTCACAACCACTTGGTCTTCATTGAACTCTATGTGTAAAATTTGTGGCCGCAATATGAGTCTTCAGCAGTTCCTAAACTGGTGAGGACTCATATTGACAAATCAGATTGTACACAAAAAGATCATTGATGATCAATGTATTTTTTATGTCTATTTTTACATGCTGACACATAGCAGTAGCGCGCACTTTGTGAAAGGCGCTACTGCTAGGTCATTTAGCAGTAGCGCCTTTTGCTATAGTGCACTACTGCTAAGCCATTCCATCTCCCCCACTTTCCGACCTATCCGATCCACTCACACTCAAACTCACTCGATCTCCCCTCAACCCCCCACGCCGGTCCTCCCCCGTCGCCCCTCCTCCGATCTGTGCCGCCGCCACCTCCTCCTCCTCGCTGGACTCGGTATCAGCCTCCTCCTTCGTCCTCCCTCTAGTCGCCGCTGGTCGGCCCCTCCTCGCTCTGCCTTCCTTCTCCGTCCTCCCTCTACTCGCTGCCGGCTGGCCCCTCCTCGCTCTGTCTTCCTCCTCCGTCCTACTCTCTTCTCCCTCCTCCCTCCTCCATCCACAACCCCTCCTCCCTACTACATTTTCATTTAGTAGGCTAGTTGATTTAGTTCATTTAGAACATTTTAATTTAGTTGATTTAGTATGTAGTTGATTTACTTGATTTAGAACATCTTGATTTAGTTGATTTAGTAGGCTAGTTGATTTAGTTGATTTAGTAGGCTAGTTGATTTAGACCATTTTGATTTAGTTGATTTAGTATGCTAGTGGATTTAGTAGGCTAGTTGATTTAGTTGATTTAGTATTCACCATTTTATTGTTATTTTTCTGTACATGGATAGGTAGATGCTTTTGTTTTTTTGTAATAAGTTATTTTTTGGCAAAATGTAGGTGCCAATTTAGTTAAATTTGCCACTTGTTTTTTTAATCAATTATCTTAGGCAATAGGGGCCAGATGAGATGAAATGTCTTGGTAGTTGGTACCCTTATTTGGTAGATATTTGTGAAAAGTTTTTTCGGCAATAGGTGCCACCGAAATGCTTTGTCCATAAAATTGCTTCTCGCGGAAGAACCAAAAATATCACATGCTACTGTTTTTCTTTCCTGTGAAGTGAATCGTTAATCCTTTGCTCATATTGCTTTAGGAAAATGGCGCCACCACCACCATCACTATGTCGACTGTGCAAGTCAAGGTGCACCAGCAGCCTTGCAACTGGCAAGCTGTTCGGCATCTACTTCTAGCCGAGTTTTCGTCATGCGGCGATAAGAAATTAGATGAAATGTAACAACTATTTTATTTTTAGTGTTGGCATTACTGCATTGTGTCATTTTGCTTTTTTTACACAGATCGTCCCATGCAATGTGAGGTTGAAACTCAACAAGCTGACAGGAGACACTGTGACATTTGAGGCTCCTGGGGGCCGTACACTATGGAGGTCGAGAAAGGATGCAATATGTCGCAGATTGGAGGAGATTGATGGGCCCATTTCCTTGCCCACATGCGTCTTACTGGTGGTGAGTTGATCAGCTTCTCCTTCAGAGCAGAAAGACCCAAGCTGGCTGTCATTTATCTCAACCTGGTGGAAGATGACGAAGATGATGAAGATGGTGAAGATAATGAGGACCCACTCGATGAAGATGATGAGAACCCACTTCATGAAGCCATCATAGCTCAAAGAATGAGGCTGAGCGAGGAGGAGGAGGTGTGCAACCTATGGGACATAATTCCGCCACGTGATGACTTTGTCGGGGTGCCATTCGTGACCCGCCTGACATGTACCATGGTCGATCGGCATGAAATGATATGTTATACGTACTGCCTGTAGTAATTTGATGATATATATATGCTTTATTGTTATACTTACAAATGCAAATTATTCGATGATATGCTTAGTAAATCCGATGATATGCTTAGTGTAGGGTCCAATGATATGCTTTGTGGAATCTAGTCGATGATATGCTTTAGTGTAGAGTCTTATCACATGCTCTTATTAGTGTAGAATCCAATGAACTATTAATAGTGTAGATAATCCATATATACTTATTAGTAGAATTCATGATTAGTTAGTACAAATGCATAGTACCGTGTCTTTTGATATTGTAGAAATCTAGACATAATGGAAATATATTTGCAAGAGTATGTGCGAGGCTATTTATTAATTGATATGTTTTTCTTATTCAGAAATTGCCAAAGAACCTATCTGTGAGTTGTGGTATCGAGCCTGATGAAGAAGGCTCAGCTGGACTACGCCTTACCGCAAGGGGCTCCATCACCACCTGTACTTACCGCATGGACACAGACGGTCGCACACACTTAAACTCGGTTGGGTGGAAGAGATTCCTCATTGACAAGAATCTTCGTGTTGGACAGGCCATCCTAATTACTATCAGGAACACCCACCGCCCAGGCTTGAGGATGATGATCGTCGTCGATATCATCTAGAACTACATGTGTGTGTGGCTATATCATCTAGAACTACATATGATGATCGTCGTTGATAATATGTAGAACTACATATGATGATCATCGTCGATATTATCTAGAACTACATATGATGATCGTCGTCGATATCACCTTGTACTGCTTGAGGATGCATGTTGAGTATATATGAAATTATTACCTAGTATCTATAATGCTTTATGAAATTGATATCTAGTAGTACCTAGTATCTGGAAATTGTTGTTTATTGAAGCTGAAACGGGGTAGGAAGCCGGGGAAAATGATGAAACATATAGCAGTAGCGCGGGGCAAGAAAATCGCTACAACTAATTAATAGTAGCGCGTTCCGAAAACGCGCTGCTGATACAAGCCAGAGTAGTAGCGCGTGTACAGACCGCACTACTAACAGTTAGCTGTAGCGCCTTATTGGTAGCGCGGCTGTCCGTGCTGCTGATAGCCCCCAAACCCGCGCTACTACTAGGGTTTTCCCTAGTAGTGAGCTGAGCCCACCCGCACCCCATAACCTCCCTCACACCCCCCCGCTCTCCCACCGACACCACCCCACTCGTCCCCACCCGAAATATCTTCCCCCCTCTCCCGATTGGATCGGGATCGGGAGGAGACCGCACGCCGCCGAACGCCGTCGCCGCCCGGAGCCTGCCTGGACCTCGCCGGACTGCCTCCCGCCTCTGCTCCCCGCCGCCTGCTAGCGCGCCGCCGCCCTAGCACGACTCCGGCGGTTCCTCCGGCCGCCGCCCCAGACCATCGTCCCGCTCCGTGCTGCTCCCAACCCCGGCTGTGCTGGCCAACGGCCTCCCCGCTCGTCGCGCTGCTCAGGCCACCGTTGCGGTCGGCACCTCCCCTGGTGGCCTCGTGCCGGCACGCGGGCGCACGCGCCCGTAACCTCCACCCGCGTGCCCGCTATGGCCCCTGTGCTATGGCACGTGGGGCCTGCCTTGGAACGATTTAAAAAAATAATTTAAAAATAATTGAAACAATAATAATAAAAATAATTAATCAACTAAAGAATTAATTAACTTAATTAATTTTGATTAATTAAACTAAACAACTAATTTAGCTAATTAATCAGGATTAGTTAGTCTAGTCAATGACGAGCGAGACCCACATGTCAGTTTGACTAGTCAACACCCCTGTTGACTGCTGACGTCATGCTGACGTTAGCAAACACTGTTCTGGATAATGTTGATTTAAATAATTAAATAAATCCTAAAATTGATTTAAATCTTTTCTATACCTACTAATAAAGCAATGTGCGTTTCTCCAATTTTTTCATCTGTTCACCGCCGAAACATTTTTTTTTCTATCCGAGCTGGTACTAAACTTTTGTATGATAGTTTGTTAGCAAAGAAAAACGATTTGTGCAGAATTTCGTAGTGGGCCGCGCGTGTTATGGCCCAGTAAATTCAGCCCGCGTTTTCCTGCCCAAGCAGCAATAAAACAAATCATATTACCTGCACGGTGCGGCAAATAGTTTAATCTACGCACAGAGCGCCCAAGACATGGCGGCCCACTTTTTTTTCTGCGTTCTCTTTCATTTTTTATTTTTCTATTTCTTTCTCTTTTTATTTTCTCTTTTCCCCATTCCAAGTCTATTTTTTACATTTTTCTAAACTTCAAGATTTTAAAAAAGTTCGTAATTGCAATTTTTATCCAAATGTCGTAAAAAGCTACGAATTACAAAATGTTTTCCTATTTTATAAAATGTTTGGAATTTCATTTTAGTTCCGTCGTAACAAATTTGTTCAAATTTTAAAATTATTCTCATGTTTTCAAACATCTTTTTATTTTTCAAAATTGTTCCAAATTTCAAATATTATTCTGGTTTTAACGATTTGTTCAAAAATTGAAACTAATATTTCCTTCCGTTCACCGTTAAATTTATTTTTCTATCCGAGTTGGTACTAAATTTTTGTGCGTCCGTCTCTGTTTTTTATTAGCAACCCAGATTTTCGTACTTCGGCTGCACACGCTGTGGCCCAACCAAGCCACCCCAGTTATTTGCCTCCACACGAAGCTAAAAAACTGTACTTGACGCCCTGTGCGGTAGATAGTCAGAGATTTGCACAAGATGCCGAAACTGTGCCGGCCCGTTACGTTATTCCTTCCAAATATTTTTTACCTTATTTCTTCAAAAACTTTTGAAATAAAGTTAAGAAATTTATATTTTTCAAATTTTTGAAAAATGTTCAGACTTACAATAATGTGTTCCTGTTTTTATGAATGTTTTAAAATAAATCTCGTACCGAATTGTTTTTGAAATTCAGAACATATTCAATTTTTCCCCAAAACTGTTTGTGTTTTCAAAATTGGTTTGGATTTTGAAAAAAATAAGTTTAAAAAATATTCCAAATTTGAAAAATATTCTTGTTTTAGTAAAATATTCAGAAATTTAAAATAATGTCCGCGTTTAAAATACATTTTATAAAATTGTTCTGGATGTTCAAAACATGTTCCATTTTCAAAAGTCAGTCACAACTTAAAAAATGTTTGTGTTTTCATAAAATGCTCATGTCTTCAGAAAATGATGTCGTTTAAAAAAATCATTTTTTTTCAAAATGGACGAATATGGAAAACATTATTCCTAATTTCAAAACATATTCACTTTTCCAAGAATATTCGGCAATTCATATTTTTAAGAAAATCTATCTTTTTATAAATCTGACGTTATAGTATTTTCTTAAATATTCGCGAGGGCCATTGGTTAGCAGTAGGTATTTGTTGCCATGGCCAGCAGCACGTGGTCGAGTCTTTAAGATCATGCGTTCGATCGTTCAACCCTTCATTTTTTCTGAATTATTACTCGTGCCTTGCAAACAAAGGTCATTTCGGTGCCTGCCACTAGCTGGTTCAGACGCGATTGGTTGTGCGTTCCACACACTATTTGACGCAACTAGCGTCATATACTAGCTCCACGCAGCTGCCCCAAGAAAAGCAAAAATATACGTATAGATTTAGTTTCAACCATTCCACACGTAGTTCCTCATTTTTTTGGCTTATCCCCAACTGGGCCTACCACACATTTCTTTTTCTGTCGCGCTCACAAGCAGCAAAAAATTAAGGGCGCGATGGGATTGAACATGAACCTTCCCTATTGTGTCAACGGAGAAAGCCAACTCAGCTAGCTTGCAGTTATGATAGGAATAGTCCCACCTTGGAATTTTATACTAAATCACACCGGTTTTTATATGTTGTTAAGTTGTCTGGAAATAAAAAGGTTGTGTGAGAATAAAGAAGTTGTCTCAACACTAGTAGAAAACAGGGCTATGGTCCAGGCCGGCTCAGCCCATTAGTCCCGGTTCAGTCTAGAACCGGGACTAATGTGAGCATTGGTCCCGGTTCGTGCGGCTAAGGCATTAGTCCCGGTTCACTCAGGCCCTTTAGTCCCGGTTTAATACATGAACCGGGACTAAGGGGTGCGATGACCTTTGGTCCCGGTTCGCGCCTTAAACCGGGACTAAAGATTAGACCTTTAGTCCCGGTTTGAGGCACGAACCGGGACTAATGAAAATGGGACCTTTAGTCCCGGTTCGTGCCACGAACCGGGACTAAAGGTCTCATTTTCAAACTCTACCCCCCTGTGGATCGCCTTTTCAGTTTAAAAAAAAAGAAAATAATGGAAATGTCAAAAAATAAAAGAAAATAAGTTTCTCATGTGATATGTGGTCTAGTTGTTGGGAAAATTTGCAAATGTGAATTTTGACTTTATTTGCCAAATCTCTATGAAATTTGTAAAAATGGGCATAACTTTTGCATACTAACTCGGATGAAAAAGTTTTTTATATGAAAAATCATCTACTCGAAAAGTTACATCCAAATTTAACCAGGGGTATCCCCGTTAAACATTTTCAAAATCCTCAAAAACCTAATAGAAAAAAAGTTACGGGGCTTTTAAGATCTAGAGTGGAAAAAATTGAAAAATATTCAAACAGTGGGCAAACTGTGGTCAAACAATGGTCAAACTAATTATTCTAGAATATTAGTGTTACTAAATAATTATTTTAGTTATTTCAATTTTGGTCAAATCTGGTCAAACTGTGGTCAAACTGTGGTCAAACAATGGTCAAACTAATTATTCAAGAAATATTAGTGTTACTAAATAATTATTGTTTTTTAAAACAATAGTTTCAAACTCAAATAGTGAAATGTGTCACTTCATGCTCAAGCAAAATTCCTGAAGGTTAATAGGATTGACATCTTACTATTGTCAGGAAAACAACAAGTGCAGACTTGGAGCGAGGGAGAATAGAACCTGGAAGTTAAGCGTGCTCAGGTTGGGGGAGTGGGAGGATGGGTGACCGTTCGGGAAGTTAGATGATTTGGAATGATGAGGGGTGATTAGAGGATAAATTGAGAAGTGATGAGGGGTGGTGATTACAGACTAGAGGTTAAAATAATTCAGAAGTTTGAAAATAAAAAAAAATTCAAAAAAAAAATTTCAAAATTTTTTTTCAAAAAAAAATCATAAAATTTTCCTTTAGTCCCGGTTGTTGTTACCAACCGGGACTAAAGGTGGAGCTCCACGTGGCCGTGCCCTTTAGTCCCGGTTCTGGATTGAACCAGGACTAAAGGGTCAGGGCATTAGTACCGACACTTTAGTCCCGGTTCAGGAACCGGGACTAAAGGCCCTTACGAACCGGGACTATAGACCCTTTTTCTACCAGTGCAAAAATCATGTGCAGAACGCGGTACTCCACAAATTATTGCCGGAGCTAACTTGTACGTGCCAATAAAAAACAATATGCTGGTTGGCTATAGCCTATAATTGAAAAAATTGTGGGCACATGCTAATACAAGAAAATATGCTGGTTTTTCTCTAATTAATAAAAAAAATGTGGGTACGTGAGCGCAAAATTAGCCGAAGAGAATAAACCCTGATAATAAAGGGACATTCATGCCTGCTTATGTGCTAATTATGCTAATCAAACAAAATTTATGTACTGCAATTAGTAATCCATCCAGTTACATCGTCGTAGGAGAGAGTGGTCAAAGCAACCGTGCCTTGAAGGTCGCTGCGTAGCAACCAAATAAGGACGCAACCACAACTCTGAGATGGAGGCGGACCTGGAGGAAAAAGAGGCACCAGTTGGGTGGTCGCCACCACGCCGACCAACCCTACTATTATCTAGATCTTGCGGGCCGACGATAGCAGGAAGGAGGATAAGCGACAATATAGATCGTGCGTTGTGTTCACATAGAGGATGTGGAACAATCTGTTTGGGGATGTGGGGAATGCTGATAAATTATTTTTCTCCCCGTTGCAACGCACGGACATATATATATATATATATATATATATATATATATATATATATATATATATATATAGGTAAAATAGATGGGGCACCTAGGTGCCCAGACACCTTGATTGTTTTGGAAACCATGGTATATTTAATTTGTTTCCTAACTATTCTTCATGCAAGACTTTTCATGCTTACATTTTATTTTTATTTTTTAAATATTAGACATGCAAGACTTGCCATATAATAAATTGTATTAATGTTGATTTGTTTTGAACTGTCGCGGGTGTCTAATACGTGTATTTTTGTTTCCTAATACGGGTATCTAATACCTACCACCAAAATTATATATATATATACACAGATACCTATATATATTTAATAATTTATTTTTGGAACTATTACATTTTGTTCGTATGTATGTTTCTAATATATATTCAATATATCATATGACTAATGTATGATACCCACGCTATAATATACCCTACGGCGATAAGAGTGAAACATACCTCCTATTTATTTACCCAATTTATCGTATACCCTAATGTCCAAATTGTACATATATACCTATTAGGTATATATTGGATATACCTATGGTATCTTATACCAAATGGATGTTCGTATGTCTGTTTCTAATGAATTAATTTCCAAGGTATATGGCATTTAAAAAAAATTAAGACCGGGTCATACCCATGGTCTCATATACCTAATATATTGTATACCTATTGTAAAAAAAACATTTCCACGGATGAGTACAACGTACCTTTTACTAATATATATATGAAAAATGTCTTCATACGCATTAATTTCTTATTTGTGTCTCTCCTATTTCTATTAATAGCCGTCAAATATGGAATGTTGCCATGCGTGGAATTCTCTTTCCTATTTGCTACTACTACATAATTATAGCCTTGCATGCTACTAATGGTTCATATTTATGGTAGTTATTCTGCCATAATTATTTCCAAATCAGTCAATTGTAATGTAATACATGAACATGCATCTAAATGCAATCGAGCGGTCGAAAGGCTAGGAGCCTGGGCACCTAGGTGTCCCAAACTGCGTGTGCGTGCGCGCGTGCGCGCTCTATATGATTTAATTTATGTAGCTCTTTGAAGTCCGACCTTTATTTTCGAATGTTCGACGATTCCTCAAAAAACAAGTGGTCAGAAACAATGTATATGACTATTTTAAATCATGCCTAGGTTTATAATTTTTGTAGCAGACTTACTTGCAAATTATATTTGCAACACCGACAATAGTTTGGTTGACGGAGGAGGTGACTATAGGCGAGGCGCTAGCCGATGACACCTAATCGACGCGGCCGAGCACTAATGCTGACTATCTCCTCCCATTATTGACGGTCGCCGCCCACATCGTTTCACCGACAAAAGGTTGAACTACCACCGTCGACGATGTCAGGAAGGAGAATAAGCGACAATATAGATGACGCGTTGTGTTCACATAGAGGACGTGGAAGAGTGTGTGCGGGGATGTGGGGAATGCTGAGATATTATTTTTCTCCCGTTGCAACGCACGGGCATATTTCCTAGTAAAATTAATATAAAATAAACCGTAACTCGGATGGAAAAACTTTGTACATGAAAGTTGCTCAAAACGACGAGACGAATCCGGATACGCAGCCCGTTCGTCCGCCACGCATCCCTAGTGTCGGGGATATACCCCGCGGCGTAAACCGGCCGGAACTTTAACCCGTCCGGACTTGGCGGTTTACTTGAGACCCGGCTGAAACTTGACGATTCACTGGTGACCCGTTTCGACCTGGCAGTTTATAATTCATTGGTAATCCGGCAGGCGGGTCAGAGGAGCGAGAAGACCCAGTGGCCCAACGGGCGGTTCATGAAGGCCGGTTCATACTATGATGGGCCGGTTTAAGGAGAAAGGCATGACAAATATTTACCTTACAAGGAGTTAAGACCAGGACTTGTATCCGGTTTATATTAGAGATAGACTAGTCCTAATCCTAATAGGACTCCACATGTAACCCGCCCCTTCAACATATATAAGGAGGGGCAGGGCTCCCAAAAGGGGAGAGGCTAGAGGCAAGAAACAATCTTAGGGCTAGACACAAAGAGGAAAGCCGGTTTACGGCGACTCCCTCGTGATGATAATGAGACCTAGCCTCAAACAGCATGTAGGGTTGTTACCGGATGATGTTTCCCGGAGCCCGAAGCTGTCTAAATCCCTGTCTTGTGTTGCGTCTCTCGATTCCGCTCAACCCCTCTCAAGCTACCACATAGATGCGTTGGCCTCGCGACTAAGTCCTGACACTAAGGACATCTGCCGTGACAAAACCACGAAAGTTGGCGCCCACCATGGGGCTTGCGCATGATGGTGTTGAGTTCTTGGAGGGATCTCTCCCAGGGATCAAGAAATTTTGCATTTTTTCCGGATGAGCCGGTTTGAAGGGATTTGTATCAACTTCAAGTTCATCAGTCCAGATTTAAGATCGGTAAAGATTGAAGGTTCAAGAAATTTAGGGTTACAACTGGTCCGTCGCTGCTGTCGGGCAATCTGCCGAAACAAACGGCGATAGAATTTTAATCTTCATGTCACTGTGCAATCGGGTGGATGCGGTCAGTTTTTCTCGGCGGGCTGTGCGCAACATCTAGCAATCCATCAAGCTGTCAAATCACCACGTCGATGAGACCGTCAACTTCCGTTGGAGTCTGATTGAGCACAGTACAAGTTACGGAGCATCAACTCGTAGCTACTGGTGCTATTTCTTTCAACGTTACAACGATCCGAAGTCTGATCGATGTTTGGAGTACCGCCTGCAAGAGGCCGAGACTGACAGGAGTCCTGTATAAGTCACCGAGACCGACAAGTTCTTGCTGCCGACTCAACTCGTACACAGCGGTAGAGATTGATTCTTGTGCGGCCAGTCTTGGAGAATTACGAGGAGATCAACCAGTATTGCTACATAGTACATGCACGTGAAGCCAGTCGGCATGAGGCCAGATTTGCAAAAAAAAAGAGTCAACAGGGGAGAGGAGGTCATGGACTCGAACTTCTGTAGCCGTGTCCCATCTCGCCATCACCTTGCCTTGCCTCCAAACTGCCGCAGGCAACCGCGGCCAGCGCGCCGCCGACACCACAACTAGTCATCGCCTCAATCTATCATTTCTACTGCGACCGCCGCATCAGATCGCCACCGTCACGTCTACGGCCTCGCCTGAGCCGCCTTGTTCCACTGCTATGACCCGCCGCCTTGGGGCCCCTCAGTGTTAAGATGTCAAGCCGCCGCCGACGAGCTGCCGGTTGTTTCTTCCGCTGTACCTTGAGCTTTCACCTCTGCTGCTGTGGCCGGGGCTCCGCGTCAAGCCGCCGTCGCTTAATTCGCCTTTGCTGACTGCCGTGGTCGCCTCCGCTCCTGTGCCTCTGAGCCGCCCCACGCTAAGTCGCTGGACTTTGCCGTGTCTCATCACCTCGCTTCTGCCACAAACCGCCGGGTCCCTCCGCCGGGTCACCGCGCCCCGCCTTGGCCGCCCAGCCAGTTCCGCCTGGCGCGATGCGGGCCGCCTTGTCCTACCGGAGCCTCTACTGAGTCGCCGCCCGTTTTCTGCTGCACCTCCGCTGGATACTGCATGGCCATGGCTCTGCTCTCCGATTTTTCTTCTAGGAGCGCCTCGCCTATTATGAGCACAATCAACTGTTGAACACACGAATTTTGCATAGGTGCATAAGGGAAAGCAGCAGAAGCACTGGCTCTGGCGGGTGTCGCAATAAAGTAAAATGAGCTGATTTTCAAAAGAGATGCAAGAAAAAGGGGCGTCGTACAAGTAGCCTGCTTGTGGAAACACAATTGATGGTGTTGTTTGACAAAACAAAGTTCAGATGCAGTCAAGCAATGAGAAATCAGATGCTATAGCAAGTAGCAAAAGTCAACACTTGGATCTGTCCATGCTCTTCGCGGGAATATGACTGGCTTATGGAGCTGGCTAGTTCAAAGAAAATTTTCTCGGAACATATCAGGTGATATCCATCTAAGTCTATTTTATTAAACATATTATTTTCATCAAAGAACAATTACTTTGGTATGTATATTTTAATGTGTACCAAAGGTGGTGCCGTGTTGTGCCTATGAAGTGTACGTCAGCACCATCACGCACCTGCGTCTACGCCCGCTTACTGATGGAACAAGTGTGCGCAAGTCGTCGCCTGTGCAGCTTAATCTACATCAACCCGTCGGAGCCGCGTTGAGTCGCCCTTGCCGTTTTGAGCCGCCGGGGTTATATTAAGTCGCCGGTCTGCCTGAGCCGCCGGAGCTATATTGAGCCGCTGGTCTGCCTGAGCCACCTCTGTCGCGATAAACGGATCATCCGTCGCCCAAACAAATCAGGTGATATCCATCCAAATTTGATTTATTAGCACATATTGTTTTGGTCAAAGAACAAGTTTATCTTTGCCTTGGTGTGCAATATTGTTTATGCAGGGCAATTATTTATGACAAAAAATGATATTATACCTCGGAGGTGGAGGCACGCCAACATCTTTTGGCACGGGTGGTCGTCGTTACTCAACGAACTCCCATGCCGGTTTACAACGCCGTGGCCGTCTCTCACGGCCGCACCGGTTCGCGACGACACAGACAACTCGCCCGTCCACCCTCGCGGCCGGTTCACGCGTCCGCGCCGGTCTACAACATGGAGGACAATTTGCTCATCCGCGCCGGTTTACAACACCGGCCGGCTCATCTGCTTAGCTCCCGCGGCCGACTTACCTGCGGGTAATTTCAGCTTCACCCGGTGATCGTCAACTCCGCGGTGATAATCTCTGACCTGACGCATCAGGTGAAATCCATCCGGTATATATATATATATATTATATTACTTTCTTTTTAAAAAAAGAGGAGCCATTACTTTGTCTTGCAAGTTCTTCAATGTAGGACAAATTAAATCACAAAGCTTTGAAGCTCTCAATATCCGGTTTAACATCCGGTTCAAGAAGAATTTATCTCTTGCAAAAAGTTAAAAATTGCCAAGAGGACCTGCTGCCATGATGCGCGGTTCAAACATGGGTATCCCGCCTTACTGGCCTGACATATTATTGATCACATGGGGGCTTCTGCTTCATAAAGCGGGGTCTCTGGTCTTTTACATCATGTGTGGTTACACGAAGTTGTTCTAAAGCGGCCTCCGGTTTACCCCTTGAGTTTGCTTTTTAAAAGCATTGTGTTATATCACTTGGAGGATTGGTCGTGTCCGAACCAATACCATACCTCTTGATAGGAGAAAGCCACCAGATCACTTGGGGACTTGGTCACGTCTGAACCACTCATGCCTCTTGATCGGCCTAAGGCCACAGAATCACTTGGGGGTTTTGGTCGAACCCGAACCATTACCATGCCACTTGGTCGGCATAAATGCCACGGTTTTATTTGGGGACCTGGTTGACTAGAACCATAGTTACACCTAACGGGAGCTTGGTCGTGTTCGGCCATGGTAACGCCATTTCATCAGCTCAAATAAACCTTTTTTGCAAACGGTTTTGTCATTGCACTTGATTTACACTTTTCTTTGAAGGGTTTTTTGCTTTTTATTGCGTTTTTTAAACTGACAAAGTTTTTTAACCAATCAATTTACGGAACACAGTTCACGTCAATCCGGAGACTATTTGCTCGGTTTGATCCTTGTTGTTAACATCCTCTTATGGAGTAACACGGTGTTTATCACAACCCGACACGGTTTTATTATAAACCGGCACAATATAGAAGGAGTTATCAGTACTCAAGATTTGGGTTATCACCCTTACTACAAAAAATTGGTAAAACCAACGATGTGATTCAATGTCACAGGTATGATATATTTCATATTTGATTATTCTAAATGCAGCCTTGGTTATAAACCCAGGTTATATGTTGGGCATTATGACCCTTCCGGTGGTGAACCGCCAGGACACTTTAAACTTGTTGTATGCAGAAACAGGTTGAATAAAGCATGATTATAAATCACCGGTGTTTATTAAACCGGTAGTATGATCCGGTGTTTATTAAACCGGCCTGGCTTTGGACTATAAGTCGCCAGTATATATTTGGATTGCGCCATTGGAATCATGCGCTTATAAATCATCGGGTTATATTATTCAAATAGCCAAACTTGGCTGAAATTTCATTATGATATTGAATGAATAAGGTTTTCATAACGGATTATATTATCTTGAATAGCCAACATGGCTGGATTTTTAAGGTTTTCAAAGTCGCTATAGCGCAATGTCTATTATTTTATCAAAGGATATGATTTATTCTACAATGGAAGAAATAGTCCCGAGTCGCTGCAGGCTTACAACCCGGCACTTGGGGGCTACATTATTCAAATCGAGATTACATGCAAGTCTCATGTCGCTGCAAGCATGCATCATGACACTTGGGGGCTAATGCAAAGTCATTTTTACTAGTCTTATCGAAGACCCGGCTCATCATATTATAATGAGCCGGCCCTTGGGGGCTACCAATTGTTCCTGTCAACAATTCAAGGTACACAAGTTTTCGTCCATAATATTGAAGGATTCATTGCTCAATTGGTAAAGCACAAAACTCTTAACCTTGTGGACGTGGGTTCAAACCCTACGATGGAAGCTACATTATAAGATGTTATTTTCATTGAAGTATATATCAAGTCCCGGTTCAGTATTATCTTACTAAGCCGGCCCTTGGGGGATACACTGATTGAAGTTTTTATAAGGCAATTACAAGTCCCAGGTTGCTGCAAGCATGACAACCCGGCACTTGGGGGCTACATATATGGAGTCTTCAGTTTTCACTAGTGACTGAGATGAGCAACATGGATTTCTTCAAAGTGGCAGTAATTATATGGAAGCAAGTCTCAAATCATCACTTTGTTCTGTTCAAAGCTTGGGGGCTACAGGTAATATGGATATAAGGGGGAAATATCTTCTAAATTTCAGTTTTGAGCTAACCAGATTGACCTGGTGTCTGCAACAATCATGAACCGGCGTTGGCAACAATCATGAACCGGCGTTGGAAACAATCATGACCCGAAATTATCAGTTTTTATAACCCAACAATTTTGGTAATATTAAACTGGCAAGTTTTAGATCTTCAGACCGGCTGAATATCAGATGAGTATTTCAAGACCTATATTTCTTAAACTGGCGCTTTGGAAGCCGACTCAAGTGGATTATTCTTCACAATATTTTCCTATGAGAAACCAACGTCAGCAATTTGAGTATGAGGCTGGTTATTGATCCGGATTTTCTAGAAGGAGGAAATGACAAGGATTTAAGGATGATCAGGTGCCGGTCTACGAGAATTCTTAATCCGGAGCACAACCTGTCAAGTTGGTTCTTGTGTTTATTTTGCAGCATAAGTTTACCATGGATAAATCCAAGCTAAACTTGGGGGCTAATGTCGGGGATATACCCCGCGGCGTAAACCGGCCGGAACTTTAACCCGACCGGACTTGGCGGTTTACTTGAGACCCGGCTGAAACTTGATGATTCACTGGTGAGCCGTTTGGACCTGGCGGTTTATGATTCATTGGTAATCCGGCAGGCGGGTCAGAGGATCGACAAGACTCGGTGGCCCAACGGGCGGTTCATGAAGGCCGGTTCATACTATGGTGGGCCGGTTTAAGGAGAAAGGCATGACGAATATTTACCTTACAAGGAGTTAAGACCAGGACTTGTATCCGGTTTATATTAGAGATAGACTAGTCCTAATCCTAATAGGACTCCACATGTAACCCGCCCCTTCAACATATATAAGGAGGGGCAGGGCTCCCAAAAGGGGAGAGGCTACATGCAAGAAACAATCTTAGGGCTAGACACAAAGAGGAAAGCCGGTTTACGGTGACTCCCTCGTGATGATAATGAGACCTAGCCTCAAACAGCATGTAGGGTTGTTACCGGATGATGTTTCCCGGGGCCCGAAGCTGTCTAAATCCCTGTCTTGTGTTGCGTCTCTCGATTCCGCTCAACCCCTCTCAAGCTACCACATAGATGCTTTGGCCTCGCGACTAAGTCCTGACACTAAGGACATCTGCCGTGACAAAACCACGACACCTAGCATAGCAAACACGCAAATTTCCCCCTCCAATTCATCTGTCCGAAAATGCAAAACCCCGGGGATATTTTACCGGATGTTTCCCCCCTTTGCCGGTACCACCTCATACCGCG
Source organism: Triticum urartu (assembly GCF_003073215.2). Lineage (NCBI taxonomy): Eukaryota > Viridiplantae > Streptophyta > Magnoliopsida > Poales > Poaceae > Triticum > Triticum urartu. Next base: position 75,642,090 of record NC_053028.1, on the reverse strand, counting down.
TTAGGGCACCCCTAGTACAGCGTATTGTCATGTTATGCCTTGTGATGCTTTGATTGCACTATTATTTATTGTGTTCTCCCCCGTTACTTCTTTCCGATAGACCCCGAGACTGCTGCCGGTACCCCTGTTGTCGACTACGGTGATGACGACCCTTCTTGCCAGAGCAACCAGGCAAGCCCCCCCCCCCTTGATCACCAGATATTGCCTACTCTTCTTTCTACTGCTTGCATTAGAGTAGTGTAGCATGTTACTGCTTTCCGTTAATCCTATTCTAATGCATAGCCTGTCATTGTTGCTACAACTGTTGATACCTTACCTGCAATCCTAAATACTTAGTATAGGATGCTAGATTATCATCAGTGGCCCTACATTCTTGTCAGTCTGCCATGCTATACTATCGGGTCGTGATCACGTCGGGTGTTGATCACGGGTAAATACATACATATATACATACTATTTAGGTGGTGACTAAAGTCGGGTCGGCTCGTTGAGTACCGGCAAGTGATTCTGATGTGGGGGATGAAGGGGCAGGTGGCTCCATCCAGGTAGTGGTGGGCCTGAGTTCCCGACGGCCCCGACTGTTACTTTGAGGCGGAGCGACAGGGCAGGTTGAGACCACCTAGGAGAGAGGTGGGCCTGGCCCTGGTCGGCGTTCGTGGATACTTCAATTAACACGCTTAACGAGATCTTGATATTTGATCTGAGTCTGTCTACTGGCCTATACACACTAACCAACTACGCGAGGAAATTTATGGGCACTCGACGTCGTGGTATCAGCCGAAGCCTTCGTGACGTCAGCGATTGAGTGGCGCGCGCCGGGTTGGACTGGAACGCCTGCTCTTGTATAAGGGAGGCTAGGTCTGCTCGCTGGCCGCATTCGCAACGTGCAGGTGTGCAATGGGCGATGGGCCCAGACCCCTGCACCATAGGATTTAGACCGGCGTGCTGACCTCTCTGTTGTGCCTAGGTTGGGTTGCGACGTGTTGATCTTCCGAGGCCGGGCATGACCCAGGAAAGTGTGTCCGGACAAAGGGGATTGAGCGTGTTGGGAAATGTGGTGCACCCCTGTAGGGAAGTTAATCTATTCGAATATCCGTGATCTTCGGTAACAGGACGACTTGGAGTTGTACCTTGACCTTATGACAACTAGAACTGGATACTTAATAAAACACACCCTTCCAAGTGCCAGATACAACCCGGTGGTCGCTCTCTAACAGGGCAACGAGGAGAGGATCGCCGGGTAGGATTATGCTACACGATGCTACTTGGTGAACTTACCTTCTGCTCTCTTCTACATGCTGCAAGATGGAGGTGGCCAGAAGCGTAGTCTTCGATAAGGACTAGCTATCCCCCTCTTATTCCGGCATTCTACAGTTCAGTCCACATATGATACCCTCTTTCCATTTGATACCAATGCATACATATGTAGTGTAGCTCCTTACTTGCGAGTACTTTGGATGAGTACTCACGGTTGGTTTGCTCCCTCCTTTCCCCCTTTCTATACCCGATTGCTGCGACCAGACGATGGAGCCCAGGAGCCAGACGCCACTGTCGATGACGACTACTACTAATCGAGAGGTGCCTACTACTACGTGCAGCCCGCTGACGACGGCCAGGAGTAGTTTAGGAGGATCCCAGGCAGGAGGCCTGCGCCTCTTTCGATCTGTATCCTAGTTTGTGCTAGCCTTCTTAAGGCAAACTTGTTTAACGTATGTCTGTACTTAGATATTGTTGCTTCCGCTGACTCGTCTATGATCGAGCTCTTGTATTCGAGCCCTCGAGGCCCCTGGCTTGTAATATGATGCTTGTATGACTTATTTTATTTGTAGAGTTGCGTTGTGATATCTTCCCGTGAGTCCCTGATCTTGATCGTACACGTTTGCGTGTATGATTAGTGTACGGTCAAATCGGGGGCGTCACAATAGATCTTGATGCCCAATATATAAGCAGCTTCACTGAGGTCTTTCATTGAAAAACTCTTATTCAAGTATCCTTTTATGCTATCCAGAAATTCTATATCATTTCCAATCAACAATATGTCATCCATATATAATATTAGAAATGCTATAGAGCTCCCACTCACTTTCTTGTAAATACAGGCTTCTCCAAAAGTCTGTATAAAACCATATGCTTTGATCACACTATCAAAATGTTTATTCCAACTCCGAGAGGCTTGCACCAGTCCATAAATGGATCGCTGGAGCTTGCACACTTTGTTAGTACCCTTTGGATCGATAAAACCTTCAGGTTGCATCATATACAACTCTTCTTCCAGAAATCCATTCAGGAATGCAGTCTTTACATTCATTTGCCAAATTTCATAATCGTAAAATGCGGCAATTGCTAACATGATTCGGACGGACTTAAGCATCGCTACGGGTGAGAAGGTCTCATCGTAGTCAACTCCTTGAACTTGTCGAAAACCTTTCGCAACAAGTCTAGCTTTGTAGACAGTAACATTACCGTCAGCGTCAATCTTCATCTTGAAGATCCATTCATTCTCGATGGCTTGCCAATCATCAGGCAAGTCAACCAAAGTCCACACTTTGTTCTCATACATGGATCCAATCTCAGATTTCATGGCCTCAAGCCATTTTGCGGAATCTGGGCTCATCATCGCTGCCTCATAGTTCGTAGGTTCGTCATGGTCAAGTAACATGACCTCCAGAATAGGATTACCGTACCACTCTGGTGCGGATCTTGCTCTGGTTGACCTACGAGGTTCGGTAGTAACTTGATCTGAAGTTTCATGATCATCATCATTGGCTTCCTTACTAATTGGTGTAGGTGTCACAGGAACCGGTTTCTGTGATGAACTATTTTGCAATAAGGGAGCAGGTACAGTTACCTCATCAAGTTCTACTTTCCTCCCACTCACTTATTTCGAGAGAAACTCCTTCTCTAGAAAGGATCCATTCTTAGCAACGAATGTCTTGCCTTCGGATCTGTGATAGAAGGTGTGCCCAACAGTTTCCTTTGGGTATCCTATGAAGACACATTTCTCCGATTTGGGTTCGAGCTTATCAGGTTGAAACTTTTTCATATAAGCATCGCACCCCCAAACTTTAAGAAACGACAACTTTGGTTTCTTGCCAAACCACAGTTCATAAGGCGTCGTCTCAACGGATTTCGATGGTGCCCTATTTAACGTGAATGCAGCCGTCTCTAAAGCATAACCCCAAAATGATAGCGGTAAATCAGTAAGAGGCATCATAGATCGCACCATATCTAGTAAAGTACGATTATGACATTCAGACACACCATTACGCTGTGGTGTTCCAGGTGGCGTGAGTTGCGAAACTATTCCGCATTGTTTCAAATGTAGGCCAAACTCGTAACTCAAATATTCTTCTCCACGATCAGATCGTAGAAACTTTATTTTCTTGTTACGATGATTTTCCACTTCACTCTGAAATTCATTAAACTTTTCAAATGTTTCAAACTTATGTTTCATTAAGTAGATATACCCATATTTGCTCAAATCATCTATGAAGGTGAGAAAATAACGATACCCGCCGCGAGCTTCAATATTCATCGGACCATATACATCAGTATGTATGATTTCCAATAAATCCGATCCTCGCTCCATTGTTCCGGAGAACGGCATTTTAGTCATCTTGCCCATGAGGCATGGTTCGCAAGTACCAAGTGATTCATAATCAAGTGATTCCAGAAGTCCACCACTATGTAGTTTCTTCATGCGCTTTACACCAATATGACCCAAACGGCAGTGCCACAAATAAGTTGCACTATCATTATCAACTCTGCATCTTTTGGCTTCAATATTATGAATATGTGTATCACTACTATCGAGATTCAACACAAATAGACCACTCTTCAAGGGTGCATGACCATAAAAGATATTACTCATATAAATAGAACAACCATTATTCTCAGATTTAAATGAATAACCTTCTCGCATCAAACGAGATCCAGATATAATGTTCATGCTTAACCCTGGCGCCAAATAACAATTATTTAGGTCTAAAACTAATCCCGAAGGTATATGTAGAGGTAGCGTGCCGACGGCGATCACATCGACTTTGGAACCATTTCCCACGCGTATTGTCACCTCGTCCTTAGTCAGTCTTCGCTTGATCCGTAGTCCCTGTTTCGAGTTGCAAATATTAGCAACAGAACCAATATCAAATACCCATGTGCTACTGCGAGCTCTAGTAAGGTACACATCAATAACATGTATATCACATATACCTTTGTTCACCTTTCCATCCTTCTTATCCGCCAAATACTTGGGGCAGTTCCGCTTCGAGTGACCAGTCTGTTTGCAGTAGAAGCACTCAGTCTCAGGCTTAGGTCTAGACTTGGGTTTCTTCTCCTGAGCAGCAACTTGTTTGCCGTTCTTCTTGAAGTTCCCCTTCTTCTTCCCTTTACCTTTTTCTTGAAACTGGTGGTCTTGTTGACCATCAACATTTGATGCTCCTTCTTGATTTCTACCTCCCCTGCCTTCAGCATTGCGAAGAGCTCGGGAATTGTCTTATTCATCCCTTGCATATTATAGTTCATCACGAAGCTCTTGTAGCTTGGTGGCAGTGATTGAAGAACTCTGTCAATGACACTATCAACAGGAAGATTAACTCCTAGTTGAGTCAAGTGGTTATGATACCCAGACATTTTGAGTATATGTTCACTGACAGAACTATTCTCCTTCATCTTGCAGCCGTAGAACTTATTGGAGACTTCATATCTCTCAATCCGGGCATTTGCTTGAAATATTAACTTCAACTCCTGGAACATCTCATATGCTACATGACGTTCAAAACGACGTTGAAGTTCCGGTTCTAAGCCGTAAAGCATGGCACACTGAACTATCGAGTAGTCATCAACTTTACTCTACCAGACGTTCTTAACGTCATCAGCAGCAGGCCTTGCACCCAGCGGTGCTTCCAGGACGTAATTCTTCTGTGCAGCAATGAGGATAATCCTCAAGTTACGGACCCAGTCCGTGTAATTGCCACCATCATCTTTCTACATTGCTTTCTCAAGGAACGCATTAAAATTCAACGGAACAACAGCACGAGCCATCTATCTACAGTAACATGGACAAGAAAAATACTATTAGTAACTAAGTCCATGATAAATTTAAGTTCAATTAATCATATTACTTAAGAACTCCCACTTAGATATATATCCCTCTAATCATCTAAGTGATCACGTGATCCATATCAACTAAACCATAACCGATCATCACGTGAAATGGAGTAGTTTTCAATGGTGAACATCACCATGTTGATCATATCTACAATATGATTCACGCTCAACCTTTCGGTCTCAGTGTTCCGATGCCATATCTGCATATGATAGGCTCGTCAAGTTTAACCCGAGTATTCTGCGTGTGCAAAATTGTCTTACACCCGTTGTAGATGAACGTTGAGCTTATCACACCCGATCATCACGTGGTGTCTCGGCACGGTGAACTTTGGCAACGGTGCATACTCAGGGAGAACACTTTTACCTTGAAATTTAGTGAGAGATCATCTTATAATGCTACCGTCAAACAAAGCAGAATAAGATGCATAAAGGATAAACATCACATTGCAATCAATATAAGTGATATGATATGGCCATCATCATCTTGTCACTTTGATCTCCATCTCCAAAGCACCGTTATGATCACCATCGTCACCGGCGCGACACCTTGATCTCCATCGTAGCATCGTTGTCGTCTCGCCATCTATTGCTTCTACGACTATCGCTATCGCTTATTGATAAAGTAAAGCAATTACAGGGCGATTACATTGCATACAATAAAGAGACAACCATATGGCTCCTGCCAGTTGTCGATAACTCCGTTACAAAACATGACCATCTCATACAATAAATATAGCATCATGTCTTGACCATATCACATCACAATCATGCCATGCAAAAACAAGTTAGACGTTCTCTACTTTGTTGTTGCAAGTTTTACGTGGCTGCTACGGGCTGAGCAAGAACCGTCCTTACCTACGCATGAAAACCACAACGATAGTTCGTCAAGTTAGTGTTGTTTTAACCTTCGCAAGGACCGGGCGTAGCCACACTCGGTTCAACTAAAGTTGGAGAAACTGACACCCGCTAGCCACCTATGTGCAAAGCACGTCGGTAGAACAAGTCTCGCGTAAGCGTACGCGTAATGTCGGTCCGGGCCACTTCATCCAACAATACCGCTGAACCAAAGTATGACATGCTGGTAAACAGTATGACTTGTATCGCCCACAGCTCACTTGTGTTCTACTCGTGCATATAACATCTACGCAATAACCTGGCTCGGATGCCATTGTTGGGGAACGTAGTAATTTCAAAATTTTCCTACGCACACGCAAGATCATGGTGATGCATATCAACGAGAGGGGAGAGTGTCATCCACGTACCCTTGTAGACCGTTAAGCGGAAGCGTTATGACAACACGGTTGATGTAGTCGTACGTCTTCACAATCAGCCGATCCTCAGTACCGAACGTACGACACCTCCGCATTCAGCACACGTTCAGCTCGGTGACGTCCCACGAACTCACGATCCAGTAGAGCCCGGGGAAGATTTTCGTTAGCACGACGGTGTGGTGACGATGTTGATGAAGCTACTGTCGCAGGGCTTCGCCTAAGCACCGCTACAGTATGAGTGAGGTGGATTATGGTGGAGGGGGGGGGCACCGTGATAACCCACAAGTATAGGGGATCGCAACCATTTTCAAGGGTAGAGTATTCAACCCAAATTTATTGATTCGACACAAGGGGAGCCAAAGAATATTCTCAAGTATTAGCAGCTGAGTTGTCAATTCAACCACACCTGGAAACTTAATATCTGCAGCAAAGTGTTTAGTAGCAAGGTAATATGATAGTAGTGGTAACGATAGCAAAAGGTAATAATAGCAAAAGTAGTGTTTTTGGTATTTTGTAGTGATGATAGCAATAGCAACGGAAATGTAAATAAGCGAAGAACAATATATGGAAAGCTTGTAGGCAATGGATCGGTGATAGAGAATTATGCTGGATGCGGTTCATCATGTAACAGTCATAACCTAGGGTGACACAGAACTAGCTCCAGTTCATCAATGTAATGTAGGCATGTATTCCGAATATAGTCATATGTGCTTACGGAAAAGAACTTGCATGGCATCTTTTGTCCTACCCTCCCGTGGCAGCGGGGTCCTAGCGGAAACTAAGGGATATTAAGGCATCCTTTTAATAGAGTACCGGACCAAAGCATTAACATCTAGTGAATACATGAACTCCTCAAACTACGGTCATCACCGGTAAGTATCCCGATTAATGTCACTTCAGGGTTAACGGATCATAACACATAATAGGTGACTATAGACTTGCAAAATAGGATCAAGAACTCTCATATATTGATGAAAAAATAATAGGTTCAGATCTGAAATGATGGCACTCGAGCCCTAGTGACAAGCATTAAGCATAGCAAAGTCATAGCAACATCAATCTCAGAACATAGTGGATACTAGGGATCAAACCCTAACAAAACTAACTCGATTACATGATAAATCTCATCCAACCCATCACCGTCCAGCAAGCCTACGATGGAATTACTCACGCACAACGGTGAGCATCATGAAATTGGTGATGGAGGAAGGTTGATGATGACGATGGCGACGGATTCCCCTCTCCGGAGCCCTGAACGGACTCCAGATCAGCCCTCCCGAGAGGTTTTAGGGCTTGGCGGCGGCTCCGTATCATAAAACGCGATGAATCCTTCTCTCTGATTTTTTCTCTCCAAAACCAAATATATAGAGTTGGAGTCGAGGTCGGAGGAGCTCCAAGGGGCCCACGAGGTAGGGGGCGCGCCCTGGGGGGCAGGCGCGCCCCCACCCTTGTGTCTAGGGTGTGGGCCCCCTGGTCTTCATCTTTTGCAAGGATTTATTATTATTTCCAAATAGATATTTCGTGAAGTTTCAGGTCATTCCGAGAACTTTTGTTTCTGCACATAAATAACACCATGGCAATTCTGCTGAAAACAACGACAGTCCGGGCTAGTTCCATTCAAATCATGCAAGTTAGAGTCCAAAACAATGGCAAAAGTGTTTGGAAAAGTAGATACGACGGAGACCTATCACACCGCACACGGCTGGATCTCCAAGTTTCTTTGGTATTCCACCCTTAAAAGTATAATTAGCAAGCATGGTGGAAATTTCAGCTTCCGGTATCTTTCTTTTAGTAGTAACAATTTCTTTCATGTACTTAGCATAAGGATTCATTTTAAGCATATCAGTTAACCGCATACGCAAAAAGATAGGTCTAATCATTTCAGCAAAGCGCTCAAAATCCTCATCATACTTTTTCTTGGATGGTTTGGGAGGAAAAGGCATGGGTTTCTAAACCCATGGTTCTCTTTCTTTACCATGTTTCCTAGCAACAAAGTCTTTCCTATCATAACGTTGATTCTTTGATTGTGGGTTATCAAGATCAACAGCAGGTTCAATTTCTATATCATTATCATTGCTATTTTGAGCATCATCATGAACATTATCATTAACATTATCACTAGTTTCAGGTTCATTACCAGATTGTGTTTCAGCATCAGAAATAGAAATATCATTTGTATTCTCGGGTGTTTCAGTAATAGGTTCACTAGAAGCATGCAGAGTCCTATCATTTTTCTTTTTCTTCCTTTTAGAAGGACTAGGTGCACCTATATTATTTCTCTGAGAATCTTTCTCAATTATCTTAGGGTGGCCTTCAGGATACAAAGGTTCCTGAGTCATTCTACCAGTTCTAGTAGCCACTCTAACAACATAATCATTATTCTTACTATTCAATTCATTGAGCAAATCATTTTGAGCCTTAAGTACCTGTTCTACTTGAGTGGTAACCATAGAAGCATGTTTACTAATAACTTTAAGTTCACCTTTGACATTAGCCATATAATCACCCAAGTGTTCAAGCATATTTGAATTGTATTTCAATTGTCTACCAAAATAAGCATTAAAATCTTCTTGCTTAACCATAAATTTATCAAACTCATCTAAGCATGGGCTAGCAAACTTAGTAAATGGGATTTCCGCTTTACCATATCTATAGAGAGAATTTACCTTTACTACCTGTGTCGGGTTATCAAGACCATGAATTCCTTCAATAGGTAATGGAAAGATCATATGTTTCTTCAACAGGCGGTAAATTAAGACCGTGTATTTCTTCAATAGGAGGTAAATTCTTAACATCTTCAGCTTTAATACCTTTTTCTTTCATAGATTTCTTTGCCTCTTGCATATCTTCAGGACTGAGAAATAGAACACCTCTCTTCTTCGGAGTTGGTTTAGGAATAGGCTCAGGAGCTGGCTCAGGAAGCGTCCAATTATTTTCATTTGTCAACAAATTATTCAATAGAATTTCAGCTTCATCCGGTGTTCTCTCCCTGAAAACAGAACCAGCACAACTATACAGTTAATCTCTGGAAGCATCGGTTAGTCCATTATAAAAGATATCAAGTATTTCATTTTTCTTAAGAGGATGATCAGGCAAAGCATTAAGTAATTGGAGAATCCTCCCCCAAGCTTGTGGGAGACTCTCTTCTTCAATTTGCACAAAATTATATATATATATATCCCTCAAAGCAGCTTATTTCTTATGAGCAGGGAAATATTTAGCAGAGAAGTAATAAATCATATCCTGGGGACTACGCACACAACCAAGATCAAGATAATTAAACCATATCTTAGCCTCACCCTTTAATGAGAACGGAAATATTTTAAGGATATAAAAGTAACGAGTTCTCTCATCATTAGCGAACAGGGTGGCTATATCATTTAATTTAGTAAGATGTGCCACAACAGTTTCAGATTCATAACCATGAAAAGGATCAGATTCAACCAAAGTAATTATATCAGGATCAACAGAGAATTCATAATCCTTATCAGTAACACAGATAGGTGAAGTAGCAAAAGCAGGGTCAGGTTTCATTCTAGCATTAAGAGATTGCTGCTTCCATTTAGCTAATAACCTCTTGAGCTCGTATCTATCTTCGCAAGCTAAAATAGCTAGAGCAGCTCCTTTTTCAAAAACATAACCCTCAGGAATAATAGGTGATTCATATTGATTAGGGGGAGAGTCTTCATCATCACTTTCATCAATATTATCAGTTTCAATAATTTCATTCACTCTAACCCTAGCAAGTTGTTCATCAAGAAATTCACCAAGTGGCACAGTAGTATCAAGCATAGAAGTAGTTTCATCATAAGTGTCATGCATAGCAGAAGTGGCATCATCAATAAAATGCGACATATCAGAATTAATAACAGAAGCAGGTTTAGGTGTCACAAGCTTACTCAAAACAGAAGGTGAATCAAGTGTAGAGCTAGATGGCAGTTCCTTACCTCCCCTCGTAGTTGAGGGATAAATCTTGGTTTTTGGATCTCTCAAGTTCTTCATAATGATAAGCAGATATAAATCCCAAGTGACTCAAAGAATAGAGCTATGCTCCCCGGCAACGGCGCCAGAAAATAGTCTTGATAACCCACAAGTATAGGAGATCGCAACAGTTTTCGAGGGTAGAGTATTCAACCCAAATTTATTGATTCAACACAAGGGGAGCCAAAGAATATTCTCAAGTATTAGCAGCTGAGTTGTCAATTCAACCACACCTGGAAACTTAATATCTGCAGCAAAGTGTTTAGTAGCAAGGTAATATGATAGTAGTGGTAACGGTAGCAAAAGGTAATGATAGCAAAAGTAGTGTTTTTGGTATTTTGTAGTGATGATAGCAATAGCAACGGAAAAGTAAATAAGCGAAGAACAATATATGGAAAGCTCGTAGGCAATGGATCGGTGATAGAAAATTATGTCGGATGCGGTTCATCATGTAATAGTCATAACCTAGGGTGACATAGAACTAACTCCAATTCATCAATGTAATGTAGGCATGTATTCCGAATATAATCATACGTGCTTATGGAATAGAACTTGCATGACATCTTTTGTCCTACCCTCCCATGGCAGCGGGGTCCTAGCGGAAGCTAAGGGATATTAAGGCCTCCTTTTAATAGAGTACCGGAACAAAGCATTAACACATAGTGAATACATGAACTCCTCAAACTACGGTCATCACCGGTAAGTATCCTGATTATTGTCACTTCGGGGTTAACGGATCATAACACATAATAGGTGACTATAGAATTGCAAAATAGGATCAAGAACTCTCATATATTGATGAAAACATAATAGGTTCAGATCTGAAATGATGGCACTCAGGCCCTAGTGACAAGCATTAAGCATAGCAAAGTCATAGCAACATCAATCTCAGAACATAGTGTATACTAGGGATCAAACCCTAACAAAACTAACTCGATTACATGATAAATCTCATCCAACCCATCACCGTCCAGCAAGCCTACGATGGAATTACTCACGCACAGCGGTGATCATCATGAAATTGGTGGTGGAGGAAGGTTGATGATGACGATGGCGACGTATTCCCCTCTCCGGAGCCCCAAACGGACTCCAGATCAGCCCTCCCGAGAGGTTTTAGGGCTTGGCGGCGGCTCCGTATCGTAAAACGCGATGAATCCTTCTCTCTGATTTTTTTCTCTCTCGAAACCAAATATATAGAGTTGGAGTCGAGGTCGGAGGAGCTCCAGGGGGCCCACGAGGTAGGGGGGCGCGCCCTGGGGGGGGCAGGCGCCCCCCCACCCTCGTGGCTGTGGTGTGGGCCCCCTGGTCTTCATCTTTTGCAAGGATTATTTATTATTTCCAAATAGACGTTTCGTGAAGTTTCAGGTCATTCCGAGAACTTTTGTTTCTGCACATAAATAACACCATGGCAATTCTGCTGAAAACATCGTCAGTCCGGGTTAGTTCCATTCAAATCATGCAAGTTAGAGTCCAAAACAAGGGCAAAAGTGTTTGGAAAAGTAGATACGACGGAGACGTATCAACTCCCCCAAGCTTAGACCTTTGCTTGTCCTGAAGCAATTCAGTTGATAAACTGAAAGTGATAAAGAAAAACTTTTACAAACTCTATTTGCTCTTATTGTTGTAAATATGTAAAGCCAGCATTCAAGTTTTCAGCAAAGATTATGAACTGACCATATTCACAATAACGCTTAGGTCTCATGTTTACTCATATCAATGGCATAATCAACTAGCGAGCAATAATAATAATTCTCAGATGACAACACTTTCTCAAAACAATCATAATATGATATAACAGGATGGTATCTCGCTAGCCCTTTCTGAGACCGCAAAACATAAATGCAGAGCACCTTTAAAGATCAAGGACTGACTAAACATTGTAATTCATGGTAAAAGAGATCCAGTCAAGTCATACTCAATGTAAACTAACAGTAATGAATGCAAATGACAATGGTGCTTCCAATTGGTGCTTTTTAATAAGAGGATGATGACTCAACATAAAAGTAAATGGATAGACCCTTCGCAGAGGGAAGCAGGGATTTGTAGAGGTGCCAGAGCTCGGTTTTGAAATAGAGGTGAATAATATTTTGAGCGGTATACTTTCATTGTCAACATAACAACCAAGAGATGGCGATATCTTCCATGCCACACACATTATAGGCGGTTCCCAAACAGAATGGTAAAGTTTATACTCCCCTTCCACCAACAAGCATCAATCCATGGCTTGCTCGAAACAACGAGTGCCTCTAACTAACAAGAATCCCAGGGGGGTTTTGTTTGCAATTATTTTGATTTAGTTTGCATAAATCAGGGGACTGGACATCCCGGTGACCAGCCACTTTCTCGTGAGTGAGGAGCGGAGTCCACTCCTCTTGAGAATAACCCGCCTAACATGGAAGATACGGACAGCCCTAGTTGATACATGAGCTATTCGAGCATACAAAACAGGATATTTATTTGAAGGTTTAGAGTTTGGCACATATAAATTTACTTGGAACGGCAGGTAGATACCCTATATAGGTAGGTATGGTGGACTCATATGGAATAACTTTGGGGTTTATGGAGTTGGATGCACAAGCAGTATTCCCGCTTAGTACAGGTGAAGGCTAGAAAAAGACTGGGTAGCGACCAGTTAGAGAGCCACAACAGTCATGAACATGCATTAAAATTAATCAACACCGAATGCAAGCATCAGTAGGATATAATTCACCATGAACATAGATATCGTAGAGGCTATGTTGATTTTGTTTCAACTACATGCGTGAACATGTGCCAAGTCAAGCCACTCGAATCGTTCAAAAGAGGATACCACCCTATCTGTAACATCCCAAATTTTCAATTTGGAATGTTATACATTAGATCATCACTGCATATCATATTTTATTGCTTTTGGCCTGATCCAGAAATTCTACGCAACTCAAGGACCCACGCAGAGAGTTGGGGATTTCGTTATTTTCATATTTGAGTTTTCTCAAATTTTGAAAATAGGATCATTTGATTTTATTTATTTTATCTTCAATTATTTCAATTATAAAAATAAGTGAGAGGGAATAAAATGAATTTCCCAAAATAAAGAAATATTGAGGATTTAATAAAAAATCAAATAAGATTTTATTTTGGAGTTATTTGCTATTTTATTTGAATTTAGGAAAAATGTGCATTTTTCAAAATTGCATTTAGGCCCCAAATAAATGTTCATCCTGTTCGGCTTGATTTTAGAAGTCGACGAAAATTTATTTCAGGATTTTTGGAGTCCGTTTATTATTTCTTTTATTTGTTTTTCTGCGCATAATTATTTAAAAAAAAGCGCGCAACCGACTTTGGGCCGTATTCGGCCAGGACTCTGTCCGGCCGGCCTTTATAAGGAGCCGCCCCAAGCCCGTAAGCCCACCCCGCGCCTAACCCTAACCCTAGCCGCCCAAGCCGCGCCGCCGCCGCCGCGTGCCGCTGCCGCCGCCGCCGCCGCATGCCGCTGCCGCCGCCGCCGCCGCGTGCCGCTGCTGCCGCGTGCTGCTGCCGCCGCCGGATGCCGCCACCCCGCCGCCCCGCGCCGCCGCACCACCGCCCCACGCCGCCGCCGCCCGGAGCCGCCCTGCCGCCGCCCCGCCGCCGCCGACCGACGCCGCCACCTGCTGACCCCGCCGCCGTCACCGAGGTTGACCCCGCCGCCGCCGGTTTTCCGTTCGGTTTTTCGTCGGTTTTTTTAGATCGGTTTATTTCCGGTTTAGTTTATTTAGCGAGCGTTCGCTCGTTCGTTCGTTTTAACGAACGCGTTCACCGTTTAGTTACAGAAAACGAACGTTCGTTCGTTAATCTGTTCGTTGTTTTTCTTTTTCTCGGATTTCCCGCGATTATTTCTGATCGCGATTTCTGATCCGATTTTCGTTCTAGTATAACTTTTCGCTCGTTTATCGGAATCAGGCGATTCAAGCGCCTGGAGTTTCGTCTCGAAACCCTCTTTCCGTTTAACCAACTCAAACAAGTTTTTGCTTCTGTAAAATTTGACCTAGATCCATATTAGTAAGCACAACTTGTTTCTTTCGCCGTTTGATTTTCGTTGCTTCGTTCGATTTGATTCTTTTTGCAAACCGGAGTTCTTAAGTTGAACTTTCTGGTTAGTTCTCTTATTTGAGTTTTACCTGTGCATTAGTTGAGTACTTATTGTATGCTTGTTTATTTGCGATAGAGTACCCGGAGTGCGCCGCTTGCTACTTTGAATCGCTAGGTTTCGCGGATCATCAGCAAGGCAAGTAACACTTTGATCGTACCTCCTACTACCCAATTTTTATTGCATTAGATCAATCCTCAAACATTGCATGAATAGGATCTATTTAAATTATGGGTTTTGGGAAGTAGATGAGGTAGTACCTATTACCTGTTTTGTTATCAAACCTTTGGGAGTTACTTCTACGTTTGCTTATATTGCCATGCCATGCTAGTAGACGTGGATTGGGTGAGTGTATCCATGACAGATGTGAGATTGATAAATTAATGGTTTATTTAAGGTGGCAACTTAAACACACATATAGGTGGACTGAGGCACCTAGGTATTCCAGCGATTGCCTGTTTTCTTTTTTATGGACCACCACCCAGGCTCAAAGGGATCATGAGATTATTCATACTAGAAACTTCTGTGTGCAGCCACAAGCTACTATGGACTCTAGCATAGTTGATTAAGTCGTGCGAATTCTTACAGTGGTAGACTAGCAGATGTAGGGGAAAGTAGGTGTAACGGTCTACCCGTTCGTAAGGTGCTAGCACTTCTGAAAGACTATGTCTCGGTCATCCGTTTCTCAAACACCATGTAGTCTTGTGGGGAAAAGTGCGCAAACCTCTACAGAGTGTATAAACTAATCATGGTTAGCCGTGTCCCTGGTTATGGACAACTTGAGTATCTAGTACTTGGATTATCATATGAATCTCATCATGTTACTCTAATTAATATTGTTGGGTTTTATATATGATGCTTAATTGGGATTGAGAGGGTGTCTACACTCTCAATGTTTAACAACTACCATGATAGTTAAATAAAATTTATTCCTTTGCAGTAGGGAAAAATTGGCTTTACGCAAAACTGTAACCATAGAGCTTTCCACCAGCCAAATATGCATGTAGTATAGCCTTATTCTTTCATTACTCTCTATGTGTTACTTTGCCAGCATATTCCATGTGCTGACCCGTTTTGGACTGCAACGTTCATGTTGCAGACTTTTTAGACGACGAGTAAGGTGCCTTTAGGTCGTGGTTCTATACTCAGTGATGCCGTTGGAGTTTATGGACTCACTTATCTTCCAAGCCTTCCGATGTTATCGTTATTAGATGGCCTTAAGCCATATTTATTGTAATAAGTTCTCTTTTGAGACATTCGATGTAATAAGTGTGTGATTGCTACTCTATTATAAATCCATTCAAGTACTGTGCATGTCAGCATTACTGATCCAGGGATGACACTGAAGCACAGAGATCAGACTGTTTGAGGTCTGGTCGCTACAAGATGGTATCAGAGCACACGCTGACTGTAGGACACGACCACTAAGCTAAAGCCCTAGATCACTACTCACTCTTCTCATTTCTGACTCCTCATCTTTTCTACTCTTTTAGGATGGCAGATGCAAGGAACAAGTTTACGCAACCGGATGAAGATACACCCTTTGGACGTCACTTGAAGGAAGTCACTAGATACCTGAACATTGGAGTACCAAGCTTCACCCACTAGATACCTGAACATTGGAGTACCAAGCTTCACCGGAGCCTACAACGCCACTTTACCGGAAGAGGAGCGCTGGATGATTCAAGTTCAAGTTCCAGGAAGGACGTTCATGCCAGTCACTGAGCCCATAGAGTTTTCCTTTGATGCACCAACCTGGAGTCTAGGAAAGAGCATGGCAGCTCACATCACCATGGGACGTATTGGAGAAGTTTACCGCAATGATCTCAAGGATACTATCTACTGGATTTGTGGGCGCCGAGATGAGCAATGGGAGATGATCAGCACCAAGAAGAATAGATCAATCCCAGCTTTCATCCAGGAGTTAAACCAGCACATTCGACGTCAGGAGAACCAGATGTGCGCAGACATGATAGATCTGAAGAAGGCGAGGACAAGAATCACGGAGCTGGAAGAAGAACTCAAGGCTACACGTGAAGATTATATGGCGGAAATCGAAGTATTAGTGGAGAAGAATGACGACCTGATCAAGAAGATTGGAATATTCATGGGAGACCCTACACCAGTAGAAGAAGACGAAGAACCCAAGGAGATTCGCCCGGAAGACTACATCATCATCGACGACACCGACTCGGATCCAGACGATAGCGATGATGACTATGTTGATGAAGCTAGAGATGATATCATGGAGTCTGCAACCGAAGAATATTTCTAGTAGACCAACCCATCAGTAGTAGTATTCCCCCATGTAAATAGAGTAGTCCGAGCACTTTTGTGATAGTTAGACCGATTGTATGCCCTTGTTTGATTGAATGAAGTGAATTGTTTGCATTTTCCTCATCTGCATATGGGTAGTGTTTTCTCTCTAGACCTCTCCTATTCTTAAATCTCATCTTTTCTAAACCCATCAGATGCCTCCGAGACGTGACCCCGGATTTACCTTCCCACCAGAGCTCACTCAGTTGATCCAGCAGTAGAATACGTTGATGCAGTTGCTAGTCCAGAATCAGAATTAGGGGAACAACAACAACAACCCACCACCACCACCACCTGTTGATCACTTAACCTGTTTTCTTAGGCTGAATCCGCCGGTGTTCTCCAGTAGCACCGAGCCTATAGTAGCAGATGATTGGCTCCGCAAGACAGCAAGGGAGTTGACCACGGCAGGATGCACGGATGCGGAAAAGGTGAAGTTTGTCGCACGTCAGTTGGATGGACCCACAACATCATGGTGGGAGAATTTCATAGCCACTTACCCTATGGACACTGTCACATGGGACCAGTTTCAGCAGGCTTTCCGTACTGCCCATGTTTCAGCAGGAGCTATGGCCATGAAGAAGTGTGAGTTTTGCAACTTGCACCAAGGAGGACGGACAGTTGGCCAGTATGTGGATGACATTAGTAAGCTAGCACGTTATGCCCCAGATGACGTTGCTACGGATGCAGCTAAGCAGGAGAAGTTTCTGGAAGGACTGAATGATGAGTTGAGCATGCAGTTGATGGTAGCAAGCTTCAACAACTACCAGGAGTTGGTAGATCGTGCTCTTATGATTGAAGGGAAGCAACAGCAGATTGAGAACCGCAAGAGGAAGTATGGACAAGGCAAGTACAATTCTGGAGCTCAGCAGAAGCCACGTTTTACCCCTAAACCGGGAGGACCTTTTCAGCATACTCATGGAGGAGGAAGTTCGCATAATCATAATGGCCCCAAGAATGGTAATGGGACTGGAGGAAGCAACGGCCAGAACCGTACCAACCCATCAACCCCAGCCAAGAGAGACCCGAGCCAAGTCACTTGCTTTAAGTGACAGAAGACCGGACATTATGCCAATGAATGTCCTGAATCCGAGAATGGAAATGGAAATGGTAGCTCTTGGAAGAAGCCGAACCCTTTCAATAGGGGACATGTGAACCACATTAACGTGGAGGAGGTTGAAGAGCAGCCGGATGCAGTAATCGGTAAGTTTTTGGTTAAGTCTTTTACTGCAATCATTCTTTTTGATACTAGTGCATCACATTCATACATATCAAGGGGATTTGTGGATAAGTATAACCTGCCCACTAAGGTTCTTAGAACACATATGCTAGTAAGCACACCAGGAGCGGAGTATATGGCCAGCCGAGGGTGTTTTCAAGTGCCATTGAGTATAGGTAGGCATGTGTTCCCTCGGATTTGATCATTTTGGAATCACAAGGTTTGGATGTAATTCTTGGTATGGATTGGCTGTCGATGTATGGAGGAAACATCGATTGCGCCAGTAAATTGATTTTTCTTACCACCCCAGAGGGAAGAAGGATCAAGTATGTATCACGACATGTGCCGAATAGGACTCAAGTAAATTCCCTAACAGGAGTTGTACAGGAGGGAGTACCGGTGGTAAAGGATTTTCCTGATGTATTTCCAGAGGAGTTGGTAGGCATGCCACCGAATAGAGACATTGAGTTTTTGATTGAGCTTTTGCCAGGCACAGGGCCAATATCTAAGAGACCATACAGGATGCCCGCAAAGGATTTGGAGGATATTAAGAAGCAGATTAAGGAGTTACTGGATAAAGGTTATATTCGCCCAAGTTCTTCGCCTTGGGGATCGCCAGTACTTCTAGTGGAAAAGAAGGATGGATCGTTAAGGATGGTTGTTGATTATCGAGGATTGAATGAAGTAACAATCAAGAACAAGTACCCACTACTGATAATCAATGATCTGTTTGATCGATTGCAAGGAGCTAAGGTATTTTCCAAGATCGATCTGCGATCAGGATACCACCAGTTGAAGACTCGAGAGCAGGACATACGTAAGACAGCTTTTACCACAAGGTATGGGTTGTATGAGTATACCGTTATGTCATTTGGTCTGACCAACGCACCTGCCTATTTTATGAACATGATGAAGAAAGTGTTTATGGAGTTTTTGGATAAGTTCGTCGTAGTGTTCATTGATGATATTCTGGTTTACTCAAAGAATGAAGAGGAGCATAAGGAGCATTTGCGTTTGGTACTTGGGAAGCTCAGAGAACATCAGTTATATGCCAAGTTTAGCAAATGTGAGTTTTGGTTGAAGGAAGTTGGATTCCTCGGACACGTTATATCCGGAGAAGGTATAGGAGTAGATCCCACCAAGGTTGACACTGTGACAAATTGGGAAGCCCCAACAACAGTTGGAGAAATCCGGAGTTTTCTGGGACTTGCAGGATACTACCGGAGATTCATTGAAAATTTATCGAAGATTGTGAAGCCTATGATGGAGTTGTTGAGAAAGGATACCAAGTTCATATGGACTGAGGAATGTGAGGCCAGTTTCCAGGAGTTGAAGAAACGTTTGGTTACATCACCAGTGTTGATTTTGCCGGATCAGAACAAGGATTATGAGGTGTATTGAGATGCTTCATGTCGAGGACTTGGAGCAGTGCTTATGTAGGAGGGAAGAGTTGTTTCATATGCCTCACGACAGCTTAAGCCTCATGAGTTGAATTATGCCACACATGATTTGGAGTTATCAGCCGTAGTGCATGCATTAAAGACTTGGAGATGTTTTCTCATTGGAAACCATTGTGAGGTGTACACGGATCACAAGAGTTTGAAGTACATTTTCACACAGAAGGAGCTAAATCTCAGGAAAGAAGATGGTTAGAGCTCATCAAGGATTATGACATGAGATTGCATTATCATCCTGGAAAGGCTAACATAGTAGCCGGTGAGCTGAGCCGTAAAAGCCATGTCAACACACTAATGACGGGAGATTTACCGAAGGAGTTAGCCGAGGACCTTCGTGAGCTATGTTTGGAGATAGTTCCGAGAGGATATGTAGCAGCATTGGAGATTCAATCTACTTTGATGGATAAGATCAGAGAAGCTCAGAAGACCGACAAGGAGATTGCCTCTATTAAAGAGAAAATGAGCAAGAGAAAAGCTAAAGGATTTCGTGAGGATGAACACGATACCCTATGGTTTGAAGACCGTGTTTATGTGCCCAATGACCCGGAGATCAGGAAGTTAATTCTGCAGGAAGCCCATGATTCACCATATTCGATTCATCTAGGAAATACCAAGATGTATTTGGATTTGAAGGATACTTTCTGGTGGACCAGAATGAAGAATGATATTGTGGAGTATGTAGCAATTTGTGATGTATGTCAGAGAGTAAAAGCAGAGCATCAGAAGCCAGCAGGATTGTTACAGCCATTGCCGATACCCGAATGGAAGTGGGATAAGCTAGGCATGGATTTATTACGGGATTACCCAGAACTCGTTCAGGTTATGACTCGATTTGGGTAGTAGTTGATCGTCTGACAAAGGTAGCTCATTTCATCCCAGTGAAGACTACCTACACCAGTGCTAAGTTGGCAAAGATATACATGAACAGGATCGTATGTGTGCATGGAGTTCCAAGGAGTATTGTATCAGATAGAGGAACCCAGTTTACCTCAAAGTTTTGGGATCAGTTGCACGAAACTTTGGGTACCAGGCTAGAGTTCAGTAAAGCTTTTCATCCGCAGACAGATGGACAGACCGAGAGAGTCAACCAGATTCTGGAGGATATGCTGAGAGCTTGTGCGCTAGATTATGGATCTAGTTAGGACGACAATTTGCGTATGCAGAGTTCTCTTACAACAATAGTTATCAATCCAGTTTGAAGATGGCCCCTTTCGAAGCCTTGTACGGAAGGAGGTGCAGGACCGCATTGTCGTGGGATGAAGTTGGAGACTGCCAGTTGTTTGGACCAGATTTGATTAAGGAGTCTGAACAGAAGGTGAAATTGATTCGCGATAGGCTCAAGGTAGCCCAGTCTAGGCAGAAGAGCTAGACAGATTCTAAACGCAAGGAGACAGTTTACGAAGTCGGAGACCGATTTTATCTTCGAGTATCTCCACTTCGAGGAGTCAAGCGTTTTTGTCGTGGGTTTGTCACGGCAGATGTCCTTGTGAAGGGACTTAGTCGTGGAGCCATCGCTATGGGTTAGCTTAAAGGGGTTAAACTGGACAAGGGGACACGAGGAGTTTTATACTAGTTCGGCCCCTTCGAGGAAGGTAAAAGCCTACGTCTAGTTGTGATTGGTATTGCTAGGGTTTCGAAAGCCAGGGAGCGAATCCGCTTTGTCTGGCTCTCGAGTTTTTGTCCGTCCCTCAACTGCGGCCGGGTCATCCCTTTATATTCATAGGTTGATGCCCGCCGGGCTACAGAGTCCCGAAGCCGGATCATAAACGTGTCCGGTTCGGTCTCTACTCTTCCTATCTTACAATACAAGTTACATGACTAGGTCGGTTTACATTTACAGGCTGTAACCCGCCTTTCGGCCCTGGGCCTTCCGTAAAGCGCCATCATCCTTGCATCTTCATGGGCTTCTAATCTTCAAAGTGTCAACCCGGCTACATAAGGCCGGTTTACCTCCAGTAGTAATATCCCCAACATTAGGCCCCAGATTGGTTTGAACTTGTTCATGTCAATCTTCTACACTTAGAAAAAAAATCTTCTCTCATATCTTAACCTTGATCTTGTAAACCGCCGTGACGTCATACTTCCAAATTATGATAAACCGCCCTGATGTCATCCATCCGTCGACGTCGGAGATTACCTTCATTTAATGTGTATTCAGTCACCGAGGCGACACCTTTATTAACTTATCCATTTTTTGGGCTCCTCGATTCCCGCACTTGCTGTTTTACCGCTTCGCCTTATAAATAGGCGCAAAATACCCCTTTCTTTTCTTTCCGCTACCCATTCATCTCTTCTTCTTCCTCTCGACGACCCCGCACTCGAGCGCTGCCGTCATCTTTGAACCTCGCCTCTGCTTCGTCGTCGGCCGCTGCATCAATGTGTTCGCACCAGAGTTCCACAGCGCCCTTTCCGCGGCTTCCGTGGTCGCAGTAAGTCCTTTCCCCCTTCTTTCCTAGATCCATCAGGGTTTCCTCGCTGTTCTTGAGGTTCGTCAGAACTTATAGCGCTGTTCTTCCTTGGCCCATAGATGAATGCTTCGTATTTATCATATCCCTTGCCGTGATGAATCTTTTGTTACCCTCACAAATCCTTATACACAGAAAACTGCTGCAGTCCTTCATAAACTGTTTCGGGTCTTACCCTTTTTAGGTCGAAATATTTTGCTTTTCTGTCTTATCTTAGATCCGGAATATTTATACATCTCTGTGAAATCTGTTTCTCCTCACACCATCATAAGCGGTTTAACTTTGCATAATCAATCTGTACCATTAGCCCTCTAATAAACTGGAAGAGCCTTTTGTCTCCATAATTATATTCCGGTTTAACAGTGTCTGAGTACCCCTGTCGTGGTATTACCTTTTATGCACTATTGCATTGATCTCCAGTTTATGCCATGTCCTCTATCAGTATGTCTCTTACTCCATCCTATCGTGCATATAATCATGCATGATTTATAAACCGGCCTTTCATTTTCAGCTTGTTTGTTTCGCAATGGCCAAACAATTCACTGCCTGCAACTGGGCTCGTTCCCGGGTTACTGAGACTCAGTTGAATGAGATGGTCAGCATCGGCTCCCTACCTAAGAAAACTGAAATCAAATGGCGAGTTCCCGGAACAGAAAATCCTCCGACCCCAAGGCAGGGCGAGGTGGTGGTCTTTGTTGATCACATAGGCCGTGGCTTCAAACCGCCATGATCAAAGTTTTACCGAGATGTGCTTGCCAGCTTCCAACTTCATCCGCAAGATATCGGTCCCAACTCGGTCTCCAATTTATGCAACTTCCAGGTCTTCTGTGAAGTATATTTACAAGAAGAACCAACTGCAGAACTGTTCCGGGATTTCTTCCACTTAAACCGGCGCACAGAGTTTGTAAATGGACCGAACACAGAACTTGGTGGTGTCTCGATTCAAAAGTGGAAAGAAGTTGAATTTCCTCATGCCAAACATCATAGCAACCCAAAGGAAAGGAACCAAACTTGGTTTTATTGCAGAGACACTTCGCCTGAAGATGAAAATCCCCTCCCTGGCTTTCGTGATCACAGACTATCCAACACTCACCCAATGCCACAACACCTGAGCTCTTCAGAAAGGGCAAAATACACTCCTCAAATCGCCAAACTCCGGGCCTTTATGGCGAACGGTTTAACAGGCGTGGACTTTGTGCGCTGTTGGATATCCTGGAGTATCTTGCCGCTAAGCCGGCGTCCCGGTTCAATGTGTGAATATACCGGTGAGGTTGACGACCCTCAACGCCATTGCAACATCCAATTATCTGAGGAAGAAGTCACTGAAGGTGTAAAGAAGATTCTAAATGAATCAGAACTGATCTGTAGTCAAACCGGTCTGAGTCCCTTCTATGCCAAAAACAAACCGCCTGCTGTAAGCATTATATTTCCCCCTCATCTCTAATATTTTTAGCTTATGCAACCTGTAATCCTTCTTCTTTGTATATAGGGAGATGACCCCTTCTAGAAACGGAAAACCGTAGAGAAAGCGGTCAAGCCATCCCGCCCAAAGATCAAAGCCGTAAAACGGATGTCAAAACGGAAAATGGCTGACCGGATTAATATGGAGCTTGATGATGATACTGATGATCCAGAAGTTGAGGTAGAACTTGACTCACTTGGCTCTCTTTTCATGCATCTCATTAACAATGATCTTCCTCAGGAGGACACAGAAGCTAGTTAAGCTGATGATGTAGAGGTAATTACCCTTTCCTCTGGTTCAGACTCTATGCCAACACAAAAAACTCGCCAAGCAGTCCGAAAAGCAAGCTTTTCTCATCCTCTTGCTCACTTGGATCCAACATTTATTTTGAAGACTCAGCAACATGAAGCTCGCCGGACAACCCGGCACAGTGGCCAATGGGTCACTTCAGCCGGTTTACCTGATACTCCGGTTCGGAAGCGCCGGTCTGAGGTCTCTCCTACTTCTGACCATTCTTACCCCAAGGCAGGTTATTTCAGACAGCCTCTTAATCTGTCCGATTCAAATTATCAGGTGACACCTCCTTCATCTTCTGGTGAATCGACAGCAACTCAACTTCCCCCTTTGAAAACTGTGGCCGGGTGAGTTGTAAAAACCTTTCCTTTCAATGCATCATAAATCCTTTGAATAGGATGTTAATCCTCTTTTATTCTGTTTGCAGGGCCAAAGCCAGACCCAGTAAGAAAGCTCGGACCACCAATCTGCTCGAAGATCTGGTCGCCGAAGAAGAAGAACCAAGAGGTGAACCGGAACAAAATCGTGAACCAAAAAGCCCTCATCCTGAAGCTGCTTCTGATAACCCGCCCCTTGAAGGCCAAAATACTGATGAACCAGCAGACGCTGATCTTGCCGCGCCTGATGCTGAACCGGCAGAACTAAACCGGGCTAGTCCGGTGAAAGATGCTGAAATTCCAATATCATCAACCAAAAACCCTGAAGGCCAAGGTGATGACGTTATTATTACTGGAATGGGCCACAGCTCTCCTGGCCATCCTGTCATTTTGGCTCAACACAGTGCCAAAGAAGAGCAAGCTGCCAGGGAGAAAGGTAAATGGAGTAGCGATTTATCCAACTATGCTCATCTTAACGCTGATGAGCTCCATTCTGGCTTCTTGAACCGTCTGCACTCAAACCGGGATTATGAAGCCGGTTTGGTGAACTTGATGAAAGAGCGATATGAGGTAAATTCCTCTCCCTTTGTTTATTGATTTATAGCTGAAATACTATCCCAAGTAGCCCCCAAGGGCCGTTTTATGATTGTTAATCATAAACCGGGTCTTTGTAACACTTTAAGCATCTCATCATTAATCCTTGCAATGGCAGGTCTCTAACAATAGATAAGACTCATCTTGAAATAATTAGATAACTTTCTGCAGCATAGCCCCCAAAGGACGGTTTAACTTGGCAAGTTAATCCGGTTTTTAATCCACACATCCGTTTTAGAACAGACGCACATTAGCCCCCAAGTGTCAAGGATAATGCTTGCATTGTTCTGGAGACTTGTATAAAGTGTAGTACTTAAGAGCAAATAGGCATTAGCCCCCAAGTATGAAGTGCATAACTTTGTTATACGCTTTGTACTTAGCACATATATATACTGCTTGTTTAACATACCTTCAATGTGGCAGGCTGAACTGAGAAGCAAAGATGCCCGAAATTCTGACTTGCAAGAGAATGTGAAGTCACAACAAGCCGAGGCTGAAAAAACCAAAGAAGAGCTGACCCAGGCCCTAGCCGTGATGGAAAAGTTGAAAGAGTCTTTCAACAAAGATCGTGCTGACTGGGAAACCGAGAAATCCGGTTTAACCAAAGGAGTTGTAGACGTCGAGGCAGCCCTGAAGCCAGTGGTAGATGAACTAGCCGGTTTGAAACACCAAATCAATGCTATGACCTCTTCTATCTTTGGTAAGTACCCGCTTTACGTGTGTTGCATAAGTTGATGAACCTTATAACTGACCAAAATGTTGATAATATCTTTGACAGGTACCCGGATCGCTCATCTTGGCACAGATATGCGGATGAAACTCAAAGCGGCATACACATTGATTGAACATCTGTACTCTTGGTCTCAGTGGGCTATTTGCACGACAGCTTATAACAAACTGGCTCCCAATTTGATTAAAGAAACTCTTGAAAAGTTGGCCATGTTACCAGCCCGCATCGCCGAGTTGAAGAAAGCAGCTGCCAGAGCCGGAGGTTTAACTGCACTTATTCGAGAAAAAGCATGGATTCCAGATCTTGAAGTGGAAGACATCATCAAAGGATACCCGGGTGTTAAAGAAGATGGTTCCAACTTTGATAATGATGATCTCCGGCGGCTGACCAAACAGATGCGGCCAGCAGCCAGCAAGTTGGCCGATGATACAGATTTGTCCCATTTTCAACCGTTTTACAATGCAGAGGGGAAGAGGCAGCCGCCGACATCCATGAAGTTGAAGAACCTGTGCCTCTGATTCGCAAGCACACTTATGCTCCTGATATTAACCCCTCCAATCTTATCCATGAAGAAGCAGTGTTTCAAGGTTTAACTGGAATCGATTAGTCAACAGTTGATTTCCAGCGTCTGGGGAGGGATGAAGAAGTGCCCACACCAACTGACCCTCAACCATCAAACCGTCCAGACGAAGCATCCTAAATCGGTTGCCGGTTTACTGTCCACCGTGTGCCGATCTTGTGAAAAACAATTATGCCATTGGAGCCGTTTTGGCGGCTTCTTGTAATAGGATAGCTAAAAACTCCTTTATTTGCCATTCCATCGAGCATGTTTTGTAATGCCTCATGACAACTTTTGCCATCCTTTGGGGTATATTTATGCATAACCCATGATGAATTGTGTTCCTGGGTTTAACAACTTAAAAGTGTCTAGCGGTTTACCGCTAGACTGGTCAATATATCCAGGAAGTGTACAGGACATAGATGAAATAATCAAAGTGTTTGTACAAAAAGCAGTATACATAACATAACTTATTGGTTGGCCAACGGTGTATACGGCAAAGGTGTTAATACCAATCCAGAACATTGATAACCTCATCTCTATACTGCTGGTTTATATATTAAACCGGACCGGGATAACTACCGGGTTTTCTTTATAACACTGGTGATTTAGTCAAACTAGACCGGGTCAATAAACACCGGTTTATAACTGATCATGTGTCAACAACTTGTAGTTGAGAAGCAAGCCGGGTCAAGGACACCGGTTTATCAAAAAATACTTATGAATTTCAACAAACAAAACTCAAACAGGAAAATATGCAAGGCTTTTTACGAGCTGCCAGGCTCCAAATCGAGGCTTTTCATGGGCTGCCAGGCCTCTGAGTTAAACCATTTAACCAAGCCTTTTAAGATGGGCCTCCAATTAACCAATCATCATTTTAACTTTAACAAGTTCATGGTCTATAAAAGATTGACATGTCAAACGTTCGATGGGTCATACCAGGATTACCTGGACAGGAGTGGCTTACTTGATGAAGGCAGGTTAACCCGGGTTTTTAGGTGAATACACTAGGCTTCCATGCCGTGGCTTGATAGCCAATTACGAGGGTCCTTTCAAACTCTTTGTTGCTTGCACCAAGAGCCCCCAAGTAACTTCGTGAGTTGTGCTCTGTGGGTGCCCATGTTTGAGTTTGTGCTTTATGCAACACTCTCTTTGGCCCCACATAATTTCCTTTCTGGCTAAACGCCTATCAAGAGGTGTAGATGTGGTGTGATAACAACCAAGCCCCATAGTGATATCCCTTTGTCATTTCAAACCGATCAAGAGGTGTAGCTATGGTTCAAATATGACCAAGCCCCCTAGTGATATTCTTTATATCCGTGCGGCTGTAGATACCGGTTTAACAAAAACTCCGCTTTGTCAGTAGAAACTCTTGTGAGCACACACATGATGTAAAAAGAATAGATACCCCGCTTTAATGGAGGCTCCGGTTTATTATATAATATATACATTATCATAAATATGTACATAAGAAGAGCCTGCGGCTCAAGTATAGTAAGGCCGAAGGAGAGCTATATTCCATGGCCGCTTTGTCTCCTCCTCCGATTGACGTGAGTCTTTATGCTCTCGAACATGAATGAGGTAGTAAGACCCGTTGTGCAGATTTTTGCTGACCACAAAGGGTCCTTCCCAAGGTGGGGATAACTTGTGCATATCAGTCTGATCCTGGATGAGTCGGAGCACCAAATCGCCTTCTTGAAAGGTTCTGGTTTTAACCCGACGGCTGTGATAACGTCGAAGATCTTGTTGATAAATCGCCGATCGTGCTGCTACAAGATCACGCTCTTCATCCAACAGGTCCAGAGAATCCTGACGTGCCTTCTCATTATCAGCTTCAACATAAGCTGTCACACGGGGCGAATCGTGACGGATGTCACTAGGAAGAACGGCCTCCGCTCCATAGACCATGAAGAAAGGTGTATAACCCGTAGACCTATTGGGTGTGGTGTTGATGCTCCATAACACAGAAGGTAGCTCCTCAACCCAACAACCCGGCGTCCGCTTTAAGGGAACCATAAGCCTGGGTTTGATACCCCGTAGAATTTCTTGATTTTCCCTCTCTGCTTGACCATTAGATTGGGGGTGAGCCACCGACGCTAGATCGAGCCGGATGTGCTCACATTGACAAAATTCTTCCATCTCCCCTTTTGACAAGTTAGTACCATTATCTGTTATA
Source organism: Triticum urartu (assembly GCF_003073215.2). Lineage (NCBI taxonomy): Eukaryota > Viridiplantae > Streptophyta > Magnoliopsida > Poales > Poaceae > Triticum > Triticum urartu. The sequence continues at coordinate 75,613,972 of NC_053028.1, read as the reverse complement.
ATGCTGTGTGGAAAGCCAAACCGGAATATCACCTTCTTGATGAATTGAACCGCCGTGGCTGCATCACACTTGTTGACTGGCTCTGCCTCCACCCATTTAGTGAATTTATCAACTACTACTAATAGGTGGGTCTTTTTGTCCTTACAGCGCTTGAAGGGTCCAACCATATCAAGCCCCCAAGTTGCAAACGGCCACGTAATTGGAATCATCCTCAACTCTTGAGCCGGAACGTGCGCACGGCGAGCAAATTTTTGACATCCATCACATCTCTTGACTAAATCCTCCACATCAGCATGCGCCGTCAACCAGTAAAAACCATGGCGAAAAGCCTTGGCAACCAAAGATTTTGAACCGGTGTGGTGACCGCAATCCCCTTCATGGATTTCTCGCAAAATCTCACAACCTTCTTGAGGAGAAACACAGCGCTGAATTGCTCCTGAAACACTGTAACAATGTAACTCCCCGTTGAGTATGGTCATGGACTTTGAACACTGGATTATCTGTCGAGCCAATGTTTCATCGTCTGGTAACTCGCCCCGGTTCATGTAAGCCAAATATGGGATCGTCCAATCCGGTATGGCATGCAGAGCTGCCACCAACTGAGCCTCCAGATCAAGAATAGCCAAATCTTCTTCGGTTGGCACCTTGACTGACGGATTATGCAACACATCAAGAAAGACATTAGGCGGGACCGGTTTACGTTGGGAACCAAGACAACTTAAAGCGTCCGCTGCTTCATTCTTCCGCCGGTCTATATGGTCCACCTGATAACCCTTAAAATGACCAGCCACTGCGTCCACCCCTCGCCAATATGCAGCCATGAGTAGGTCCTTAGAGTCCCAAGTGCCAGACACCTGCTGAGCCACTAGATCTGAATCGCTGAAGCACTTAACCCGGCTCAAATTCATCTCCTTAGCCATCCGAAGACCGTGGAGCAAAGCCTCATATTCAGCTGCATTGTTAGTACAAGGGAACATTAAACGGAGGACATAACAAAACTTGTCACCTCGTGGGGAAGTTAGTATGACTCCAACCCCCGAGCCCTCCAATTGTCTAGATCCATCAAAATGAATAGTCCAATATGTATTATCTGGTTTCTCTTCAGGTGCCTGTAACTCCGTCCAATTATTGATGAAGTCCACGAGTGCCTGGGATTTGATCGCTGTGCGGGGTATATATTTGAGCCCATGAGGTCCAAGCTCAGTAGCCCACTTGGCAATCCGGCCAGTTGCTTCTCTGTTTTGAATGATATCACCCAGAGGAGCTGAGCTGACCACTGTGATGGGATGGCCCTGAAAATAATGTTTAAGCTTCTGGCTTGCCATAAATACTCCATACACCAGCTTTTGCCAATGCGGATACCTCTGCTTTGACTCAATGAGCACCTCGCTGATATAATAAACCGGCCGTTGAACCGGATATTCCTTGCCAAGATCCTTGCGCTCTACTACAATGGCTACGCTAACAGCCCGGGCATTAGCAGCCACATATAATAATAACGGCTCTTTATCGATTGGTGCTGCGAGCACGGGCAGTTCAGCTAGCTGCCTCTTTAGATCCTCAAACGCTTTATCAGCTGCCTCACTCCAGACAAAGTTATCTGTTTTCTTGAGGATCTGATATAAGGGGATGGCCTTCTCTCCAAGGCGACTGATAAACCGGCTCAAGGCTGTAATCCGGCCGGCCAGACGTTGAACATCGTTGATACACGCCGGTTTAGCCAAGGACGTAATTGCCGCAATTTTTTCCGGATTATCCTCAATGCCTCTGTTTGACACCAGAAAACCTAAGAGCTTGCCTGCCAGTGAAGGAAATATGCCCTAGAGGCAATAATAAAGTTATTATTTATTTCCTTATATCATGATAAATGTTTATTATTCATGCTAGAATTTTATTAACCGGAAACATAATACATGTGTGAATACATAGACAAACAGAGTGTCACTAGTATGCCTCTACTTGACTAGCTCGTTAATCAAAGATGGTTATGTTTCCTAACCATGAACAAAGAGTTGTTATTTGATTAACGGGATCACATCATTAGTTGAATGATCTGATTGACATGACCCATTCCATTAACTTAGCACCTGATCGTTTAGTATGTTGCTATTGCTTTCTTCATGACTTATACATGTTCCTATGACTATGAGATTATGCATCTCCCGTTTGCCGGAGGAACACTTTGGGTGCTACCAAACGTCACAACGTAACTGGGTGATTATAAAGGAGCATTACAGGTGTCTTCAAAGGTAGATGTTGGGTTGGCGTATTTCGAGATTAGGATTTGTCACTCCGATTGTTGGAGAGGTATCTCTGGGCCCTCTCGGTAATGCACATCACATAAGCCTTGCAAGCATTACAACTAATGAGTTAGTTGCAAGATGATGTATTACGGAACGAGTAAAGAGACTTGCCGGTAACGAGATTGAACTAGGTATTGGATACCGACAATCGAATCTCGGGCAAGTAACATACCGATGACAAAGGGAACAACGTATGTTGTTATGCGGTCTGACCGATAAAGATCTTCGTAGAATATGTAGGAGCCAATATGGGCATCCAGGTCCTGCTATTGGTTATTGACCGGAGACGTGTCTCGGTCATGTCTACATTGTTCTCGAACCGTAGGGTCCGCACGCTTAACGTTACGATGATAGTTATTATGAGTTTATGCATTTTGATGTACCAAAGGTAGTTCGGAATCCCGGATGTGATCATGGACATGACGAGGAGTCTCGAAATGGTCGAGACATAAAGATTGATATATTGGAAGCCTATGTTTGGATATCGGAAGTGTTCCGGGTGAAATCGGGATTTTACCGGAGTACCGGGAGGTTACCGGAACCCCCCGGGAGCTATATGGGCCTTAATGGGCTTTAGTGGAAAGGAGAAAGGGGCAGCCCAAGGTGGGCCGCGCGCCTCCCCCCTCCCCTAGTCCTATTAGGACTAGGAGAGGTGGCCGGCCCCCCTCTCTCTTTTCCCCCCTCAAGGAATCCTATTCCAACTAGGATTGGGGGGGAATCCTACTCCCAGAGGGAGTAGGACTCCCTTGGCGCGCCCTCCTTGGCCGGCCGCCCCCTCCCCCTTGGCTCCTTTATATACGGAGGCAGGGGGGCACCCTAGGACACACAAGTTGATCCCCGTGATCGTTCCTTAGCCGTGTGCGGTGCCCCCTGCCACCATATTCCACCTCGGTCATATCATTGTAGTGCTTAGGCGAAGCCCTGCGTCGGTAGAACATCATCATCGTCACCACGCCGTTGTGCTGACGGAACTCATCCCCGAAGCTTTGCTGGATCGGAGCCCGGGGAGCGTCATCGAGCTGTACGTGTGCTAAGAACTCGGAGGTGCCGGAGTAACGGTACTTGGATCGGTCGGATCGGGAAGAAGACGTACGACTACTTCCTCTACGTTGTGTCAACGCTTCCGTTGCGATCTACAAGGGTATGTAGATAATACTCTCCCCTCTCGTTGCTATGCATCACCATGATCTTGCGTGTGCGTAGGAAAATTTTGAAATTACTACGTTCCCCAACAGTCAGGACACCAAAGACACACTTCTCCGGATTGAGCATCATCTTATAAATCCTGAGATTGTCAAAGGTTTCTCTTAAATCATCTATCAACGTCTCCTCCTTTCTGGATTTTACCACAATATCATCCACATATGCATGAACATTGCGCCCAATTTGTTTATGAAGGCAATTCTGAACACATCGCTGGTAAGTTGCCTGGGCACTCTTGAGTCCAAAAGGCATGGAGACATAGCAGAAGGCTCCAAAGGGAGTTATGAAAGCTGTTTTCTCCTGGTCCTTAACCGCCATTTTGATCTGATGATAACCAGAGTAAGCATCCAGAAAACACAAACGGTCACAACCTGCCGTAGCATCAATTATCTGATCAATGCGAGGGAGAGCAAAGGGGTCTGCAGGGCAAGCCTTGTTTAAATCTGTGTAATCCACACACATGCGCCAAGTGCCGTTTTTCTTAAGAACCAACACCGGATTAGCTAACCATTCTGGATGAAAAACCTCGACAATAAACCCTGCGGCCAACAGACGGGCTACCTCTTCACCGATAGCCTTCCGTCTCTCTTCATTGAAGCGGCAGAGGAACTGCCGGACCGGTTTAAACTTAGGATCAATATTGAGTGTGTGCTCAGCGAGTTCCCTCGGTACACCTGGCATGTCAGAAGGTTTCCATGCAAAGATGTCCCGATTCTCATGGATGAACTCGATGAGCGTGCTTTCCTATTTGGGATCCAGGTTAGCGCTGATGCTGAACTGTTTGGATGAATCGCCAGGAACAAAGTCAACCATCTTAGTATCTGTAGCCGATTTGAACTTCAATGCCGGATCATGTTCTGTAGTTGGCTTTTTCAAAGAGGTCATGTCTGCCGGATCAACTTGCTCCTTATAGAATTTCAACTCTTCCGTGGCACAAACCAACTCAGCATAAGCCGCATCACCTTCCTCACACTCCAAAGCAATCTTTCTACTTCCATGTACTATGATAGTCCCCTTATGACCTGACATTTTAAGCTGTAGATAAACATAACACGGCCTCGCCATGAATTTAGCATAGGCCGGCCGCCCAAACAAGGCGTGGTACGGACTTTTGATCTTTACCATCTCAAATGTCAATGTTTCTGACCTTGAATCATAGTCATCTCCAAAAGCTACCTCCAAAGCTATCTTGCCAACAGGATATGAAGACTTACCAGGCACCACACCATGAAAGACCATATTCGACGGTTTAAGATTCTTATCTGTCAACTCCATACGGCGGAATGTATCATAATATAAAACTAGCGGAGTGACCCGCGCATTTGCGCGGCTAGATTTCTACATTTATGCTACAGGATATACTGATATGATAGTGCATACATGATTAAAACCCTATACCCAAGTTGCTTGCCATTGTTTCTTAGCCAATTATTTTCCACACAATTTTTGCTTGATATAATCCTAGTAAACATGCATGTCATACTTATATTTTTCTTAATATTTACATGCATTTGACACTTACATAAAATGTTACTTTGCCTTTTTTTCTTCCATCACTACATATTGCATGTCATCAATGGAAATCTTTTAAAAAAAGTTCTAATCTACAACTACATAACACCTATAGGTTTTATATTGATGTAATTCTAAATAGCTAATTTTGTTTCATTGTATAATCAAATTTCATATTTTTATCAAGAAATGATTTTTTACTTCATATAGAACTAAATTGCTTGCCAGGTGTCCAGCACATTATAGTGGCTATGTTGCATTTTAGTTATTATTTTTACATATTTTAATTTTAAAATTCAACCACTTATAATCTATTTAATGTTTTGTCTATATGTCAAATTGATTATTAAATTTCTATCATTTGTCCCTTGCATGAACTTCATTCCTGGGTTCACGACTATTAGACATGTTGCAGAAACTCCACCAAGCATGAAGGCATTATTTTCATACTCTCACATATTACGCATTGTTTTGTGTCAATAAATCAATCGTCAATGGAACCTCCCTCTCATTTGATTTTTAATGGCTCTTTAGCCACATGTCTTTAGCTATCATCCTCGAACGACACATCTTATCGGTAGTCCCCACTACATAACAACTTGGTAATTGTCATGTGTTACATGTTCTTCTTGTCCTGAGTCAGTTTCTTCTCACGAATCACTATATCGCACTGTAATCTCAACAATATATAACCTTCCCCTGATTGATCGAATGGCTTCCTCTCCAGCATTTTTAGAAGGTGGCATCATACTTTGCCCGGTTTCTAAAATACCCAAGCATCTATTCCAGAGAGAGTTTTCGCTCTACTATTGTTCCACTTGGATGAAAAAGACGTATGGGTAAATTTGAATGAGACACGTGCATTTTTTTGGTACACGGGTGTGTACAAATGAGTTGTGCGTCAAGAGGTTTGTTTCAAATTTTTTGAACTGCTGTGATGGTTCGTTTGGTGGCTTTAGCGTTTTTTATTGGACGTGGGGTACTATGTGCTTCCTTCTTCCATTGGCCGTGGGAATTTGTTCGTGTATATGCCGGATCAGCTGCTGGTCCTGTCGCTTTCTTCTGCCTGGCCGCTCTTAGTCAGCTCGTGGTGTCGCTATCGCTGCTTTTGTTGGCCGCTGTTGGCCAATTAGTGGTGTCGCTATCGCCACTCTTGTTCATGTCTGTCGGGACTGGTATGTATGCGGTGCCGTTCTTGGTTGTCAGGGAGGAGCAGGTGTTTGCGACTGTTTATATACTGTGCTAGCTCTGCCGCTGTCGAGGCTGCTTCCGGAGGTTGAGATTTTTCGGGCTCTCTTGTGCTTTCCGGAGAGACTTTTCGTTTCTTTTTCTGCTTTACTCGGTGTTGTGCGAGGCTATAAATAGCTTCTTCTTCTTCCTTCAGTGGTACTTGTGGTCTCCAGCTGCGTATTGTACGTGCGTTCATTTCATGGTGTGTTGTAATGGTCCACGTTGTCCTGGCCGGCCTTCTCGCTCGCGGGTGGCTACTGTTGGTCGGCGAGGTGGTTCGGGGCGTGCTGGTGCTCCGGCTGTTTCGGTGGATGGGTCTATCCTTTTGCGAGGTGTTTCAGCTTCTCATCTTCGCTCGCCTTCTCGGTTTGGTCGCTCTATGCGTTGTTCGTCTTCTGTGTGTGGTTCTTGTGGGCGATCTCCTGTTTCGGTGGACCTCGCGGCGCAATCTGGTTTGGGTCCTTTTTTCCTTTCCGTTTATTTGTGTTTTGCCTGTTTCTTTGGACTAATTGCTATGTTTTGTTGTTGGATTTAGGTGGTGACGATTCTGCTAGGATACGTAGGGAGGAGATCCGGCTTGGCAAGCGGCCCATTGATTCTACTCTCGGTTTGTGCATTTGGTTTGGCTGAATTGGATCGGTGCTTGCTGTTTGTTCGTGTTCTTATTTGTGCGGTTTTGTTTTACGTTGGCAGAGGTCCCTTTTTGCGTGGTGGAGTTGGGTGGGTGTGATGTTCCTGCTATTGGCTATTTGACTGATGCATGGCCTGGTATTCCATCGTTGCGATTTCTGCACTGTGATGAGATGGACGTATGGCATGCGGCAGCGACTGGTTGCATGGGCCATGCATGTTGGTTGACTTTCCTATCAGGAAAGCAATCAAGAAAAAAAGAAAAGAAAGCTGTTTCAAGCTCCTCTTCCAATGCTGCCCCCATTGACATGGTATGCATCTGTTCTACGTTTTCAACTTAAATTAAAACCTCATGCAAAGTAATGCAGTCACTAACTTTAATCCATTTGCAGAACGACGACTTGATGGTGTATATACCAAGGCGCATCATTCTGCAAATTGTCGGCTTGGCTATAAGGCAGGAAGTGCAAGGATACCTTCACTGCACGTACCTCGACGGAACTATACAGGCATCCGTCCATATGGGAGCCACACATTCCACAGGGAGCATCAATGAAAACCCTTTGGTTTTCAAAGGACAACCCGTAGCGACACAAGACGAGGCGGAAGAAGGGGCTGCCCAGGCAGCACTAAACTACATTTGTTAAAACTACGCGATCACAATCAACGGTTATAATTACCCTATGTTGCAGGCAACAAAGCAGAAGCTCCTATCAGCTCAAGAGAAAGCACACTCAAAGCATTGTGAACTTAACATGGCTAAACGTGAAGTTGCTGCTTGCCAAGCCAAGTCCATGACACAAACATAGATGTTGGCACGTATATGCAACGATTTCTCTGATGCCGTGCCTCTCTGCATGCATCCACAGCGTCCATTCACGGAAGACCGCATCATCAGCTACACTGGTAGTTGTCCACCCATCACACGACTCGAGCACTTCGCAAAACTGCTATATCATTTCATTATTGGCACTAACCGTAGAGAAGAGTGTTCCAAAATGACTTGATTTCGAGCATTAAAGTCATTTGTAGTCGTATTTGTCTTCTATGCAAGTATCGATCGTTTTAGTTTCCTTCAGTTGTTTTAATCCATGTTTACCAAGTTGTGTCCAGTTGTAATAAAATAAGCTCCTCCATGTTTTAATAGTATTTAAGCATGTATTATATGTAAGTTAAAAGGAAATATGCCCTAGAGGCAATAATAAAGTTATTATTTATTTCCTTATATCATGATAAATGTTTATTATTCATGCTAGAATTGTATTAACCGGAAATATAATACATGTGTGAATACATAGACAAACAGAGTGTCACTAGTATGCCTCTACTTGACTAGCTCGTTAATCGAAGATGGTTATGTTTCCTAACCATGAACAAAAGAGTTGTTATTTGATTAACGGGATCACATCATTAGAAGAATGATGTGATTGACATGACCCATTCCATTAGCTTAGCACCCGATCGTTTAGTATGTTGCTATTGCTTTCTTCATGACTTATACATGTTCTTATGACTATGAGATTATGCAACTCCCGTTTGCCGGAGGAACACTTTGTGTGCTACCAAACGTCACAACGTAACTGGGTGATTATAAAGGAGCTCTACAGGTGTCTCCAAAGGTACATGTTGGGTTGGCGTATTTCGAGATTAGGATTTGTCACTTCGATTGTCGGAGAGGTATCTCTGGGCCCTCTCGGTAATGCACATCACATAAGCCTTGCAAGCATTGCAACTAATGAGTTACTTGCGAGATGATGTATTACGGAATGAGTAAAGAGACTTGCCGGTAATGAGATTGAACTAGGTATTGAGATACCGACGATCGAATCTCGGGCAAGTAACATACCGATGACAAACGGAACAACGTATGTTGTTATGCGGTCTGACCGATAAAGATCTTCGTAGAATATGTAGGAGCCAATATGAGCATCCAGGTTCCGCTATTGGTTATTCACCGGAGACGTGTCTCGGTCATGTCTACATTGTTCTCGAACCCGTAGGGTCCGCACGCTTAAGGTTTCGATGACAGTTATATTATGAGTTTATGAGTTTTGATGTACCGAAGGAGTTCGGAGTCCCGGATGAGATCGGGGACATGACGAGGAGTCTCGAAATGGTCGAGACGTAAAAATCAATATATTGGACGACTATTCGGACATCGGAAAGGTTCCGAGTGATTCAAGTATTTTTCGGAGTACCGAAGAGTTACGGGAATTCGCCGGGGATTATATGGGCCTTATTGGGCTTTAGGGGAAAGAGATAGGAGAGGTTGGGCGCCCCCCCAAGGCCTAGTCCGAATTGGACTAGGTGGAAGGGCTGCGCCCCCTCCTTCCTTCTCTTCTCTTTTCCCTTGCCTTGACTCCTACTCCTACTACATGGAAGGACTCCTAGTTGGACTAGGAAAAGGGGAATCCTACTCCCGGTGGGAGTAGGACTCCCCTAGGGCGCGCCATAGAGAGGGCCGGCCCTCCCCTCCTCCACTCCTTTATATACGGGGGCAGGGGGCACCCCATAGACACACAAGTTGATCCACGTGATCATATTCTTAGCCGTGTGCGGTGCCCCCTTCCACCATAATCCTCGATAATATTGTAGTGGTGCTTAGGCGAAGCCCTGCGACAGTAGTACATCAAGATCGTCACCACGCCGTCGTGCTGATGGAACTCTTCCCCGACACTTTGCTGGATCGGAGTCCGGGGATCGTCATCGAGCTGAACGTGTGCTAAAACTCGGAGGTGCCGTAGTTTCGGTGCTTGATCGGTCGGGCCGTGAAGACGTACGACTACATCAACCGCGTTGTGCTAACGCTTCCGCTGTCGGTCTACAAGGGTACGTAGATCACACTCTCCCCTCTCGTTGCTATGCATCACCATGATCTTGCGTGTGCGTAGGAATTTTTTTGAAATTACTACGTTCCCCAACAGTGGCATCCGAGCCTAGGTTTTATGTGTTGATGTTATATGCACGAGTAGAACACAAGTGAGTTGTGGGCGATATAAGTCATACTGCTTACCAACATATCATACTTTGGTTCGGCGGTATTGTTGGATGAAGCGGCCCGGACCGACATTACGCGTACGCTTACGCGAGACTGGTTCTACCGACGTGCTTTGCACACAGGTGGCTGGCGGGTGTCAGTTTCTCCAACTTTAGTTGAACCGAGTGTTGCTACGCCCGGTCCTTGCAAAGGTTAAAACAGCACCAACTTGACAAATATCATTGTGGTTTTGATGCGTAGGTAAGATTGGTTCTTGCTTAAGCCCGTAGCAGCCACGTAAAACTTGCAACAACAAAGTAGAGGACGTCTAACTTGTTTTTGCTGGGCATGTTGTGATATGATATGGTCAAGACGTGATGAGATATAAGTTGTTGTATGAATCATGTTTTGTTGAAGTTATCGGCAACTGGCAAAATCCTTATGGTTGTCTCTCTATTGCATAAGATGCAAGTGCCCAATAATTGCTTTACTTTATCACTATGCGATAGCAATAGTTGCAAGAGCAATAATTGGTGAGACGGTCATGTGATGACACATTGATATAGATCAAGATGATGGAGATCATGGTGTCATGACGGTGACGATAGAGATCATGACAGTACTTTGGAGATGGAGAGCAAAGGCGCAAGATGATGATGGCCATATCATGTCACATATTTTGATTGCATATGATGTTTATCTTTTATACATCTTATTTTGCTTAGTTTGACGGTAGCATTTTAAGATGATCTCTCACTAATTATCAAGAAGTGTTCTCCCTGAGTATGCACCGTTGCGAAAGTTCTTCGTGCTGAGACACCACGTGATGATCGGATGTGATAGGCTCTACGTTCAAATACAACGGGTGGAAAACAGTTGCACACGCGGAATATTCAGGTTATACTTGACGACCCAAGCATATACAGATATGGCCTCGGAACACGGAGACTGAAAGGTCGAGCGTGAATCATATAGTAGATATGATCAACATAGTGATGTTCACCAATGAAACTACTCCATCTCACGTGATGATCAAACATGGTTTAGTTGATTTGGATCACGTGATCACTTAGAGGATTAGAGGGATGTCTATCTAAGTGGGAGTTTTTAAGTAATATGATTAAATTGAACTTAAATTTATCATGAACTTAGTTCTGATAGTATTTTGCAAATTATGTTGTAGATAAATAGCTCGCATTGTTGCTTCCCTGTGTTTATTTTGATATGTTCCTAGAGAAAACTAAGTTGAAAGATGTTAGTAGCAATGATGCGGATTGGATCCGTGATCTGAGGTTTATCCTCATTGCTGCATAGAAGAATTATGTCCTTGATGCACCGCTAGGTGACAGACCTATTGCAGGAGCAGATGCAAACGTTATGAACGTTTGGCTAGCTCAATATGATGACTACTTGATAGTTTAGTGCACCATGCTTAACGGCTTAGAATCGGGACTTCAAAGACATTTTGAACGTCATGGACCATATGAGATGTTCCAAGAAGTTGAAGTTAATATTTCAAGCAAATACCCGAGTTGAGAGATATGAAGTCTCCAACAAGTTCTATAGCTAAAAGATGGAGGAGAATCGCTCAAGCAGTGAGCATGTGCTCAGATTGTTTGGGTACTACAATCGCTTGAATCAAGTGGGAGTTAATCTTCCAGATAAAATAGTGATTGACAGAATTCTCTAGTCACCATCACCAAGTTAGTAGAACTTCGTGATGAACTATAATATGCAAGGGATGACGAAAGTAATTCCCAAGCTCTTCGTGATGCTGAAATCGACGAAGGTAGAAATCAAGAAAAACATCAAGTGTTGATGGTTAACAAGACCACTAGTTTCAAGAAAAGGGCAAAGGGAAGAAGGAGAAATTCAAGAAGAATGGCAAGCAAGTTGTTGCTCAAGTGAAGAAGCCCAAGTCTGGTCCTAAGCCTGAGACTAAGTGCTTATACTGCAAAGGGACTGGTCACTGGAAGCGGAACTACCCCAAGTATTTGGCGGATAAGAAGGATGGCAAGGTAAACAGAGGTATATTGGATATACGTGTTATTGATGTGTACTTTACTAGTGTTTATAGCAACCCCTCGGCCTTCGATACTGGTTCAGTTGCTAAGAGTAGTAACTCAAAATGGGAGTTGCAGAATAAACATAAACTAGTAAAGGGTGAGGTGACGATGTGTGTTGGAAGTAGTTCCAAGATTGATATGATCATCATCGCACACTCCCTATACTTTCGGGATTAGTGTTGAAACTAAATAAGTGTTATTTGGTGTTTGCGTTGAGCATGAATATGATTTGATCATGTTTATTGCAATACGGTTATTCACTAAAGTCAGAGAATAATTGTTGTTCTGTTTACATGAATAAAACCTTCCATGGTCATACACCCAATGAAAATAGTTCGTTGGATCTCGATCGTAGTGTTACACGTATTCATAATATTGAAGCAAAAAGATGCAAAGTTAATAATGATAGTGCAACTTATTTGTGGCACTGCCGTTTAGGTCATATTGGTGTAAAGCGCATGAAGAAACTCCATACTGATGGGCTTTTGGAATCACTTGATTATGAATCAGTTGATGCTTGCGAACCATGCCTCATGGGCAAGATGACCAAGACTCTGTTCTTCGGAACAATGGAGCGAGCAACAGATTTGTTGGAAATCATACATACTGATGTATGTGGTCCAATGAATATTGAGGCTCGCGACAGGTATCATTATTTTCTGATCTTCACAGATGATTTGAGCAGATATGAGTATATTTACTTGATGAAACATAAGTCTGAAACATTTGAAAAGTTCAAAGGATTTTAGAGTGAAGTAAAAAATCATCGTAACAGGAAAATAAAGTTTCTACGATCTGATCATAGAGAAGAGTATTTGAGTTACGAGTTTGGCCTTCACTTAAAAACAATGTGAAATAGTTTCACTACTCACGCCACCTGGAACACCACAATGTAATGGTGTGTCCGAACGTCATAACCGTACTTTATTAGATATGGTGCGATCTATGATGTCTCTTACCGATCTACCACTATCGTTTCGGGGTTATGCATTAGAGACAACTGCATTCACGTTAAATAGGGCACCATCTAAATCCGTTGAAACGACAACGTATGAACTATGGTTTGGCAAGAAACCTAAGCTGTCGTTTCTTAAAGTTTGAGGTTGCAATGCTTATGTGAAAAAGTTTCAACCTGATAAGCTCAAACCCAAATCGGAGAAGTGCGTCTTCATAGGATACCCAAAAGAAAATATTGGGTACACCTTCTATCACAGATCCGAAGGCAAGATATTCATTGCTTTGAATGGATCCTTTCTAGAGAAGGAATTTCTCTCGAAAGAAGTGAGTGGAAGGAAAGTAGAACTTGATGAGGTAACTGTACCTGCTCCCTATTGGAAAGTAGTTCATCACATAAATCTGTTCCTGTGACTACTAGACCGATTAGTAAGGAAGCTAATGATGATGATCATGTAACTTCAGATCAAGTTACTACCGAACCTCGTAGGTAAAACCAGAGTGAGATCCGCACCAGAGTGGTACGGTAATCCAGTTTTGGAGGTCATGTTACTTGACCATGACGAGCCTACAAACTATGAGGAAGCGATGATGAGCCCAGATTCCGCGAAATGGCTTGAGGCCATGAAATCTGAGATGAGATCCATGTATGAGAACAAAGTATGGACTTTGATTGACTTGCCCAATGATCAGCGAGCCATTGAGATTAAATGGATCTTCAAGAGGAAGATGGACGCTGATAGTAGTATTACTATCTACAAAGCTAGACTTTTCGAAAAAGGTTTTTGACAAAGTTCAAGGTGTTGACTACGATGAGATTTTCTCACTCGTATCGATGCTTAAAGTTTGTCCGAATCATGTTAGCAATTGCCGCATTTTATGAAATCTGGCAAATGGATAACAAAACTGCAATCCTTAATGGATTTCTTAAAGAAGAGTTGTATATGATGCAACCAGAAGGTTTTGTCAATCCTAAAGGTGCTAACAAAATGTGCAAACTCCAGCGATCCATCTATGGACTGGTGCAAGCATCTCGGAGTTGGAATGTGCGCTTTGATGAGATGACAAAGCATATAGTTTTATACAGACTTGCGATGAAGCCTGTATTTACAAGAAAGTGAGTGGGAGCACTACAACATTTCTGATAAGTATATGTGAATGCCATATTGTTGATCGGAAATAATGTAGAATTATTCTGCAAAGCATAAAGGAGTGTTTTGAAAGAAAGACCTCGGTGAAGCTGCTTACATATTAAGCATCAAGATCTATAGAGATAGATCAAGACGCTTGATAAGTTTTTTTCAATGAGTACAAACCTTGACAATATTTTGAAGTAGTTCAAAAATTGGAACGGTCAAAGAAAGAGTTCTTGGCTGTGTTACAAGGTGTGAAATTGAGTAAGACTCAAAGCCCGACCACGACAGAAGATAGAAAGAGAATGAAAGTCATTCCCTATGCCTCAGCCATAGATTCTATAAAGTATGCCATGCTGTGTACCAGATCTATTGTATACCCTACACTGTGTTAAGTAAGGGAGTACAATAGTGATCTAAGAGTAGATCACTGGACAGCGGTCAAAATTATCCTTAGTGGAATAAGGAAATATTTCTCAATTATGGAGGTGACAAAAAGGTTCGTCGTAAAAAGTTACGTCGATGCAAGTTTTGACACTGATCCAGATGGCTCTAAGTCTCAATTTGGATACATATTGAAAGTGAGAGCAAATAGCTAGAGTAGCTCCGTGCAGAGCATTGTTGATATAGAAATTCGCAAAATACTTATGGATCTGTATGTGACAGATCCGTTGACTAAAATTTTCTCACAAGCAAAACATGATCACACCTTAGTACTCTTTGGGTGTTAATCACATAAACGATGTGAACTAAATTACTGACTCTAGTAAACCCTTTGGGTATAGGTCACATGACAATGTGAACTATGGGTGTTAATCACATGGTGATGTGAACTATTAGTGTTGGATCACATGGCGATGTGAACTAGATTATTGACTCTAGTGCAAGTGGGAGACTGAAGGAAATATCCCCTAGAGGCAATATTAAAATTATTATTTATTTCCTTATATCATGATAAATGTTTATTATTCATGCTAGAATTGTATTAACCGGAAACATAATACATGTGTGAATACATAGACAAACAGAGTGTCACTAGTATGCCTCTACTTGACTAGCTCGTTAATCGAAGATGGTTATGTTTCCTAACCATGAACAAAAGAGTTGTCATTTGATTAACGGGATTGACATGACCCATTCCATTAGCTTAGCACCCGATCGTTTAGTATGTTGCTATTGCTTTCTTCATGACTTATACATGTTCCTATGACTATGAGATTATGCAACTCCCGTTTGCCGGAGGAACACTTTGTGTGCTACCAAACGTCATAACGTAATTGGGTGATTATAAAGGAGCTCTACAGGTGTCTCCAAAGGTACATGTTGGGTTGGCGTATTTCGAGATTAGGATTTGTCACTCCGATTGTCGGAGAGGTATCTCTGGGCCCTCTCGGTAATGCACATCACATAAGCCTTGCAAGCATTGCAACTAATGAGTTAGTTGCGAGATGATGTATTACGGAACGAGTAAAGAGACTTGCCGGTAATGAGATTGAACTAGGTATTGAGATACCGACGATCGAATCTCGGGCAAGTAACATACCGATGACAAAGGGAACAACGTATGTTGTTATGCCGTCTGACCGATAAAGATCTTCGTAGAATATGTAGGAGCCAATATGAGCATCCAGGTTCCGCTATTGGTTATTGACCAGAGACGTGTCTCGGTCATGTCTACATTGTTCTCGAACCCGTAGGGTCCGCACGCTTAAGGTTTCGATGATAGTTATATTATGAGTTTATGAGTTTTGATGTACCAAAGGAGTTCGGAGTCCCGGATGAGATCGGGGACATGACGAGGAGTCTCGAAATGGTAGAGACGTAAAAATCGATATATTGGACGACTATATTTGGACATCGGAAAGGTTCCGAGTGATTCAAGTATTTTTCGGAGTACCGGAGAGTTACGGGAATTCGCCGGGGAGTATATGGGCCTTATTGGGCTTTAGGGGAAAGAGATAGGAGAGGTTGGGCGCCCCCCAAGGCCTAGTCCGAATTGGACTAGGGGGAAGGGCTGCGCCCCCTCCTTCCTTCTCTTCTCTTTTCCCTTGCCTTGACTCCTACTCCTACTACATGGAAGGACTCCTAGTTGGACTAGGAAAAGGGGAATCCTACTCCCGGTGGGAGTAGGACTCCCCTAGGGCGCGCCATAGAGAGGGCCGGCCCTCCCCTCCTCCACTCCTTTATATACGGGTCAGGGGGCATCCCATAGACACACAAGTTGATCCACGTGATCATATTCTTAGCCGTGTGCGGTGCCCCCTTCCACCATAATCCTCGATAATATTGTAGCGGTGCTTAGGCGAAGCCCTGCGACGGTAGTACATCAAGATCGTCACCACGCCGTCGTGCTGACGGAACTCTTCCCCGACACTTTGCTGGATCGGAGTCCAGGGATCGTCATCGAGCTGAACGTGTGCTAAAACTCGGAGGTGCCGTAGTTTCGGTGCTCGATCGATTGGGCCGTGAATACGTACGACTACATCAACCGCGTTGTGCTAACGCTTCCGCTGTCGGTCTACAAGGGTACGTAGATCACACTCTCCCCTCTCGTTGCTATGCATCATCATGATCTTGCGTGTGCGTAGGAATTTTTTTGAAATTACTATGTTCCCCAGCAAGTTAATTATGAATGTCACTTTTTATCTTTAGTTACCTTCTGCGACGGTTGCAACCCAATATTGGTTTCTAACTAACATATGAAAAAAACAAGTGGTCACGTAAAATAAACCAGTACGTAGAACAAAAGCTTAACATGTAAACTTTTCTATTGACCAGTTTACAGCTTATGGTTCCTCATGTGCACAACGAAAACCAACCTTCGGCATTCAAGGAATGCTTCATCTTGGAGGATTACGCTGAGCGGTTAGAGAGGGTGTTAACAATTTGAAGCTTGCCGAAATTAGATGTTGTCGTTGCACCGAGGAGATCAGGTCGTATTTCGTAGATTCCCATGTGTAAAAATATCTGTATTTGTACTTCTATGTCATGTATGTTGGTTGTGGTCTACTAACTAAGGTCATGTGTGTTTCCTTTTATGTGTTTGATTTTGTATTTATTTATTGCCTGTGCAGTTCGATTTCATTTTACTTTCTTACCGTCGAAAAAAACATGTGCAACCTTTAGCTATGTACAATTTGTGAAACACCAAGTTCTAATCCACCGCATATGCAAACGATTTACTAACTATTAAACAATTATTGGTTCACCTTGGTGTGCTATCTATCGGTCATGCTCTCCAAAAAGTATATAATTAAACGATTTACTGACTACTAAACAATCATTGGTTCACCTTGGTGTGCTATCTATCGGTCATGCCTTCCAAAAAGTATATAATCGCCAAGGAGAACAACAACAGATCTATATTGCATAATACCTTTAACATGTGACAAGGTCAACAAGCACAAAGAAGAAAGACCATGAAACCGGCAATATGAGACCACCCAAAGAAGAAATAAAAATAAAAACAAATGAAGGAGAGCAATATGATATCTCCTTGGTAGCACAAGTAGAACACTACCAAGCATATCTGCCTCCAGTGGCGAAAGGCTAAAAAAAAGGAAGGACAGCAATATGATATCTCCTACGTAGCTCAGGTAGAGCACTACCAAGCATATTTCCCTCCAGTGGCGGGGCCACCAGTACCTCGAAGAGCCACCGCTCGGGCAGCAGCGTCATGGCGATCATCTAGGATCATTGCACACAGAAGCATAGAGAAGCTAAGCAATGCTGCTAGCAGCCCAACTATGAGAACTAGGATCAACTCTGAGCTCACGTCCTCCATTGGGGGCATCATCTTGATCTTTTGTCACCGGAGGAAGAAAAGAGATGAAAATTAGGGAGAAGGAATGAGGTACGTTGTGGAATGGAGAAAAAGAAGAGAGTATGTGGTTATTGTTATAGCTCGAACTCGGTGTACGATGGGCGAAGTTCACCAGCACCGCTCGCCGGTGTTCAGGAGGCGAATCTGCGAGCAGTGCCGAAAAGGTACTGGTCCCTGAGGTGACTGCTCGCTGTATCGGTAGCGAGCACGCCCTACCACGGTACTGCCCTAGATGCTCTATGCCCTAGATGGTACAAGTGGGAGACATGCGGGAAAGCACGCGAGGCCGGTCTTCAGGAGGCGAATCTGCGAGCAGTGCCGAAAAGGTACTGGTTTGTGAGGTGACTGCTCGCTATATCGGTAGCGAGCATGCCTCACACTACCACGGTACTGCCCTAGATAGTCTACGCGCTAGATGGCACAAGTGGGAGATGTGCGAGAAAGCGCGCGAGGGAGAAATAGATAAGACCTGGTGAAGAAGTTCATCGCCCCTTGAAATCTGAAATTTATTTACATTCAAGATTAAAAAGACTTGAGCCTGACCCGATTCTTTTTTGAACTTTATTATGTGAGATTGTTATAGCTATTTATACTAAACTTTAGTACTTATTTGTTCGTATTTTTCCAAATCACGATCATAGATATTATATTGTGGGCAATTCAAATTGTTTATGTAATAAACTTTGTTTTTTCAAACATACATCTTAAAACATATTTAAACCAAACTCAAATAAATACGAGAAAATAAGAAAACGGGAAAATACATGTTTACTTGGATTACATGGTGACAGTGCTTTAATGATGTATTTGTATATGTGTATTCTTAAATATCTTGGTATAGATCTGTATAGTGTATGGCATACAAAATATCTTCATAGTGGTGTCTTTATAATTACATATACATAACTAGAAAGATGTACATTGTACAAGATGTTTCAGAGGTAGATTCACTCCAATTTTTATATCATTTGAACGTCTGAGCAGCTCTCAGCAAAACAAGACAAATTGGATTAGAACGGTGCATAGTAGTAAGTTTTTGGGTGCTCGATCGTCGGTGCTCAGAAGCGAATCTGCAAGCATTGCCGAAAAGGTATCGGTCCGTGAGGTGAGTGCTCACTGCACCTAGCACGTCTTGCACTATCGCGGTACTGCTCTAGATGCTTCACGTGCTACACGCGACAAGTGGGGGACTTGTGGGAAAGTTCGCGAGAGAGAAGTAGATGAGGACTGGTGAAAACTTGTGCTTGACCCAATTCTTTTCTGGATTTTGACATGTGTAATTGTTATATGTATGTATCTTTCTGATTTTTGAGTTGATCATTGGAGGAGGCGGTGCGTAGTAATAGGTATTCCAGTGCTCGATCATCGGTGTTCAGGAGGCGAACCTATGAGAAATGTAGCGAAGACACCTCGCACTACCGTGGTACTGCCTTAGATGCTCTATGCGTTAGACGCCACAAGTGGGGGACCTGCCGAAAGCGTGCCACAGAGAAGAGAGATCAGACACGAGAAAGAAGAAGCGACTGACAATAAATCTTAGGTTCACCCAATCAGCCCAAGGGAGAGCTGCTCGGTGGAGTGTAGCAAGCAAAGATTTAGAATCTGAAAAAAATCGCTCTTTTTGCATTTTTCGAGGATCTAGATAGCAATTATTCAGTTGCCTTTGCCCATAAGCATGAATACTAATTAATTTTGTTATTAAAAAGAGGATGAGCATGGAGTATATATGGTCATTACAAGGAATACAATGTGTCAAAGAGTTGTTCGTCGTTTGTACTTACACTCAAATTTAAAGAGGTTTGCTCTGTTTTAATTCTCTTCTACGTATTAAATTATATTCTCGATTTACTACCTAATTTTTCGTTCATAGTAATTAGTTGAATTTAGGCTGGACCAAAACATAATATATGTGTATTTGCAACCTGATTTGTTTTTTACTTCCAGACTATATGGTTGAGTTTTTCTTTTTTTTTAAAGCATTTTCTGTTTGCTATAGTTTACAGATTCGACCAGCCCATCTGGCTTCAATCAGCCCATCTGGTTTTAACCAGCCCATTTTACTTCAAGCTTCCGTCCGCTTAATATTAACATTCTGATACAGCCCATACGGTCAACTTTCGTTGGCCCATATACACCATGCATGCACTCGAGTGATAGACTATGTCATGATTTTTTTTTTTTGCCACCTAGCAATTTATATGATTACACTAGTTTACACTGTTTATCTTAGCAATTGTCTACACTCCAATATATAGTACAAAGCTGTAGACGGGCGCGGCGTGCCGCCGCGGGAGGTTCGCTAGTAGTGACTCATATGTTGTAGCCAATTGTTATGTCGCTCGATCATTCTCTCTCACTTACCGTTCTTGTAGCCCATTGTTTTTCATCGTGACCATGTTGTTTTGAGGTTTTCATCTCAAAACATTATTTTCTCCTATGGTACGATATGGTCACTTGCATAGTAGCATGTTGTCAATTATCCACCTTCTCTTATTCAATGCCATGCATGTATGTACGGTCCAGATCCTTAGCATAGATTGTATGTACACTCCAGATCTTTAGCTTAGATTGTTCGACTACCCACTGTCCATGCCTAAGCCTGTCTTTCTCCTTAAAATAAGTATTCTCTCCTACTATGTACTTATTATTTTAGAGACATCATGCATGTCTAGTGCGTTGTACTTATACGTGTATATTCTCTTTGATTCCTCGTAATCTACCACCTCTCTATTACCATTTTTGGAGAAGTCATGCCTGCCTATGACTTTTTTTGAGAGAATATAAGTCAACTAAATCGATAATTGTATTTGATCCGACAGTTAGGGTCGTTAGGTAGACATCCCAATTGTTGAGTAGATCTTGAACCGTTAATTTTCTTGTTTCCTGATGTAATCTTGACATTAGGCATGCATTTTTGCCAGGACTCTCCGTTCGTGATGCACGTGTCCGATATGGACATGTATTACCCTTTACATGACCCTCTTTTTGTTGACGCCATGATGACATTAGCGCATACATTGCTGCCAGGATGTTCCAAATATCAGATATGGACATGTGCTACACTTTAAGTGTCCCTCTTTTTCTTAGCACTCACGTGGTCCTTCTCATGAATGTTTCTCATGAAAAAATTGATAGTTTATACTATTAACCATTGTAATTAGAACGCGCATCATAATTCATTTGTAAAAATAATGCAAGAATATAAATATAATTTTTTGGCACTTAGATGTAAACGTATTTTTAGTATGAGTTGCTAGCATCTTATAGTACTTTATTATATTAAAAGAAGTGTTTTTATATTTGTTTGCGCCCACACTATATTCCATATACGTGCACATCTACTTTTTTTATCTCGGCAGAGAAAGATTTTTTTTTTCAAAATAGTGAAAGTTTTTTTTGCCCATGCGTAAAAAATGTTTGTTATCTCAACATGAAGATTTTTTTTATATTTCTTTACACCCACACTATATTCCATGTACATACACATCTACTTTTTTTTATCTTGGCAGAGAAAGATTTTTTCACCAAAATAGAGAAAGTTTTTTTGCCCATGCGTAAAAGTTTGTTATCTCAACATGAAGAACTAATGGAGTAGCCTAGATTGATTTTCCCTTAAAGTAAAAAAATATTAACAAATGATTAATTTTCTGAAATAATACGCTAATATTTTTTCCCTAAAATCAGAGATGTCATCATCATACATATGGTATTGTGAGCGGACTCATCCTTTTTGGCAGCGCTGGACCTGGACTCCTTAGCAGCCGTGTATTCCTTTTAGTTTTTTGAGGGAGCAGTATTTTCCTTTTTGATTAGCCGCTGGCGGCCGTGTTTGTTTTTCAGCTGTTGGCAGACTTATATGCCGATGGCAACGTAGGTTCATCTATGATTGTATTTTTTATAAAAAGCACATATGACTTGGACGAAAGACGTGTCATACTATTCTTACGTGATGTGCCAAACAATTTATAGATGACTATATTTGTATGTAACGCTGTATCTTTAAATCTGAACCATTAATCTATAAAGTTAACGATCAATATAATTTAACATATGTGGATGAACGTGATGGCTTGTTTTACTTTTGTTTTAAGTATATAATAGATGTTGATACTACTTCCCCCATCCATGAGTACTTTGGTAAAGTTGTATCCCCCAACTTGAGGGGCTACCACCAGGGCCAAGTGATCTAGATTATCAACCCGAGATGGGTGATCCTCTCTACTCCACAGAATAGGTTGCTCAGACCAGCGTAAATACTGAGGTACTGCCGGTTCAACAGAGTTTACTGCCCTTTTGTGAAGCTTCTGATCATGTTTACACAAACTAGTAGTGAAGACATGATATTGCCCGCTGTTTAGCTGTTTGGGTTTGCTCTGATAACCCGACTGCTGCTGCTACTGCTGATTCCCCTGATGGTTGTGACCTCCCTGGTTGCCTTGGTGCCCTTGATTGAGGTGTCCGGTTTGGTTGCCTTGAAACCCTAAACCGGAACCACCACCTCCGTAGCCCGGCCCATGGAAACCTCCTCCTGAACCGCCGGGCAGGTTGTTATCATACTGGAACATATTGGAATTCTTGAAATCCCACATGATATAACAGTCCTTCCAAAGATGTGATGCTAGCTTCTCCTTTGATCCATGCTTTGGACAGGGCTGATTTAACAGGCGCTCCAAATTGGGGCCTGAACCTCCGCCCCTCTGGGGCTGCTTGCCCTTACGGCGCTGGCCATTCTCCTGTGCGTTGGTGTTAGCAACAAAGTCCAAGCTGCTGTCGGCCTTGCGCTTACCGCCATTTTCATGGCCTGCCGGATTATGCTGCTGACCCTTGGCATTGCCGTTCTTCTTACCTTTCCCCGGTTTATCCTCCTCTGAGTCCGGGTCCTTAGTATTATCTAAATCGGCGTATTTAAACAAAGCGGCCATGAGCGTTGACATATCATTGCAGTGACGTTTGAGTCTTCCCAACTTCTGTTTGAGTGGTAAGAAACGGCAATTGCCCTCCAATGTTAACACTGCAGTGTCTGCATTGATACGATCTGATGAATGCAAAACCGCTGAAACCCGTTTGACCCAATGGGCCATGGACTCCCCTTCCTCTTGGACACAAGCGGCCAGATCTATGATTGACATCGGCTGCTTACAAGTATCTTTGAAGTTCTGTATAAACCGGTGCTTTAACTCAGCCCATGATCCGACAGAATTGGTTGGTAAGCGCTTCAACCAAGTGCGAGCTGTTCCTTCCAACATCATGGTGAAATATTTAGCACACACTGCCTCATCCACATCTAACATCTCCATTGCCATCTCATAGCTCTCCACCCACGCCTCTGGTTGCAAGTCGGCGGTGTAATTTGGTACCTTACGAGGTCCCTTGAAATCCTTGGGCAGTCTCACATTACGCAAAGCGGGGGTAAGACACGGCACCCCTAAGGAACTGAACACCACACCTGGCTCCACTGAGGCTGTAGGGTGAACCGGAGTATGTTGTCGTGCTCCGTGTCGAGCTGCCAACTCGGCCTCCCGACGTGCGCGGCCATGGTCCACAACATCCTGTGCATTAGCGCCTCCCCCTGCCGGGTTGTTTCCTCGTGGTGAATTTCGGCGACGTGCACTACTGGATACGGTCGGTTCATCCTCCACGTGTCTGCTATAGCTCCGGCTTGGACGGGGAGTGGAAGGAATCCTCTCACGACTGTGTGAATACGCCTGCTGTTGATTTAGTGCTGTTTGAAGGAGATCCCTGGCCCGACGTGCTTCCACTGCAACTGTTGACTCGCCGTCGGTTGGGAGGGCCGCTAGGCGTGAAGCGGCAGCCACAATGTTGTCCAACGGGTTGGAATAATGCTCAGGAGGTGTTGGTACATACTGTGGCACAACATTGTTCTGGCGAGGCAGGTCCATCGTGCGCGGTTGAACCGGTGCCCCTGTTCCCGGCGCCGCCGCCCAGTTTAGTATGGGTTGGTTACCAGCTCCCGCTCCTGGTGTGTTGAAGATATTCTGCGGCTCATAAACCGACGGGAGACGCGATCGGTACCTTCTTCTCATGACTTCCTCTGAAGCATTCTGATCCAGCCTAATCCGGTAGGCCTGTGCTTCCAATTCAGCCCGCTCTGTAGCCATCCTAGCATTCTCTATCGCCAGGTCCGCTTTAGCCTAGGCTATCTGATCTTTCACTTTTGCAATCTCCGCATTGTGCTGATCCCTGGCTGCTGCATCCACCTCTGCGGCCATCAACGTTGCCAAAGCGTCGAACCAATCAGACAGGACTTGGGCTGGAGGCGGCGCTGAGCTTCCTGCCCCTGCTGGTGTGGCCGTTGTTGAACCGGAGAGCATTGCTGCGGCGGTAGATGACTGAGGCGCTGATTGTGTGCCGGAAATGAAGATGGCGGCCCGGTTTGGCAGATCAGGGGAATCCGGAATACTGTTGCCCTCGGATCCTCCATCAATCCGGCCGTCCTGCAACTAGTAAAGTGATTCGGTCTCTCCAGAAGACTCGTCATCAGAACAGACCACGGTCTCTCCATCGGATACCAGTCCGTCCTCGTACCTCGATCCATGGATGACACCCACGAAAACATGCCTTGCCTCGGGCTGAACCGGCGAAGAACTTGCACGCCGAGCCATTTCGATGATGTCGGTGCAGATGTCCGTCTCAGGGGCCGGTTTTCCGATCTTGCCGATGAAGACGTGAATCCCACCAAAGGGGACCCGGTACCCGTATTCGATTGAATCGGTCTCGGGACCCCATCCTACGTTGTCAATGTAGAGCTTGCCGCGACGACTCTTCGTCATCTGGCCCACAGCGTATCCCTTAATTCCATCGAAGCTGCCCTTCAAGAACTCAAAACCATCGTGCGATAGTCCCACGGTGGGCGCCAACTGTCGTGGGTTTGTCACGGCAGATGTCCTTATGAAGGGACTTAGTCGTGGAGCCATCTCTACGGGTTAGCGTAAAAGGGTTAAACCGGACAAGGGGACATGGAGAGTTTTATACTAGTTCGGCCCCTTCGAGGAAGGTAAAAGCCTACGTCTAGTTGTGATTGGTATTGCTAGGGTTTCGAAGGCTAGGGAGCGAATCCACTTTGTCTGGCTCTCGAGTTGTTGTCCGTCCCTCAACTGCGGCCGGGTCGTCCCTTTATATTCATAGGTTGACGCCCGCCGGGCTACAGAGTCCAGAAGCCGGATCATAAACGTGTCCAGTTCGGTCTCTACCCTTCCTATCTTACAATACAAGTTACATGACTAGGTCGGTTTACATTTACAGGCTGTAACCCGCCTTTGGGCCCTGGGCCTTCCGTAAAGCGCCATCATCCTTGCATCTTCATGGGCTTCTAATCTTCAAAGAGTCAACCCGGCTACATAAGGCCGGTTTACCTCCAGTAGTAATATCCCCAACAGTTTTGGAGTTAAGGGAAAGTTAGCGCCACGTTTTGTAGGACCATACAAGGTTTTGGAGCATATGGGAGAAGTAGCCTACAAGTTGGAATTGCCCGAAGGATTGTCAGGAGTTCACGATGTATTCCACGTTTCCCAGTTGAAGAAGTGCCACGCAGAAATGGCTGATATACCGCTGAGAGATACAATGCCGCTGGAAGCGATTCAGTTGGACAGTGATTTGACCTATGAGGAGAAACCAGTCAAGATTCTTAAGTATGCCAGCCGAGTCACCCGCAGCAAGGTTATCAGGTTTTGTAAAGTTCAGTGGAGCCACCACACCGAGCATGAAGCTACCTGTGAGCGAGAGGAAGAACTGCTGAAGGACCACCCTCATCTATTTTCTAGCCAACCCGAATCTCGAGGGCGAGATTCATCTTAAGGGGGTAGGTTTGTAACATCCCAAATTTTCAATTTGGAATGTTATGCATTAGATCATCACTTCATATCATATTTTATTGCTTTTGGCCTGATCTAGAAATTCTACGCAACTCAAGGACCCACGGAGAGAGTTGGGGATTTCGTTATTTTCATATTTGAGTTTTCTCAAATTTTGAAAATAGGATCATTT
This sequence comes from Triticum urartu, assembly GCF_003073215.2. Classification (NCBI taxonomy): domain Eukaryota; kingdom Viridiplantae; phylum Streptophyta; class Magnoliopsida; order Poales; family Poaceae; genus Triticum; species Triticum urartu. Next base: position 75,588,137 of record NC_053028.1, on the reverse strand, counting down.
GATTTTATTTATTTTATCTTAAATTATTTCAATTATAAAAATAAGTGAGGGGGAATAAAATGACTTTCGCAAAATAAATAAATATTGAGGATTTAATAAAAAATCAAATAAGATTTTATTTTGGAGTTATTTGCTATTTTATTTGAATTTAGGAAAATGCGCATTTTCCAAAATTGCAATTAGGCCCCAAATAAATGTTCATCTTGTTCGGCTTGATTTTAGAAGTCGGGGAAAATTTATTTCGGGATTTTTGGAGTCCGTTTAGTATTTCTTTTATCTGTTTTTATGCGCGTAATTATTTTAAAAAAAGCGCGCAACCGACTTTGGGCCGTATTCGGCCAGGACTTTGTTCGGCCGGCCTCTATAAGGAGCCGCCCCGAGCCCGTAAGCCCACCCCGCGCCTAACCCTAACCCTAGCCGCCCCAAGCCGCGCCGCCGCCGCCGTCGGACGCCACCACCCCGCCGCCCCGCGCCGCCGCACCACCGCCCCGCGCCGCCGCCCCGAGCCGCCCCGCCCCCCTGCCACCGCCCCGCCGCCACCGCCGCCACCCGCTGAACCCGCCACCTTCGGTTTTCGTTCGGTTTTTTGTCGGTTTTTTTAGATCCGTTTTTTTAGATCGGTTTATTTCCGGTTTAGTTTATTTAGCGAGCGTTCGCTCGTCCATTCGTTTTAACGAACGCATTCACCGTTTAGTTACAGAAAACGAAAGTTCGTTCATTAATCTATTCATCGTTTTTCTTTTTCTCGGATTTTCCGCGATTATTTCTGATTTTGATTTCTGATCCGATTTTCGTTCTAGTATAACTTTTCGCTCGTTTATCGGAATCAGGCGATTCAAGCGCCTGGAGTTTCGTCTCGAAACCCTCTTTCCGTTTAACCAACTCAAACAAGTTTTTGCTTCTGTAAAATTTGACCTAGATCCAGATTAGTAAACGAAGCTTGTTTCTTTCGCCGTCTGATTTTCATTGCTTCGTTCGATTTGATTCTTTTGGCAAACCGGAGTTCTTAAGTTGAACTTCTGCTTAGTTCTCTTATTTGAGTTTTACCTGTGCATTAGTTGAGTACTTATTGTATACTTGTTTGTTTGCGATAGAGTATCCGAGTGCGCCGCTTGCTACTTTGAATCGCTAGGTTTCGCGGATCATCAGCAAGGCAAGTAACACTTTGATCATACCTCCTACTACCCAGTTTTTATTGCATTAGATCAATCCTCAAACATTGCATGAATAGGATCTAATTAAATTGTGGGTTTTGGGAAGTAGATGAGGTAGTACCTATTACCTGTTTTATTATCAAACCTTTGGGAGTTACTTCTATGTTTGCTTATATTGCCATGCCATGCTAGTAGACGTGGATTGGGTGAGTGTATCCATGACATATGTGAGATTGATAAATTAATGGTTTATTTAAGGTGGCAACTTAAACACACATCTGGGTGGACTGAGGCACCTTGGTATTCCAGCGATTGCCTGTTTTCTTTTTTATGGACCACCACCCAGGATCAAAGGGATCATGAGATTATTCATACTAGAAACTTCCGTGTGCAGCCACACGGTACTATGGGCTCTAGCATAGTTGATTAAGTCGTGCGAACTCTTACAGTGGTAGACTAGCAGATGTTGGGGAAAGTAGGTGTAACGGTCTACCCGTTCGTAAGGTGCTAGCACTTCTGAAAGACTATGTCTCGGTCATCCGTTTCTCAAACACCATGTAGTGCGAGAATCCCAACGGAGGAGATCGAGTCTTGTGGGGAAAAGTGCGCAAACCTCTGCAGAGTGTATAAACTAATCATGGTTAGCCGTGTCCGCGGTTATGGACAACTTGAGTATCTAGTACTTGGATTATCATATGAATCTCATCATGTTACTCTAATTAATATTGTTGGGTTTTATATATGATGCTTAATTAGGAATGAGAGGATGTCTACACTCTCAATGTTTAACAACTACCATGATAGTTAAATAAAATTTATTCCTTTGCAGTAGGAAAAAATTGGCTTTACGCAAAACTGTAACCATAGAGCTTTCCACCAGCCAAATATGCATGTAGTATACGAAAATACTCATGTGAGCGGGAGCTCACAGGATCCCGCTATCTGTGCCACTTATTCCCCTCGTGATCTATGCTGCAATTGGTATAGTAATAGGTATATATATCCACATACATTATTACTCCATATGTGCAATGGCCCACTGCACAGGAAACCCCGTCAGTCGGTGGGGCGGCAGATCAGACGGGGTTGGACGAGGGGAACCGTTTTCTCACGGTAGCTGGTCCAAAGGAGCCAATTTGCTCATTTATGGCAGCACCGGAGGCAGCTACCAATCTTCTCCAGCACACCTCCTCGCACTCATCCTTCTTCATATAGTAGTCCACCCATTTCTCCCCCAGTCAGAGATTGAGAGCGAACTAAACCAGACGAGTGCCACAAATCCTTGCGGGTAGCATGTCTGCGTCCTCATCCTCAAGCGGGCTCGAGCAACTCCCGCCGCTAATCAGCTGCCCTGAGTGCGGCGGTCGGGTCTTCACCTGGATTGCTCAGGCGGGGCAGAATGCAGGCGTTCGTTTCTACAAGTGCGTCAACAAGGACGTGAGTACAATCCATTCGCCATTCCTTCATCTAAGTACTCGTCTGCAGTCAGATCGACTAATAAATTGAGTTTTACTGTCTGATTTGAGTTGCAGGTTGGAATCTGCAACTACATGAGGACCAAGGAGGAGTACCTTGCAGAGTTAAGCTTCCATTTGGGGACGGCACAGCATCTAGGACATGGAAGCAGCCAGGCTGGATCTTCTTTGAACCGCAGAGTCCGTGTTGTCCAGCAGCAGTGCACTGTTCCAGCAGTTGCCCAAGCCTTCAGGGTTAATCAAGCAAGCTCTTCCGCCGCCGCGCTCCGTGTTCTTGTGTTCTTGGATGCTGCCATACTGGTTGTTGGTGTCCTCATTTTCTTGGCATTGCTGAAAGTAGTCTCCCTCCTTAGCAGGTAGAAGGTCGTCTTGTTGACAGAATAGAAGGAATAATTAGGTAGTCTGTCTTTTGTATCGCAGTGCTTGGTAATCATAATCAAGTTGTGTGTCCTTTGTATCCCAGTGGTTGGTAATGAGAATCAGGAAGCGTGTCATTTGTATCCGAGTGGTTGGTAATGAGATTTGTCAGTGGGTTCTTCTGGAAGACTGTTGTTACGATATGTGTCATGCAATTAGTACTCAATTTATGTTCAGATATTTATTTTTGCCCCGACCGTATTTTTGGGCAGAAGTACTAATGTTAGATCTTTGTTCTATAGCCAATAAAGCGTAATTTTTTTGTGAGGAAACGGGTTACTTAATTAACTACATTAGAACGGGCTGCCGCTGTCACCGGCATGACCGGTGGACGCAATAAATTCTTGTACCTACCCACCGTTCCAGAAATTTACTGACCTTATCTCCAGCCACCAGCCTGCACCCACCCAACAACCCTCATATCACCCCTCTGTTTCGCTTGCCCCGGTTTAAGCTCCTCTCCCAAGCGAAGTCGCCGGCGATTTGGCCCACGGCGAACCCATTCCGGCGGGAGATCTACAGGTAAGTGCTCATTTTTTTCAATCCCCTCACCCAACCTTCTACGCCCGTCCTCGTCCCACGCATATGACCCGAGCAATCCACCCATTATCTATTCAAATTTGTGCTAGATCAGCAAAGATGGATCTGTCGCACCATTCAATCCCAAAATTCGTGCTGCCGTCAAACTGCTTGTGTGCTGTATCCAGATCTGATTCAACTTATCCTAACGACCAGTCCTAAGTTGTGTTATAATAATTGTCTTCACCGTATTTATTAAGCAAGTTCAGTCATACGCCTCTTTAACCCAACAGTAGCTACTTGAGGCACCAGGCAATCTGATTTTCTAGTACTAATGTTCAGTTCAGCATAGTTCGTCGGGCATGGGGAGCAACACATGTACAGATGATTTTACTCCATGTCTTGTAGCAAAAAACTCCATCATTCTTTTATCAGGGTACATTAGTTCAAGCTCACTCACAATCAAAGTGTTCTCAATTGTAGGCACCATGTCTGACGCTGGTAGTTGTGATGGGACCGCAGCCTCTGGGATGTAGTTGATGACAACACCAATAGGCAGCCATTGCAAGCCAATGATGAATAGGCACCTCCTGCTCCAACTTCACGAATATCAGTCAGAAAAGCAGTAGAAGTGATCCAGACATTTGACGATTACAAGAGGTGGCTCATTACTGAAATTGGGTTTGGTGGAATGCTAAAGCTACCTTTGCTGCAGAAGCTCAACCTTAAGTTCAGTGCCTGGACTATGAGCAAGGTCTGCGTCGAGTGCCGAGAAATTGTTCTGTCAGAAACCAAGGTACTAAAGTTTTTTGCGGAAGACATCCACAAGGTTTTTGGCATTCCGTGTGGTCACCAAAGTGTTAAAGGGCGCGATGGCTTCATCAAGCCAGAAGCGGTAACATTCATAAAGAGGACGCTAGGGATGGACAGGACGGGAGTGCATAGCCTGCGTGCGGCTGAGGAATTCCTTCTCCGTGACATTTCTGAGGCTTCCAGCAAGATGGAGAAGGATTGCTTCCAGATAGCATTCGTCATATTTGTTATGGGGCATGTTCTGGCACCTAGAACAAAACATGATTATGGCACCATAGACTACTGGGGTGCGCTGGCAAATACGGAGAACATATCACAATTCAACTGGTGTGAGTTTGTACTTGACTTTTTGCTAGAGGCAGTCCGGCGGCTTAAGAACGATATGATGGCCAACAATTTGAACACCAATCTTGTTGGTTGCCACTTGTTTTTACAGGTTTGTCTGCTATCTGTGCTGAGGCCACAACAGCCGGCTCATCATCATGGTTTATGTGACCCTTTGTAATGCTTTGTGTGATACATTTCTCATTCACATGGATGTCGTATTAACAACCTTTATATGCAGATATTCTTCCTCGACAATGTTGACCTTGGAATTTTCAATAAGAACCATAATGTCCTTCCTCGCATTAGTGACTTCGACCAAAGAAGCATGAAGAACGTGATAACAATGGCGACTGACATTGGGAAGGGCCCCACATCATACTCGAAATGCATGGTAATCTTACTGTTGTTAGGTGACAGTGATGATTGATTCTCCCTCATCATAACAAATGTTTTTCATATGTATCCATGGCAGATTCGTCAAGGTAATGATCTATGCTACGCTCGTTGCAACATTGCTGATTCCACTGAGAGAACATCCAACCAGCCAGTTGATGGCGGCAATACGGAGGAAGATGTTGGCAAGTTCAACAATGACAGGAACGATTCAGCTCATGTAGCATCTTCAGCTGCCGGGAACCTAATGGATGTTCAGACACCACTATGTATGCTTGGACCAATGGACTTTATAGAGCACATGCGGAGCCGATACCCCAGTCTGGTAGGTTTCACTGCTACGGTTTTTTCTATTTTTGTATTTTTTTTAACTTCCAACAATTGCAATTGGGGCTACTCTCGCCATCTTTACTGAATCTGATGTCGTATGTGGGTTAACTTGTTTGCTGCAGGTTAGGGATGAGTTGAGTTTTATATTGAAGGAGCAGAATGCCAAATGCCAGCGTGAAATCAACACCGCCCGCGCAAATATGCAGGCAGACATGATCAAATTTGTGGACAAACTAATGGCATCAATCAGCAAGAGGTGCATCTGCTGTACTGCTAGAGGTTTTATTGACTGTCCAGCAAGAGTAGTAGATACATTTCCAGTTGACAGACTGAGGACTCCAGTTGGCCAGAAAATACCAGGTGTCAGGCTCGATATGTCTGCTTGCAAAGGTCTCGAACTGTTAACATTGTAATTACCTGCTTTTTGTTTACTTGCATATTGCAATGAATTTGCCATGTGCCGATTTTTTATTATATATGTTAACTTTAACTCCAATTTCAGATGGCAACTCTGAACCGAGGTTCCATGGTGATGACCAGTCAGACCGTCAGCAGAACAAGAGGTCGCGACATGAGGAAGGAGCACTCGCAACAATGACATCTCAGATTTTTTAGTTTGCAAGGCAGACACTGCAGGCTATCAGTGAATTGTTTATTGACCTTCCGAATGATGGAAGCACCACGGTGTTTGGACAAAAGGCAGAGGGACTTCCTGGAAGAAAATATGTCCAGCCGTATGTGTCCCAACAATTGAAAGGGTTCTTTGCTACGACACCGACAGAAGAATTATGCAGGTGCCTATCTCAATGCAGACTCTTCTGGTACATGTTTCTTAACTATAGACATCTATTCACCATGAGGCTGACACTCCATTGTATATATATCCAGGAATTTTCTTGTTCATGAGAATCTGAGGTTCTTACGAATAACGGGTTCAGCATTGAAATGCCAGCTGGTTGAAGATGAGCTTATCGACCATGAGGTGATGTCAGTCATTATCAGAAGGTATTGTCAGTCTGACCAGGAAGCAGATAAACACTCACCATACTTAACTTGGAGACACCCAATTGAACCAGAATTCTCGGTCAGTCTTACATAGCTATCAAAATTTTCTACACGTTGTTCTTTAATATACAGTATGGTCATGCAATCACCGACTGATGGATTTGACTAAATGCAGACTCTTGTACTATCGGATCATGATTTCCTACATACGGTGTCAATACAGAAAGCATTGTGTACCGACTCACTCAAATATGACATCACATCAGCTCAGTTGGTATGTGAGTGAACTAGCATCGGCCATTTGATTTTTCTCTTATCATATGCCCACTAGTTGGTCACCTGTTCCTTCATTTCTTATATGCAGTTCTTCACCCTTGTTCCACGGCCTGAAGGATGGATCGTAGTTTTCTGGGACATGGTAGCCCGCCTCATGTTTGTAATTGATCCAATGTACAGCAAGAGAAGCCAACCCTTGACCACTCAGCAGAGAGATGAGATTACAGCTTGGAAGCTACATGATGCCTTGTTTATTTGCTTAAATGAGTATTATGCTGGCTGGCCTGTGAGGAAAGATGGATGGAAAGTCACGTTCCCCGCACTTGCTGATAGCATTTTTTCTCGGTAATGTGTTTTCTGTCCGCAATTTGCTACCATCATTATGTCAAATGTCATCTGCGGTTTCTTATGGAATTTGTTTTGTGATGATCAGTAATGAGACTGGAGCTTGCGTCGTCCATATAGCCCGCCATTTCGATGGGAAAAAGCTGAAGATGCCCCTCACCAAGGTTGGTTATCTATGTCAGCTAGCCAAATTACGTTTTGAGTCATATTTCTGTGACTCCATTTGCAATTTTTTGTCCTAACCACACCATATCCCGGTGCCATAAAACAGCACAACATATCGAAGGTGAAGCGGGAAACGCTGTATGAGTGCATGAAGTTGCAGGGCAATTTCTCGGCCCATGCACGCGATGCTCTGTGGCGCCTTCTTGCACCGTCGGAGTCTATATTTGAGGAAGACTGACTCAGCAAACTCTAACGGTTGGCATGGAGCTATCCTTATGTTCTTCTGTGTATGTACACCCTAGACATCTGTCTACTTAATTCATCGTAGCCACCGTATGCACCAAGGTCATGTTTTCTACCAGTCCTTACCGCTTTATTGTGATGCAGACAATTTACTAAAGTTTTTATGTGACACTTGAGTGGATATGTTGTGTGTGAACAAATCCACAGCTACATTTACTTCACATATCCACATCATGCGTGCCCGCCCCACCCACCCTGGTTCTAATATGTGCACTCAGATGAGGCGAGCATGCCATGCGCAGCTTCCCACATACATGGGACCGTTTGCCATTTCGACTGTTATTACCAACTTGGATCAATTGGCCACTTCAAACAAATTTTTACGGGTGCAAAGGACCCATTGGCCATCTAACCACCCTTACATGTATGCATGAAGCACTGGGCGACAATTCAAGTCACATATCCCAGGAGATGCCTTGTTCAATCTACTTATTTTTCTAGTTATCCCGTTTTGCTAACGAAATCCATATCCAAATTAACAAGTGGCACGTGATAGTAACACTTGTAAAATTCCCAGTCTACAGCGAATCGAAAGCTTATTCTCTATTTTCCCTTTAATTGCAAAATTCTGCCCACCATCTCCCATGCCATTTTACGCCATGATATAGTCACGCTATGCTAGGCAGTATGCCATATGATTGCAACATCATAATTCATCAATTGCACAGGCTACTACATAATCATTTTACCCACATGCCAAACATCACAGACCTGCTAGCACACAATTGTAAGGTTCACACTTAATTTGTTGTAGTCCACTTATGCCTCACATAATAATCAGGTTCTACATGACTGTCTTCTTACATAAATCTCACAGACAAGTTTGTATTCAACTAGTACATGGCATGCAGACAGTGACCACAATCACCTACACACCTCTTGAACGGGGGGCACAAGCTAAATTGAGCCAATTCTCCACGCCATGATGTCTTTACTCTTCTAGTACCGGCTAGTACACAAACGGCCATCCTACATACGTGATCCACAATCACTCTGGTACGAACTTAGACATGGCAGCCTACAAGTGGTCACAATCACTCACACACCTCTCATGAGGGGGGTGCAAGCTAAATCGCAACCATTCTTGTCGCCAACATGTCGTCTGGTTTCATCAGCCGGACAACCGTTGGAACCATTACCACACCACATACATGTGGGATGGCAACTAACATTCGCGGTTGTCCTCATATTCAAACAAGATTCTGACCCGTCGTGCAAATACTGGTCCAAAATAAATACTCGCACCCTCTAGCTGTCTAGAACGGCAGGACTTCCTCAAGCATGAAATCTGGGAGCTCTGCCATGTTCCCCCTCATGGAAATAACTTCATACGCAATTGACTGCCGCAAGTAGTTAAGGCGCGCCTGCAAATAATGAACATGACAATTAGACAGGCTTGAATAGCTGTTTAGACAGTCGAACAAAAGTTTGAATATTGTCTCATGGTATAATTCTCACCGGGGTTAGCACATTCTGAAGATACAGGCCAGTGTAATTCCTGGTGTAGTTTACAATGTGCAGCCAGCTGTCCTCTCTGCATTTACCATCATCACATCAACTGAACCAGAATGTGAAATGCTGACAGTATATAAATATCTACATTCAGAATGGTTGCATTTTCACCATACATCTCGCAGCTTTCGTGCATGTTCACATTGTAGTTGATTGTCCAGCCCTGAGCAGGGATGTACCAACTAGGGATATTCTCATGTATGCATCGCCGAAGTCCTGCTAGAATGAAGTGTGCATTGTCTTCATGCTTGTACTGCATCTCTGCTATTGGCACTGAAGTCTCACAGGGGTCCATGACCAACAATGTCCTCTCCTCGACGTCCACCACATATAGGGAGTAGCTATCCATCATTGGAACTGGTAGCATGAGCTGCATATTCAAAGTAGTAGATGAAGTTTTTTCCCATCTCACATGCTAATTATGATCTAGGTTCATATACTGAGTACAAATCATCATATATATATGCATTGCAAGCTGATACCTTCTTTCTCCACTGCAGGCGATATCCGAGTGCCTCATAACTCATCATTATATTCATGAATTCGAAGTCCAAATCATATGAACTGTGCATGAGAGCAAGCTGCCGGAAGACGCATCAAGTTATTCGAAGCATCGCAATCTATCAATTCGAGCAGGTTTGCATGATGTCATGTAAGTAATCACTCACCACAAATCGCAAGTCAAAGATATGTCGCCATCTGATCTCCCAGTCACCGTACATAAGATCCTCCTTGTACATAAGCATTCTTGACACAGCCGTCCAACCGATCGTTGTTATGTGCCCACCAGGACCAAATTCGTGCACAAAGTCCTCACCTGACATCACTATCAGGTACGGCACCATGTGTTTGTACCATTTCCTGTAACTAAGAAAGCGCAAAGCCGCAATGCATGTCAGCCCATAAACCAAAATATTCATCTTCAACTGTATTTTATTTCAACTTTTGCTTTACCGGCTGCGATTCCTAGAGCTGCTTTTGCACATTTTGTCCCAGAATTCTACAACATTCCTTGCAAGGGGCTCCTCATGCTTCAGACCAGCTTTTCCTGGGAATATGTCTCCCTTGTCAGTCATTTCCATCTTCACTATGGTCCTCACCATGCCAACATGCAACCACAGGTTTCTATTCATACGTCCTGACACCACTCCTACACCCCTCTGTAGAACAGCATTTTCTTGACCAGCCAATGTACCTACAGGCACAATCCACATTCATGATGCTGCTGAGACTAACACATGTATATATGTTTTATACCCATATGTAAACTAACCTGGATTGAGTGTTGGTTCTACGTTTGCACCATGTGGACCAGTTCCAATAGCATTCCCCGTTGCCGAGCTTTCTCCTACGGTCCTGACTGCATGTGCAAATTCAACAAATGAGTTAGCCATGTAATGACATTGATCACCGAATCTTTATTCATGGTAGTAGGTTGCATCGACTCACTTGTGATGCCTGGAAATGCATATTCCGTGCTTCTACGAAGTACACCTATGCCTATGGCCACTTGCGCTGGTGGATCCAGTTCTGGAAATTCATGTAGTACAATTTTTCACATGCACGTGGCTGTTGTTAGGTTATGATGTAACAAATTTTGAGCTTACGCACCTTCATGCCCATCTTCTGCAGAATTAGCAACTGCTCCCGATCCTTCTCCGAGTTCCCTCACTGTTTGGAGCAATTACAAGGAGTGTATGAGACATGTCAGCACCGACTTAGGTTAGCGCCAATAATTAATTTTTTAACTCACTTGTTATCCCTGGGAAGACACATCCTGTGTTGCTATGGAGAACACCTCCTCTTGTTGCAACCAGTTCATTTTGTTTGGATCCTGCAAATTAATTTACTACACTTTGTCACGCATCTGCATACATTTCCTGGCGCAAATGTTTGTAAGTTTGATCTTACTGACCTTCATTTTGATCCCGACCACCACCACCTCCAGTAGTACCCTCTGATTCTGAAGCTTCCCCGACTGCCCTGACTGTTTGGTACAAACACAGGAAGTGCATCAGGATAGGCACGGTTGACTTTTTTTATCGTCAACACCGATTCTGTTACTCACTTGTGTTCCCTGGCAAGTCATATCCTGTGTTGTCATGAAGAACACGCCTTCCAGCAGCCCCTGCTTTAGTATGGACTGGCACTAAAAATCCATCAAATCTAAATTGTCACTCACCAGTTAAATAATTTTGAACATTTTAAGTCAAGTTTTCAGCTTAACAAACCTTGATGATGTTCATCATTTCTTACTGTTGGCATTAAATTATTGCCAGCAGTTACAGAAGCATTCATAGTTCCACATTCATTCCGGTCTGATTCGTTATCATTATTACCTCCTTCATCTGGCCTTTCGTTCGATTCTGTTCGTGTGTTAGATATCTCCACCCTCCTCCTCTGTTGTCGTATCTGCCTTCCTCGGTTTGCGGTCCTCTTCTGTCGCCTCCTGATGCCTTCCCCAGATATTCCTGCGCACGCAGACATCCCCAAATCTATATTTTAGCTAGTATGACTATTGACACCGGTTATGTATGTACATCGACAGTATCATCACCTGCTCCATTAGTCACACCTCCAGTTACCATTGCTGATGCCATGGCATTGTACCCATGTGGTGATGATGATCCAACATATGCCATCCCTATAGTTTTGTAAACACAGTCAGCCGACCAAAGTACTTCATGCATCTTTTTGGGGTAATGAACAACACTCACCTTCTACATTTGTCTGAAACTTCATGCAAGGGACGTCTGATATGATCTCATTTCCTATGAAGAATTAAACAACATCTTTATTATGTATCACCAAACACAATCAATTGTTAACGCTAAGCCCGCGTTGCCTTTAACTCACCTGTTGTGCCATTTGCTGGCATATCATCTCCTTGTCCTTCCCGGTCAGCTCCTTCACAATCGGGGATATCTTCCATATTTTCTGTCTTCATGTAATCCACCCTTGGAGCCTGATCTGCAAGAACAAAGCTACATTCTTAACCTTTTGAAGGTTTTTTTTATTTGACACACCATAGTTAGAATTCATACCCATTTGGTCTGTCCTTGCGTTGGCCGATGTGTCCGGAGCCGGACTGCTTATGGTGAGGTCAATCAACGGCACTGCAACACCTGATAGTTTACCTATGTGAGTGTTATTATTTTTTACAAAATTACTGAACTTCACCATTTTGCCACACATACCTGATGCCATATCAATGACTTCATTAGTAGGTACAGCAACTCTTGTTACCAAGTCAATGAATGGAACCTCCATTTCTGCATCAATTACATATATTATGTCTGCACCTTATAGTCTCTATGTTTTATAAATTTCAGTACTGGCAGGGCGGCTTAACTAACTATTCGCATCATACAAATTTTGTACGGATGATGCAAACAGCCCATCAGCTGTCATTTCCTCCGTTTGCGCAACATCGGCCTCTATGAGGCTGTCATGGTGTCTTTCCAGCACCTCATCATAAGCATCCATGCTTTCATTTTCTGGAGACAATTGTCCTACAACTACCAGCGGTGTTGCTACCACGGCATGTGTAGTTTCCTCCATCACAACATCCATCATATCACGAACACCCATTCTCATTAAAACAGCTTCAGCTGCTCGAACAATTAAATTTTTCATATATGTCAGCCACCCATGCTTACATCGTTCCTCATGCAAAAATAAGTAAGTACATTCGTCAAGAACACACTGGGCTAACCTTCAATATCGGCTGATGCTTGCAGAAACCTCGTTATGAGTCCAGCATGTATGCTGTTGTCCCCCCTTTCATCTGGATGTACCACGTACTCAGCAGAATCAGGCACGCCACTACCGATCACTGCATTTGCAGGCGTGACTGGGGTCTCATGTTGTGTGTCGGCGGCTACACCTGCCAGTTCGACAGTTGGATCTGGACAAAACCAACATTCATTTTAACTACCTAATCCAATCTAGAGCATTACAATTTAGGTAATTTTGAAGCTAAATTAAACCGTCTTACTCTCTGCTTCAGATCTTGCATAATCAATCAGTTGGATACTGGTATCTTGTGTCGGCGCTTCTGCCTCCCTTATAGCGTTTAGCTGTAATGGGGCAATTCCAGGAGGCACTGCCAATTGTTTAAAATGTGGTTAGTTCCTCTCCTTGGTGAATAATTGGAATATTATAAATTACACATGAATTATCACAAAACACCAGTCAGTTACCTGGTATGCTTATAACTGGGGGCCGCTGCACCCCTCCCTTCTTACGTCGTTTCTCTGCAAATATATAAACAAATGTTTACTTTAGTTAGATCATATTCTACCGACATGAGATGGCGTTCATATTTCTTTTATATGACTAAACTTACCTTGCCGCTCCAAAACCCTTGCAGCGTTCCGTCCTATGCGTTCATACTGAGACTTCACGTCTTCATCACTATCTGAAGACTCAAATTCACTCTCTTCCTCCAATATAGCTTTGCCCGGATCCTTTGCATGAATTTGCATCATGCGGCTCTGCCTTCGGGCTTCATATCCTCCTTCATTGATAACAACTGGTAGCTCACGCTCCCTTACGGCTCCTAATTGAGTGTCTGCCGAACAATAATTCAGACTAAGTTCATCATCGAATTTAAGCAGTACATCCATATTGATGCTTGTTAGCTTGCGTATAATATATCACCTTCCGGAATGTCTGCAACCTGATTGACTTCTCCTTCCATTTCAGATCCCGAACTATATTCATTGCAGTCTGCGAAAGCCACACAACGACAATTTTTCATTTTCAAATGAAATCCCTACATTATGATGGATCTCATGCAAGTATCGACAGCAAGTGGAATTCACCAGCTTTATAATGTGAACATACCATTTTGTTGGCTTCTTGACCTGGACTGTGTGAAGCTCGTTTCATCCTCAGGTAGCACTGTTGAAGCATTGGTCTGGTTCTGCGCATCTTCCTCTCTGCTAACAACAACCATGACAGGCTGTTCTTCAAGATTATCATTGGGTTCCTCATCCGCCTCATCATATGTGTCATACACTGGAACTGGAAAGGTAAATGAAGGCATAAATGAAATGCATTAGTACATCAGTCCTTTATTTACATTCCGTCACACATATGATGTAGTCTAGCAACCATGCATTTGTTTTGATACTTTTTCTAACCTGTTGGTTTGCTGCAGTCGCTCCCAACCTCTTCAACAACGTAACCATGATTCCATAGAGCAATTTGCAAATTGTCTGGTTGATTTGCTGCGGTCTCATTATTACCAACTTTAGTCCCAGAGACTATGATTTCCTCCCGCCCACTCAACATGGCTTCTCCCTGTGCTCTGTCATCATTTTCAACAACTCTGTCAATCATGTTGCTGCCCAGGCGTTCATCGCCATCTTCAGGTCCAACCAATGCATCTTCATGTGCACCTGCAAACAACTGAAAGTTTGCCAATACACGATTTTAGTTTTTTTATCGTCAAATACACGATGCGGTCAAAATGTATCCAATTTTTTTTATATCTTACTGCACTAGCCGTTGCATCCATTAAAGGGTGCCACATCCATATTCGCTGCACCATGTACCCTTCAGGCCTGATCTGCAATACCATTTTACATTTTGCCAACAATGTCAGCAAGTCTGCGAAGTCTGGTAGATATTTTTGTAAGATTTAATGGCGCATGAGTGTACAAGTTTATTTACCGGGTAATATCCTGGGTTTTCTCTCTCTAGCTGTATTAACTTTCTCACTATTGGACTGGAGTAGGCACAAATTCTTGGCAGCAGATTTGACCCCAAGCTGTCAGGCCCATAGTCCACCCAATCCAGCTGAACATACTATAAAAAGAAACAGGATTGTGTTAGTCACTATTTTCTTAAGTAATCATCTCAATGAATACAACTAGCGATGTAAATGCCAAATGACATGATTTTACTTGCTTGCAAGAAAAGCGAATGGCCACCTAGCATAAGCACCACCGATCCATTTGCCAAGTGTTCTTGGTATCTATCGGCAGAAATCATGATAAGGTCCACAGAGTATCATGCAATGTTGTAATTGCCTATAGCCCATGGATCTTGTACAATGGGCAATATCTCTTCTGGTATTGCAGCACCTGATTGCCTTGGGCCCAACAAAGTGGACATAGCCAGTAGGGTGGATGCAACCATGAATGCTATAGTCTCTGCCTCATTCATGCAACAAGGGTTAAGTCTACTAATGACCTCCTCAAGGTCTGACACCTTCAAGCCTCCTCTACCTCCCAGTTCTAGCATCCCCCTGATTCTCTTAACCAGGCTAGATCTATACATAGGCGTTCCAAATTGCACGATCCTACCATGACCACGTACACCCAAGATCCTCACGGCATCTTCTTCTGTGATGGGTCTGACTTGACCATCTGGCATTCGTAATGTCCTAGTTCTAGTGTTAACCCTACCCATAAGGTCAGCTGTGAAAACCCTATCTACCGGCCCAGCATATCGGTTCGTCAGCAAGCCGGCGAGGCCGGTTGGCTCCATGGCATGGTAAAACAAGGTTCCTAACCCTAGGAAAGGTCCCGTCGCGAATGTGGATTTGTAAGCTTGATCCTGCCTGCTTGCATTGCTAACAACCATCTCGTTGCTTCCTCGTCGCCTGCTCCTCTTCCTTGGACGCCCCCTGGAGCGGCTGCCTGACCTTGCTCGTTTCAGCGTCCCTAGCGGCCTAGCCATCGCCGCCGCCTGATCTGCACACATTACACAATCATGCAAATCGGCTGAGTTCATGCATCCAGTAAGATAAGACTACTACCACCAAAAATGCAATACCGACCGTTTAGAACGGACCCTAGCTAAGCTAGTTGGTCCACACGGCAAAAAACTCAACCGGAGCAAGACGGAGACCTAGATTAGCCAGCAGAAAGGGATGGCGGATCACAACGAAGAAAACTACGGCGACTACAGACAATGCGCTAAGAGAAATACAAGCCAGAGCACATCCGTCGGCAGAGTAGGGCGAAGAAAGAGCAGGACCGGTCCACGCTTACCAGAAAGGGTTGGCTGCTTCCTCTGGCCACCGAAGCTCAGATCAGATCTGGTCTTTTCCCCCTTTCGACTCTGCTAACCTCCAAACCTAGAACATAGCTACACTATGCTGAATGGGGGAAATGAGCAGAGGAAGGCACGGGGGGTGGGGTTAAAGCAAGTCTCCGCCGCCTCCACTGTTCCATCTACCATCCCTCTTCGTATTTACTGCTGCCGAATGGCTTTTTTTATTACGTAAATGGCTGGAAGGCTCTCACCAACATCCCCTGCCAAGCCATCCTGAGCCACAGAACAGCACCGTGCATTACGATTGGTGCTCGGGAACAAGTTTTTACTCATGTGTTTTCTCCCAAAGCACCCTCCCAACTGAAAATATTTACGTGGACGTGCAGCTGCATGCAGAACTCATGCAGATATTGTACCGTGCTAACCATACTTTTTGCACATACCCGCCGGATCCAACTTTATTGTCTCCGTCATGTATATTTTAGGACCAGCACACACGCTGCAGGTACCACTTTTTATAGAAAGTTCCTAACTAGGGGTTCCAGCTCGAAATTTGCAAAATGACAACGACAGAGGCTGTTTTCTAGTCCCCCCCTCCCCTCATGCGCACACCTGTTGACCTTTCCGACCGTCACAAAGCACGTAAGGACAAATGCATGCACATGCAACGACTGGTCTCCAATGAATTATTATATTTGTACGTGCACGTCCTTGGCGCTAAACCAATGCATGCACTGTGCTAATCAGTGTATGCACGTTTTTTTTGGGACCATCCCACCTGGTCGGCACCACTAAAAAAATGCATGCATCGCGTAGCAAGGCACACCTACCATGCGTGGTCTTAAATTAAGACCGTACCTAATATCTCATTATCAAGTACCTAGTTTATTCGATGTCACACGGCCCACGTGCTACATCATGGTAATTCCATTTATCTCAAACAAACTGCATTACTAATATAATACACATGCGGCAGAGGCATCTCATTTCAGTACAGATGTATGTACTTGGGACACAATCAACTTAAGCAGGAGGGATCTACTTGATACATCGTACAAACCACTAATTATTCATTACACAAGTCATATTAAAGGCAAAGGTGTCTTTGCCAACTTTGACTGAACTTAACAGAGTAGTAAATCACTCATTGATTATTGATCGCTTGGCGATGTGCCGAGTGCTCTCCTCCACAACGTCATCATCAGGTAAGTACACCTCCAGGCTTTCCTCCACCTCGAGCCCCACTTGAGGAGCAGCAGGATCGTGGTCCCCGAACCCCTCTGATGCACTAGGAGAACCTTGAATCCCCTGTACCATGATCTCCTCTGCTTCGTCTTGTCCCTTCACCAGTTCACCACTAACCCGAAGGGATTGCGAATAGATTACCCATGCATATAAACCACATTCTTTACTAGTATTACCTGGTTTACCATGCCCACCTACAGAGACAATGTGGAAATCCCTGAACTTTCGCTTACCACAACCAAAGGTTCATCTCCCTGGTTAACTGATGCTTCCGATTCGTCCGCCGCCTGCATTTCATGGTCAATCACCTAATAATCAGTGTCAGCAGATTTCCAAGTTGGGTGTATAGTAAGCAAAGGCAACGCACCTGCATCGGGAGGCCGCAACTCTTTGAGAGTTCTTCACTAGCGGTCACTGAAGATCCATGTTGGGAAAGAACCGAGGCTCCCATCCTGCAAGTCCCAACCCTGAATGGCCTTACCTGCCCCATGAGCTAGCAGCACTGCCCATTTGTAGACAGTCACCGGACTCATCCCGCCCGTGTGTTTTGAATTTGAAACGCAAGCTCGCTTAGTTGGCATCAATGCCCACTCCAGCAGTTTGCCAACCCCATTTACTCATGTAGATCATGCAGGGTGCAGCACAAAGGATGGCTGCATTACACGTGGAATGCACACCAATTTCCATGACACACACATTGACAGCAACTTTATATAATTTTCGTTTATGAACCTAGGCCGCCCTATTTTTGCACACAATCAAGTTCACAGACCAGCAAAGTTAATGGAAAACTCAAGCAGCATCTTAGTCTGAATAACCAACAGTCCTAATGACCGTCCTCGCTGCATTTTCAGGTAAATTCAGGTTTTGTAATAGAGACAAACGAGTAGATATCAGTTACAAGTAAAAGAAAAGATGCTCATTTTCAGTTCGTACATATCAAAAACAGTCATGTCTAACATATAAATTATCACAGGCTGTAGGATGACCTACATTATCACAGCCTAAGTTCAGCCGCCTTATGACAGTTATTCCTACGGTGCCCTTCAACCCCACAGTTCTTGCATCTCGCCGGCCTACGTGGTTGCTTTGGTACATCGCCTCGTTCAGGGCAGGTTGTCCTCTTATGTCCTTGTTGCCTGCATATGCCGCAAAATCTAGTTCTCTTGCTTAAACCCTCATATGGAGCCTTCTCTCTGCTGTTTGTTGGCCTCCCCACTTGCTTCCGCTTTGCTGGTGCTAGCAGGTTGTTGAGCCTAGTCACAGACTCGTTAGCTGAAATGCTCTCATCGTTTCCGATGATAACTTATGTACCTTCTACTGCCTCGAATGCATCAATTTCTTGTTCAATCCTGCTGGGAACCATAGTATTACCTGCCAACCTATCTTCCAATCCTAGGCCATCTCTGACCTCGGTGAATGGCTTAATTTCAGCTGCGCATTCTTTGAATAGTGTAGTCAATCGCTCGTATGCTGCAACACTCGAGTCTCCCATCCGAACAAGCTCCATGGCTTGCATGTACATGTTGAAATGCCGGAAACTAAATGGGTTTTGCTGGGCATTGTCTCTCTGGTACTGCATCAGGTGCGCTGGAAGTACATCTCTTGCGTCCCTTGTCCACCTTGTCACAATGTGTTTCTTTGGGATCTCTGTCACACGAATGAAGTCGAGCACCTGCATTAACGCAAATGCTAACATCATATAGATATCTGTGATATAAATAATGTGTCAGGCCTACAATCTCAATGTGTTTTTTCTGTGCCCAGGACATGTGCATTACCTTCAAGATATGGCTGCACAACAGCCCCATGTGTGCAAATTGCCCGCACTCACAGTCAAATTCTTCTCCTGCTTCAACGACCGTCACTTTGTATGAGGTTCGGCACCATTTCTCCCTCTTTGCAGCATCTGTATGTATTGCCACATACTCTTTGCCCTTTTCAATCTCTTCTACCTAATATGCACCACACTCATATAATATGTGACCAAATTGCTCAAACATTGCCCTTGTGTAAATCTTCCCGGCATGTCTCTCAGTTGCCAGATTTGCTCGCATAAGAGGCCTTCCCTGAGAAACAATGCATCAATAAGTAAGCAGTTAGTTCATCATACGAAAAAACCGAAATTTTAATCTGGAAAATTTGTATTTCATTCACCACTTACTATTGTTGTCCGCTTCTCCTCATAATTCTCCTCAGATTCTCTGTCAAAAATTAAACTCATGTATTTCCTCACAAAGATATGCATTGGACACCCAGGGGGCACATAGTTCTTCAACATATGATTTGCGCTTTCACTCCGTTGAGTACTAGTCATCTTTGCACAGAATACGCCCTTGAAATACGGCTTTGCCCATTTGTGTCGTATCTCGTACAAATTAGTCATGTAGTCATGATTTTTCAAGTTGTATTTCTCTATTAGGTACTTCCATCCTTCCTCGAACTCATCTATTGTTAGCATGTGGTTGACAACCTTATGGAACTCTGGTTGGAAATCACTCTTCTTTGAGTACAACGGGCCTAGCGACTCCTTTGCCTTCTTTAGCACATGCCACTTGCACCATCGGTGTGCCGTGTCTGGCATCACATTTTGTATGGCAACCTCCATTGCCCTGTTCTGATCTGCAATTCACAAATACAATGGTCAATAGTGTTTCACCCCACCTGATTCAATGCATAAATGCAACATAAATTAAATTATTTCTGCACCATCTTACCAGTCAGGATTGTCTGTGGTGCACTACCGCCCATTATCCTAACAAACTATGAGAGGACCCACTCAAAGGTTTCAACTGTCTCATGCCTCACAAGCACACCAGCTAATATGATGCTCTGGAAATGGTTGTTGACACCAACAAATAACCCAAAGGGCATGTCATACAGGTTTGTTCTGTACGTCATGTCAAATGTAACCACACCCCCAAAGAACTTATACTGCGGCCGGCTGTTACCGGTAGCCCACATAAGGTTGCTGATTCTGCCCTCATTGTCTGCTTGAACCCGATAGGTAAACTGTGGATCCTTTGAGCACAGATCATGGAAGACTTCCATTGTTTTCCTCACATCATCCTCGGAATTCTCGTGGCTAATCTTGCCACACAAATTTCTTAATGCTCTTTTAGTGAACGGCACATTCTCCATCCTCCCGAAGAAGCTGCCTATAATGCTATACACCTTAGCAAGATTTACATTATTTTGCCGCAACTGCTTCACTAGGTCCCTGCTGTAAACATCAATATGCTTGTGTGACGGCCAGTGTATTGTCTGTCCATAAGTTTGGGAAAGTGCATGGTTGTGCCCATCTCGATGCTCTGCTATGTACCATCCATTGTCCTTTCACCGAAGTAATCTGATGAGTGCTGGGCATTCACAGCGGCACGAACGAGTATTTTCGACAATTGGCTTCCCCTGATACAAGAAAGAAGCAAGTCAGATACATAATCAGGGATTTTCATACATGATCATAATAGGAAAATGCTACAGCTCTTGGGGTGTATAATTATCTGTACCGTGCATCCGCAAACTATCTCTTGCATACACTTGGTCCTGCTAACATTTAGCCTGCTCTTTCCATATCGTATTCCAAATCCCTTCTCCCATGAATACAGATTGTAAAAGTCATAAGCTTCTCTGAGCGTGTCAAAAGTTGTTCCAATCTTTGGCACCGTAACCACTTCGCCTGGATGCTCCGCAAATTCCCTGACAGTCTTCTCCAGCGCCGTTACCCTGTCTGCACAAGGAGGCCTTCCTGGAGCAGCAGCACCAACTCACACTCTGCACAGACAGATCAACGAATGAATTACATGTGACTATCAGGTACAGCCTAACGTTTTGGAATTACAAACCGTAGAATGATGTCATTAATATATCATATCACAAATCAGCTGCTCAATATATATCTGCATTAACAAATTCATGCGACCTACCAACACCCATAGATATCTAACTCATCAGAGGTTATGTACTCTGTTCCACCGTCGCTTCGTCAGTTAAATGTCGCAAATCTGACAATACAGACTACTTTGCTGAACAGTACAGAGTATTTTGATTCACATGGTCGTACCTTTGCGTCCACCCTGGTGTTTTGGGGTCAATTTGTTCAATTGAGTTCTCGGAGGACCGAGCCATGTCCGCGGCTCCTGCCTCCGCCGGGCATATCTGCCCGTCGGCGCTTGAAGCCGCCGGGGCTGCATCCTGAACCTCGGCCACCGCGGCAACTAGGAACCGCACGGGTTACATTGAGCCGTTGTTATCATTCACCTCTTCCAGTAGTGTTCTTATCAATCATAAATCAAGTTTAGAAGACCGAATCTAGACCAGTTCCCAACCACAGAGCCAAAAACAATGATAATATTTGGCCAAGCATCAGATCCGTACCTGTTTATAAGCTGAAGTAGGAACTCCATGGTCGCCGGAGCCTCTTACGGGCTGCTTCGCCGCCCACTTCCTCCCGCCGGAGTCAATATCTCCGCCTCGAGTCCGATGGGGATGATAAAGAAATCCAACCTCACTCCTCTAATCGGCCACTGTCCCAACTACTGCAATAACTACGGGCTCTGCCGACGCTAGCGGAAAGCACCGGGCCTGATCCACGGATCAGGACGGCGGCGAGAAGCTCGAGCCATGGCTCAGCCGTGCTCATGCGACGGCGTGCATTTCTCCATTGAACTTGCCCCAGCTGTCAGACGAGTATTGTGACGTATATCTAAATTTCCCGTCATCGCTATGGACCCACCCACCCGAACTAGCATTGAATACAGCGAATCTCACAGCAATCCTGGACGGGTGTGATTCCGAGCTCCTGTGAGCTCGCGATCACATACTCCGCGTCCTGTAGTATAGCCTTATTCTTTCATCACTCTCTATGTGTTACTTTGCCAGCATATTCCATGTGCTGACCCGTTTCGGGCTGCAACGTTCATGTTGCAGACTTTTCAGACGACGAGTAAGGTGCCTTTAGGTCGTGGTTCTATACTCAGTTATGCCTTTGGAGTTGATGGACTCACTTATCTTCCAAGCCTTCCGCTGTTATCGTTATTAGATGGCCTTAAGCCATATTTATTGTAATAAGTTCTCTTTTGAGACATTCGATGTAATAAGTGTGTGATTGCTACTCTGTTATAAATCCATTCAAGTACTGTGCGTGTCAGCATTACTGATCCAGGGATGACACTGTAGCACGGAGATCAGACTGTTTGAGGTTTGGTCGCTACACTATCATACCACATCACAACCATTTTAATAGCATGTTGGCACGCAAGGTAAACCATTATAAGCTCCTAGCTAATCAAGCATGGCACAAGAAACTATGATCTCTAGTTGTCACTGCAACATGTTTATTCATAATAGGCTGAATCAGGAACGATGAACTAATCATATTTACAAAAGCAAGAGAGGTCGAGTTCATACCAGCTTTTCTCATCTCAATCAGTTCATCATATATCGTCATAATTGCCTTTCACTTGCACGACCGAACGATGTGAATAATAATAACAGTGCACGTGCACTGGACTAAGCTGGAATCTACAAGAATTCAATAAACAGGAGAAGACAAGGCAATATGGGCTCTTTTGTCAGATCAATAATAATGCATATAAGAGCCACTTCAACAATTTAATTATGGTCTTCTCCTATCAACCCCCAAAGAAAAGAAAAGAAATAAAACTATTTACACGGGAGAGCTCCCAACAAGCAAAAAGAAGAACATGAAATCTTTTGGGGTTTTATTTTTAATTACTACTACAAGCATGGAATTTAAAACTAGCTAAAAGCTACAACTAATTTTTTTGGTTTTTCTTAAGGTTTATTGAACACACAAGAAGAAATCATAAAAAGGAAAATAAACTAGCATGGATGATGCAATGAAAAAGTATGATCACCGACATCTAGCAATGAGAGTGTGAACATGAATGTAATGTCGGTGAGAAATACGTACTCCCCCAAGCTTAGGCTTTTGGCCTAAGTTGGTCTATGGCCATGGCTGGCCTAGCGGATATCCATAGTAATAGTTGGGGTCGTACTGCGAAGAAGAAGACTCTGATTCCCCCTGGTTGGCAATCATCTCCGGATCCCATAGGTAATTAGACTGTCGTGGAGGATCAACTTGTGGTTCCGACTCTGGCTCTGTGGCTGATGTAGGGTTCCGGTAGGCGTGAATAGCCTCTAACGAAACAAGGTACTTTCCTGCAGATAAATCAAACAAGGAAGGAGCAGGCAGGGTAATAGTCTCAGGATGATGTTTATCAAAGAACAATTTGTATTTAAGCTCCCCTTTCCTCTTCTTAATAATAAAATCATGTGCCACCATACTCTTATAATCTAAATAAATAGTGGGCAACAATTTTTCTTCCTTCCCATAATGCCTAATACGTATGTTGAAATGTGCAGCTAGGCATGAAGTATAGATGGCTCCAAAGATGGGCCCCTTTGTACGGTTCAGACTTAACCGTTTAGCAATAATACCGCCCATACTAATAGAGTTATCACAGAATAAACCGTGGAACAAAATAATAATATCAGGAACACTAAGGTTTCCACAGTTTCGGCGACCAATTAAGCAACGACTAGCAAATATTGCAAAGTAGTGTAAACAGGAAAATGTATGCTAGTGATTCGTGCATCAGAAACCTTCCTCGTTTCCCCTACAGTGATGGTATCAATAAACCCATCCACATCGTCACAATGTGGTTCCTCTACACTGCCCTCGAAAGGGATCAAACAAACCCGACAAAAATCATAAAGTGACATCTCCTTATGCTCATCATATAAATAAAATTCCAACATAGGTGGTGAGCTCCTAGCATGGAAATGAAAGTTTTGCACAAAGATATTGGTGAGTAAGAGATACTGTTCGCGTCGGTCATGGAGGAAGGCGGTGAGGCCTGCATTCTCAGCCAATTCATAAAAGTCTTCATAAATCCCGGCTGCTCTCAAGAAATCATCAGAAGGCTATTCACACGGCCGAACCTCCGCGGTGCATGGCAGATTATATTTGGGCCTCTCTGCCTTTTCATTTTGCTTTTCCTTCGAGCTTCGACTCGATGAGCCCCTCAAAAATCTCTTCATTATTTTCTAAAAAATTCTGAAAGTTTTAGTAACCTCAAATAAAAGTGAGCCAAACTCAACAATATTGATAGCAACTACTCGTACAAGTGCCTAGAGCTAATATCATGCATCAAAACTACTTGGAACCACATAAATTTGACATGCAAGCTCAAGAACAGGGTCACCTAAGCAGCATAAATTTGCAATGAATAAAGCACTAGAACTAAAACTAATTGGACCAATGGAGGAGTCACATACCAAGGATCAATTCCCCCAAGTAGTTTTGTGAGAGGTGCTTTGAGCAAGGAGATCGAAAATCGCAGCAAAATGAGATAGAACTCGTGCTTGAGCTGGATATTCGTGTTTGTGGGAGGAAGAGGGAGTGTGTGGGTGCAAGAATAAGTGGAGGAGGACCACCATGGGCCCACGAGGCAGGGGGCGCGCCCAGGGGGTAGGGCGCGCCCTCCACCCTCGTGGCCAGGTGGATGCCCCCTGCTGTGTTCTTAGTGCCAAATATTCTCAAATATTCCAGAAAAAAATCATATTTAAATTTCAGGGCATTTGGAGAACTTTTATTTTCGGGGTATTTTTATATTGCACAGATAATTCAGATAACAGACGGAAAATACTCTTTTTATTTTATTTAATATAAATAATAGAAAGTAAAAGGAGGGTACAAAAGGTTGTGCCTTCTAGTTTCATCCATCTCATGCTCATCAAAAGGAATCCACTAACAAGGTTGATCAAGTCTTGTTAACGAACTCATTCCGAATAACATGGAACCGGAGACATTTCGAATAACACTATGTTACCTCAGCAGGGATATGCACATCCCCAATAATAAGAATATCATATTTCTTTTGACAATAGGTAGAGGAAATTCAAAACCTCCAATAATAATCGATGGAATTTCTCCAATAGAATTGATACTGTGGACTTGAGGTTGTTTCCTCGGAAAGTGTACCGTATGCTCATTGCCATTAACATGAAAAGTGACATTGCCTTTGTTGCAATCAATAACAGCCCTTGCAGTATTCAAAAAGGGTCTTCCAAGAATAATAGACATACTATCGTCCTCGGGAATATCAAGAATAACAAAGTCCGTTAAAATAGTCACGTTTGCAACTACAACAGGCACATCCTCACAAATACCGATAGGTATAGCAGTTGATTTATCAGCCATTTGCAAAGATATTTCAGTAGGTGTCAACTTATTCAAATTAAGTCTAGGATATAAAGAGAGAGGCATAACACTAACACCGGCTCCAAGATCACATAAAATAGTTTTAACATAGTTTCTTTTAATGGAGCATGGTATAGTGGGTACTCCTGGATCTCCAAGTTTCTTTGGTATTCCACCCTTAAAAGTATAATTATCAAGCATGGTGGAAATTTCAGCTTCCGGTATCTTTCTTTTATTAGTAACAATTTCTTTCATGTACTTAGCATAAGGATTCATTTTAAGCATATCAGTTAACCGCATATGCAAAAAGATAGGTCTAATCATTTCAGCAAAGCGCTCAAAATCCTCATCATCTTTTTTCTTGGATGGTTTGGGAGGAAAAGGCATGGGTTTCTGAACCCATGGTTCTCTTTCTTTACCATGTTTCCTAGCAACAAAGTCTTTCTTATCATAACGTTGATTCTTTGATTGTGGGTTATCAAGATCAACAGTAGGTTCAGTTTCTATATCATTATCATTGCTAGGTTGAGCATCATCTGAACATTATCATTAACATTATCACTAGTTTCATGTTCATTACCAGATTGTGTTTCACATCAGAAATAGAAATATCATTTGGATTCTCAGGTGTTTCAGTAATAAGTTCACTAGAAGCATGCAGAGTCCTATCATTTTTCTTTTTCTTCCTTTTAGAAGGACTAGGTGCATCTATATTATTTCTCTAAGAATCTTTCTCAATTCTCTTAGGGTGGCCTTCAGGATACAAAGGTTCCTGAGTCATTCTACCAGTTCTAGTAGCCACTCTAACAGCATAATCATTATTATTACTATTCAATTCATTGAGAAAACCATTTTGAGCCTTAAGTACTTGTTCTACTTGAGTGGTAACCATAGAAGCATGTTTACTAATAACTTTAAGTTCACCTTTGATATTAGCCATATAATCACCCAAGTGTTCAAGCATATTTGAATTGTATTTCAATTTTCTACCAAAATAAACATTAAAATCTTCTTGCTTAACCTTAAATTTATCAAACTCATCTAAGCATGGGCTAGCAAACTTAGTAAATGGGATTTCAGCTTTATCATATCTATAGAGAGAATTTACCTTTACTACCTGTGTCGGGTTATCAAGACCATGGATTCCTTCAATAGGTAATGGATTAAGATCATATGTTTCTTCAACAGGCGGTAAATTAAGACTGTGTATTGCTTCAATAGGAGGTAAATTCTTAACATCTTCAGCTTTAATACCTTTTTCTTTCATAGATTTCTTTGCCTCTTGCATATCTTCAGGACTGAGAAATAGAACACCTCTCTTCTTCGGAGTTGGTTTAGGAATAGGCTCAGGAGCTGGCTCAGGAAGTGTCCAATTATTTTCATTTGTCAACATATTATTCAATAGAATTTCAGCTTCATCCGGTGTTCTCTCCCTGAAAACAGAACCAGCACAACTATCCAGGTAATCTCTGGAAGCATCGGTTAGTCCATTATAAAAGATATCAAGTATTTCATTTTTCTTAAGAGGATGATCATGCAAAGCATTAAGTAATTGGAGAATCCTCCCCCAAGCTTGTGGGAGACTCTCTTCTTCAATTTGCACAAAATTATATATATCCCTCAAAGCAGCTTGTTTCTTATGAGCAGGGAAATATTTAGCAGAGAAGTAATAAATCATATCCTGGGGACTACGCACACAACCAGGATCAAGAGAATTAAACCATATCTTAGCATCACCCTTTAATGAGAACGGAAATATTTTAAGGATATAAAAGTAACGAGTTCTCTCATCATTAGTGAACAGGGTGGCTATATCATTTAATTTAGTAAGATGTGCCACAAAAGTTTCAGATTCATAACCATGAAAAGGATCAGATTCAACCAAAGTAATTATATCAGGATCAACAGAGAATTCACAATCCTTATCAGTAACACAGATAGGTGAAGTAGCAAAAGCAGGGTCAGGTTTCATTCTAGCATTAAGAGATTGCTTCTTCCATTTAGCTAATAACCTCTTGAGCTCGTATCTATCTTTGCAAGCTAAAATAGCTAGAGCAGCTTCTTTTTCAAAAACATAACCCTCGGGAATAACAGGTGATTCATATTGATTAGGGGGAGAGTCTTCATCATCACTTTCGTCAATATTATCAGTTTCAATAATTTGATTCTCTCTAACCCTAGCAAGTTGTTCATCAAGAAATTCACCAAGTGGCACAGTAGTATCAAGCATAGAAGTAGTTTCATCATAAGTGTCATGCATAGCAGAAGTGGCATCATCAATAACATGCGACATATCAGAATTAATAACAGAAGCAGGTTTAGGTGTCGCAAGCTTACTCAAAACAGAAGGTGAATCAAGTGCAGAGCTAGATGGCAGTTCCTTACCTCCCCTCATAGTTGAGGGATAAATCTTGGTTTTTGGATCTCTCAAGTTCTTCATAATGATAAGCAGATATAAATCCCAAGTGACTCAAAGAATAGAGCTATGCTCCCCGGCAACGGCGCCAGAAAATAGTCTTGATAACCCACAAGTATAGGGGATCGCAACAGTTTTCAAGGGTAGAGTATTCAACCCAAATTTATTGATTCGACACAAGGGGGGCCAAAGAATATTCTCAAGTATTAGCAGCTGAGTTGTCAATTCAACCACACCCAGAAACTTAATATCTGCAGCAAAGTGTTTAGTAGCAAGGTAATATGATAGTAGTGGTAACGGTAGCAAAAGGTAATGATAGCAAAAGTAGTGTTTTTGGTATTTTGTAGTGATGATAGCAATAGCAACGGAAAAGTAAATAAGCGAAGAGCAATATATGGAAAGCTCGTAGGCAATGGATCGGTGATAGAGAATTATGCCGGATGTGGTTCATCATGTAACAGGCATAACCTAGGGTGACATAGAACTAACTCCAATTCATCAATGTAATGTAGGCATGTATTCCGAATATAGTCATACGTGCTTATGGAAAAGAACTTGCATGGCATCTTTTGTCCTACCCTCCCATGGCAGTGGGGTCCTAGCGGAAACTAAGGGATATTAAGGCCTCCTTTTAATAGAGTACCAGACCAAAGCATTAACACATAGTGAATACATGAACTCCTCAAACTACGGTCATCACCGGTAAGTATCTCGATTATTGTCACTTCGGGGTTAATGGATCATAACACATAATAGGTGACTATAGACTTGCAAGATAGGATCAAGAAATCTCATATATTGATGAAAACATAATAGGTTCAGATCTGAAATGATGGCACTCGAGCCCTAGTGACAAGCATTAAGCATAGCAAAGTCATAGCAACACCAATCTTAGAACATAGTGGATACTAGGGATCAAACCCTAACAAAACTAACTCGATTACATGATAAATCTCATCCAACCCATCACTGTCCAGCAAGCCTACGATGGAATTACTCACGCACGGCGGTGAGAATCATGAAATTGGTGATGGAGGAAGGTTGATGATGACGATGGCGATGGATTCCCATCTTCGGAGCCCAGAACGGACTCCAGATCAGCCCTCCCGAGAGGTTTTAGGGCTTGGCGGCGGCTTCGTATCGTAAAACGCGATGAATCCTTCTCTCTGATTTTTTTCTCTCTGAAACCAAATATATAGAGTTGGAGTCGAGGTCGGAGGAGCTCCAGGGGGCCCACGAGGTAGGGGGCACGCCCTGGGGGGGGGGGGGCGCCCCCCACCCTCGTGGCTAGGGTGTGGGCCCCCTGGTCTTCATCTTTTGCAAGGATTTTTTATTATTTACAAATAGACGTTCCGTGAAGTTTCAGGTCATTTCGAGAACTTTTGTTTCTGCACATAAATAACACCATGGCAATTCTGTTGAAAACAGCGTCAGTCCGGGTTAGTTCCATTCAAATCATGCAAGTTAGAGTCCAAAACAAGGGCAAAAGTGTTTGGAAAAGTAGATACGATGGAGACGTATCACACCGCACACGGCTGGGAGAGATCAATGATCAACTTGTGTGTCTAGAGGTGCCCCCTGCCCCCGTATATAAAGGAACAAGGGGGGAGGCCGGCAGGCCCTAGAGGGCACGCCAGGAGGAGGAATCCTCCTCCTAGTAGGAGTAGGATTCCCCTCTTTCCTGAATCCTACTCCTACTAGGAGGGGGAAAGGAAGGGGGAGAAGGAGAAGGAAAGGGGGGCGCCCCCCCTCTCCTAGTCCAATTCGGACCAGAGGGGGAGGAGCGCGCGGCCTGCCCTGGCCGGCCCCTCTCTCTCTCTCCACTAGGGCCCAACAAGGCCCATTAACCCCCGGGGGTGATAACCCACAAGTATAGGGGATGGCAACAGTTTTCGATAAGTAAGAGTGCCGAACCCAACAAGGAGCTAAAGGTAGAACAAATATTCCCTCAAGTTCTATCGACCACCGATACAACTCTACACACGCTTGACGTTCGCTTTACCTAGAACAAGTATGAAACTAGTAGTAATTTGTAGGTGTTTTTGGATAGGTTTGCAAGATAATAAAGAGAAAGTAAATAAAAAGTAGGGGCTGCTTAGATAAAGACACAACTAAGTTAGTTTAGTAGAGAGCTTTTTGTCACGTGAAAGTTATTTGTCCCTAGGCAATCGATAACTAGACCAGTAATCATTATTGCAATTTTATTTGAGGGAGAGGCATAAGCTAACATACTTTCTCTACTTGGATCATATGCACTTATGACTGGAACTCTAGCAAGCATCCACAACTACTAAAGATCATTACGGTAAAACCCAACCATAGCATTAAAGTATCAAGTCCCCTTTATCACATACGTAAACAACCTACTTACTCGGGTCTGTGCTTCTGTCACTCACGCCACCCACCATAAGCAAATCATGAACATATTGCAAACCCTACAGCGGGAATCCCTCACACTTGCGTGACACATAGAGCACCATAGGACAGCACCAATAATAAAACATGCAACTCAAACCAATCACGATCATCAAATAACCCATAGGACAAAACGGATCTACTCAAACATCATAGGATAGCCATACATTATTGGGAAATAATATATAGCATTGAGCACCATGTTTATGTAGATATTGCAGAGGGTAAGAGAGAGGTTACACCGCTGCATAGAGGGGGAACAGTTGGTGATGATGGCGGTGAAATTGTTGGTGAAGATTTGTGTGATGATGATGGCCCCCGGTGCCACTCCGGCGTCACCGAAAGCGAGGGGGAGAGAGCCCCCCTCATTCTTCTTCTTCCTTGACCTCCTCCCTAGATGGGAGAAGGGTTTCCCCTCTGGTCCATGGCCTCCATGGCTTGGGAGGGGCGAGAGCCCCTCCGAGATTGGATCTGTCTCTCTGTCTCTCTCTGTTTCTGCGTTCTCAGATTCTACCCTTTCACCGTTTCTTATATTCCCGGAGATCCGTAACTCCGATTGGGCTGAAATTTTAACACGATCTCTACCCGGATATTAGCTTTCTTGCGGCGAAAGAAGGGCACCAACTGCCTTACAGGGTGGCCACGAGGGTCAGGGGCGCGCCCCTGCCTCGTGGCCCCCTCGGGCATCGTCTCGCGTGGATTTTTCTTCCCAAAAATCACATATATTCCAAAAACAATCTTCGTCAGTTTTTATCCCGTTTGGACTCCGTTTGATATGGATATTCTGCGAAACAAAAAACATGCAACAAACAGGAACTGGCACTGGGCACTGGATCAATATGTTAGTCCCAAAAATAGTATAAAAAGTTGCCAAAAGTATATGAAAGTTGTAGAATATTGGCATGGAACAATAAAAAATTATAGATACGACGGAGATGTATCAGCATCCCCAAGCTTAATTCCTGCTCTTCCTCGAGTAGGTAAATGATAAAAATATAATTTTTGATGTGGAATGCTACCTAGCATAATCTTGATCATGTATCTAATCATGGCATGAATATTAAGACACGAGTGATTCCAAGCAATAGTCTATCATTTGACATAAAAACAATAATACTTCAAGCCTACTAATAAAGCAATCATGTCTTTTAAAAATAACATGGTCAAAGAAAGTTATCCCTACAAAATCATATAGTCTGGCTATGCTCCATCTTCACCACACAAAATATTCAAATCATGCACAACCCCGATGACAAGCCGAGCAATTGGTTCATACTTTTTAACGCGCTTCAGCATTTTCAACCCTCACGCAATACATGAGCATGAGCCATGGACATAGCACTATAGGTGGAATAGAATATGATGGTGGAGGTTGTGTGGAGAAGACAAAAAAGGAGAAAGTCTCACATCGATGCGGCTAATCAACGGGCTATGGAGATGCCCATCAATTGATGTCAATGTGAGTGAGTAGGGATTGCCATGCAACGGATGCACTAAGAGCTATAAGTGTATGAAAGCTCAGACTGAAAACTAAGTGGGTGTGCATCCAACTTGCTTGCTCATGAAGACCTCGTGCGTTTGAGGAAGCCCATCATCGGAATATACAAGCCAAGTTCTATAATGAAAATTCCCACTAGTACATGAAAGTGATAACTCAAGAGTCTCTTTATATGAAAAACATGGTGCTACCTTGAAGCACAAGTGTGGAAAAAGGATAGTAGCATTGCCCCTTCTCTCTTTTTCTCTCATTTTTTTATTTTCTCTTTTTTGGGGGCCTTCTCTTTTTTTGACCTTTCTCTTATATATATATAC